>NC_080450.1:8851490-9161298 GCF_028018845.1 Melospiza georgiana
AAGGAAAAAAGTGACACCTTTGGAGAGATGTCAGAAGGGGACATGAAGGAGCAACTCAGACTGTACGATATCTAACCCTGCAGCCAGGGGAGGTTGTGCCCAAAAGCCATCTTGGCCCTTGTTCTGCAGGACACTGGAGGCTGTAGTGCTTTAAAAATGTCTCAGTAGTTATTTTGCAGTTCCAGATTGTTTTGCAAACACATATAGGCCTGTGATATGTATTTCAAAAGACTTGTAATTCCTCAGTCTTTTAATAATTTTTCTTTGCAGAGCTATCATCTCATACAGCGATTTTTTACCTCTTTCTGGCTGGGTCATATGTCTCAGTCCTACAAAGCAGTTAAACTCACAACTTTTTTTCTGGCCATGCTTTATGCAAATGAACTTTCAAGCCTAATCTTTCTCAGTTTGATATCTGAAGAAAACCAAAGATGATAGGTGTAAAATGGATTAAAATAATAGAATAACTCAGGTTGAAGGGTCCTGTAGTCCAACCTCCTGCTAAAAGTCATGAGACCAAGGTGAGTTACTCAGGGCTTTATCCTGTTGGGTCTTGAAAAGCTCCAAAGATGGAGACTGCCTCCCTGTCTTGGCAGGGAGGCTTCCAGCCCTACAGTTAGAAAACAAACATCAAAAGCAAGGCATCAGTGCTCTGATCAGGGCGTGCTGCCCCTCGTCTCCCTGGAAGGAACACTTCATCCTCCCTCAGGCTGGCTTTGAAACCAACCCAAGCTGGTTCTGGCTGACCTCACTGAGATCATCCTCACGCCTGAGGAAGCAGCTCCAACCTGGAAACACAAACATCTCCTGACACTGTGCAAGGAGCACAGAAAGGCTGCTGGGTTTATCACAAGGATGGTTGTGTCCACCTCAGATCCTGCTCTTCTCATACATAATTATGTGGGAAACTACAATCTTAGGAAATCTCTGTGATTTTATCAAGATTTTGAATAGTCTTGAGAAGCCCTTGGTGGTTTGAATAGAGTAAATCAATGAGCATTCCTAATTATAGCTAAATGTCTTCTGCTGTGCTTATCTCTCCTATGAAATCCTGTTAAATACTTCCTTATCAGGAAGGATTTTCTTGGTTTTAGTAACTGCTCACAAAGGGAGGCAACATTTTTCTGCCCCAGTTTTCAGGAATGATCACTTAAAAATTAGTTTTGCTTTATTTTGTGTAATCCTCTTCAGCCCAAGAAACCTAATATCTCATTATCTGGTCGCTGTCTCCTAGTACAGTGTGTTCTAGAGCATCAGACACTTAGACTTTTAAGAATCATTTTATCTTCTAATTGTTTTCACTTAGGCCAAGGCATATTTATAATGAGATCAAGCTGGTTTTACTACCAATCATGACTTAATTTAAATGTGATGTCTGAAAATTACCTCTTCTTATTCAACATGAACGAATTAAGTGGGAAAAGTAGTTCCATGTTGTGAAATATCACTCTAGCTTGCTGTGTCCCTGTGACACAGTTTCCTTTGTCAAGCAGGGAGAAATGTAGAAAAATTATATGGGGCTTGTCCCTAGTTCAAAAAAATCAGGATCTTCCAAAACTCTTCATGAAAGCAAGCCAAAGAGAGATAAAAGTAGTTGATTTTTAGTCTTTGTCTTGCAGACTTCACAGTTTATTTCCAAAATATTTTTTATATTTCCTATGTTATGGTTGGTTCTTCTCTGAATAGGAACAGTTCTGGGGAAAAAAAAAAAAAATCCTCAAACCCTTCAGCTTCAGAGAATGGCAGCAATGATAACACTGTGCAAGGGACAGCAGCTGGGATTAACCCTGTCCTGTCCACACCAGCTCCCACCACCATCACCAAAATGTTCAGATGCTGCTGCTAACAGGACAGTGATGAAAAAACTGTTATTTACCAGGCTCAGATTTAAGAAAGAAATGAAGATAAATAGAAAAAGATAAATAAAAAGCCTCTCTTTGCCCAAGACATGAAAGGAAGGGATGTCAAGATGTGAAACCCACGGGTTTTGAGCAGTGCATTCCTCCATGTGCATTGGCAAGGCTGAAATGAGGAGCATCCTGGTGGACACATCCATGGAGGTGGTGGGGAGGGACCATGGGGTATGTCCTGATTTGGTTGGGCAGCTTCTGAAGTGCTTCTCCCACTGGACTCATCAATATTTATGCAGGAAATGTCATTAGTGGCTATGGTGGGGTTTTCCTTCATACAGGAAATGTCACCCTCTGCAGCAGCATCTCCCCTTCTGGGATCATCCTCTAAATAACTGCAGAATCACAGAACCCATTGTACACTCGTTTCTGTTGAAGTGACCTTAGAGGGCACCTAATTCCACCCCAAAAGGGGATGGTGGCACTGGGGGATCCTTGTCAGGGGCAAAGGCACTGGGGGTCCCCAGGACAGGATCATGGCAGCACTGGGGGTTCCTCATGAGGGGATGGTGGTACTGGGGGTCCCCAGGACAGGATCATGGCAGCACTGGGGGTTCCTCATGAGGGGATGGTGGTACTGGGGGTCCCCATGACACGATGATGGCAGCACTGGGGGTCCCCATGAGGGGACAGTGACACTGGAGGTCCCTCATGAGGGGATGGTGGTACTGGGGGTCGCCATGATACGATAATGGCAGCACTGGAAGTCCCTCATGAGGGAATGGCAGTACTGGGGGGGTCCCTATGACAGGATAATGGCAGTGAGGGGTCCCCCTGAGGGGACAGGGACACTGGGGGTCCCCATGGTGCAGTGGCTGCAGTCAGTGTCCCCATGAGGGCATGGCGGCACTGGGGGTCCCCATGACAGGATAATGGCAGTGAGGGGTCCCTCATGAGGGGACAGCAACACTGGGAGTCCCTCATGAGGGGATGGCAGTACTGGGGGCGGTCCCTATGACAGGATAATGGCAGTGAGGGGTCCTCATGAGGGGACAGGGACACTGGGGGTCTCCATGACAGGATAATGGTAGTGAGGGGTCCTCATGGGGAAATGGCGGTACTGGGGGTTCCCCGTGACAGGATAATGGTGGTGAGGGGTTCCCCTGAGAAGTCCCCATGAGAGGGCAGTGACACTGAGGGTCCCCATGACAGGATAATGGCGGTGAGGGGTCCCTCATGAGGGGGCAGTGACACTGGGGGTCCCCATGACAGGATGATGGCGGTGAGGGGTCCCTCATGAGGGGACAGTGACACTGGGGGTCCCCATGACAGGATGATGGCGGTGAGGGGTCCCTCATGAGGGGACAGTGACACTGGGGGTCCCCATGACAGGATGATGGCGGTGAGGGGTCCCTCATGAGGGTACAGTGACACTGGGGGTCCCCATGATGCAGTGGCTGCGCTCAGTGTTTCCATGAGGGGATGGCAGCACTGTCACCAAAACCGTGGGGAAAAAAAACCCCTCCAACAGCATTTTTAAAGTTAGACAGTCAAGGCATTGCTTTATTTTCTGGCCAGGATGTTCTGGCCAGGGTGTACCACAGAAATCATCTCACCCACACATAGCCCAGGTGTACAGAGAATTATTTCATGGCACATGGCTTTAAGTAGATTTTTTTCAGATCTATTACACAGTCAAAACTCATAGAAACGAATTGGGTCAGTGTTCATTGGTCCCGAGTAGTTCTTAGTATTTGGTCTCCTATTGGATCTGGATTTCTTTGCTTCTGATGTTAATTAGATCTTCATTTCTTGATTTTCTTACCAGTCTTTCTGGAGATGTCTCCAACCCTGCCAGGTCTGGGGCAGATGTTGTAGATGGCGCTGATGTCCCTTTATCTTTTGGGTGCTCCCAGTCTGTCGGTGTGCTGAGCTCATCACACCCCACCTGGTGGAACAATGCCCTGGAAAGAAACTTAAAATTCTTTTTCCTGGGGCAAACTCAAGCAAAACCTCTTGAAAAAAGTTACACATAAATTTTCAAACTGGTGTGATTTCCAATAGTACTGCGGGGTCCCCTTGAGGGGGGCGAGGGGGTGTCCGTGAGGGGACAGCGACACTGTGGGCCGCGCTGCCATGGCAACAAGTGACGGTCGCCATTAGACCGACATGTCCCCATTGGGCTCCCGTAGGGCAACGCGAAACAGGCTCGAATTGTCCCTGCGCGCTCTCCATACCGCGCCGCAGCGGGGGCGGGGCTGGCTGGAGACGCGCCGGGACGGCCCTTAGCGGCAGCGCGCGTGCGCGGTGAGTGACGTCAGGCGCTGCGGGTGACGTCGGGCGTGCATGTGACGTCAGGAGCTGCCGGTGACGTCAGGTGCTGCGGGTGACGTCACGCAGGTGCTGCCTGAGGCGAGGCCGGTCCGCCCTCACGACGATGTCAACTTCTTCCTCTGAATCCTGACGGCACCTTCAGAGCTGAGCAAGGCGGGAAGAAGTTCATTCCTTCTGAAAACGGAGCAATAAATTCTCTTTCTCTGAAAGATTCAGGTGTCCTGTGGCTGCTATCTCGCTGTTGAGTCCTCTCTTGTAAAAAGTATCTTACATAGCATAGTTTCGATTTTAACATTTTGTTATAACCTAAAACTATATTTACCACACTGCTTAAGAGAATTAATACAGCATTACTTTGTAACATAACACATATCATATTCATTTTAATATTTGTGAAAAGCCAATCATAAAATAGGCATTTTTCACACAAACAAACTGTAGGTTTGCTGGTAAATGGAATTGGATATTGAAAAATGAAAGAAACAATGGGGGAAAACCCTGAATTCTATAAGAATTAAAAATGGAAAGGGAGGGTTGTACATTAGAGGGAGTTTCAGGAATTTCAGGAAGTCTGAACCTTTCAAGTATCTCAGAAATGGGGAAAGAGAGAGGGAAATTGGGATAAAAAGGAGGCTGCATCCTCCAAAAACTTGAGACACCCCAGGGGAATTCCCCATGGCCACTCCATTTATTTAAATAAAGCCAAAGGACTCCTCTGTCTCCTTTTTGGCCACAAACCTCTGATGTTTGTGGATTAATCTTCCAGGCAGGATTCGATTTGAGAGCTTGGAAAAGGCTTCCAAACTTAGGTGCTAGAATGTGGATTTGCAGTTTCAAGCAGAGACACATTACGTGGAAGAAAGTTTAAGAGTTTTAGAATTTCAGACATAAAAATAAAAGTAGTTACAGAGGTAAACAAGGAGTTTAGACTGCAGCATGGTACGTTTGTGTGCCATAACATGATTGGCTAAGAAAGCTCACACTGTAGCATGAGTCCATAACACAAAATATTAAAGGATTGGGTCAAAACCACAAATATCCTGGTTGGCAGTGTTTTATTGGATAATAAATCCTTAAAAGGTCTTGTAACTGTGGGTCTTGTGACGTTCTGAGTCATGCTGTGAAGGTGTGAGCCAAACTCACCACTCCTGCCTATGTAGAGATGAGAGAAATAAACCACATCATCAAAACCATCTCAGAATATCTTGAGCTCTTTCAAAGCTCCTTCAAAAATCCCCAGAACTGTGGGTTCCCAGTCTGAGGGCTTCCATCTTTGGAGCTCTCTGGATGCCTCAGTTTTGGCTTTTCTATTTTTCACATTCTGTGCTGCTTTAGTGTGTGGGTCTGAGCTTCAGACCAGGGGATGGTGAGCTCTGTGCACAGAGCAGGGAGACAAAACAATTCCTGCTCCAGCTGGGCACCAAGGACAAATGATCCAAATCTCAGCCCAGGAGCACAAACAACGTGGGCTGGAGAGAGAAAAACAAGGATGGGACTGGATGGGCTAAAGCTGGAATGGGACAATGAACTGCAAGATGCAAATGGAGCAGAACTGATCCCAGTGACAGACCCTGTGCCCGGTCGTGCATTTTGTGACCATTTTGGTTCATCCTGGGTGCAGCCCTGGCTGGGCTCTTGTGCTGCCCAAGGTGGATCCATGGAGGAGATCCTTTTCATAAATCCCTGCTTTATTCTTTAGCTCTGTCCAGCCTCTGTTCTAGGTCAGCCTGCACAAGGCATCACTCTGGTCACAGACACTGAGTCCGCCTGAGCAGGGACACATTGTTTACTCTGCATTGTTTATTCTGTGCACAGGGGAGGTTTTCACAAATCAAACAGGTGAAAAGTCACCTCTTTTATACAGTAAAATTCACATGAATTTGCCTAATACATATTTAACAGCAAGCTGGACAAGGCCAACCCCCTAAACTGACACCAGCTCCAGAGGGGGAAACACCTGCAGACACATCATGGAGCACAGGGGTCACCAATCCCAGCAGCAACCCCTGCAAAAACCTCCTTTTAACAATCTGGAAAGAAATCTCAAATCTCCATCAAAGCTACTTGCACAGCCAGAAGGGAATTCTGCTCATTTTTATCTTCCCCTGCCTCCACCTCCCTCACTATTAAAAGTTCTTTTATCAACTCATTCCAGATTTTTTTTGAAAAACCTGGATCTCTGATAGATGTGGATGATGTCTTCAAGCTGAATTATCAGTCCCCAGGCTGAATTTTCCATTTGGATGGTTGACTGTGGAACACAAAAGTTCTTTAGTTCATTAAGAAACTTCCGTTGTAGAATTTGTCTGATGGCATCAGTTAGATTCACAAAAAGTGAGAAAATCCTGCCCAGGCACAGATAATCCAACTTGAATATCAAGGAGACACTGTTTATTGTGCACAGGGTGTGAGGTGGGGGTCTCCACAAATTGAGGGGCAAAAAGTTCCCTCTTTGCAGTAAAATTCATGTGAACCCACCCACCTAAATCATATTTGCTGCCTACCTAATGCATGTTTGTTTGGGTGAAGTAATTTTACTCAATGTCTGCTTTCTTTGGGTGAATCTTTGAGGACAAGAAGCCAAAGTTTGCCTTTTCTTCACTGAGCATCTTCTTTTGTAGAAATTATCAGAGGTTACCTAATGCCATCAGTTATGTTTACAAAAGGTGAGAAAATTCAAAACAGTTGGGTTTGCTCTGTCCTTTTCTTGGAAAAAAATGAGAATAGTTATAGATGGCAAAGAGTCTGCTCTCCCCCACACCATGAACCCTGTGCTTTTTCCATCTGTAAAGTTATTTTCCACCTTATATTGCCTCCTGTGCTGTTCAGGGGAATTCTGGGATTTTTTGCAAACTATGTCAAATATTTCAAATATATTCCTCAGGGGTATTTCTCAGAATGAGCCAGAGGCAAAATTCTTCACTAATACCTGCCAGAGGAGAGTAAGCAGGAGTTTCCAGAGCAGCTTTGAAGTTAGAACGCTAACAAACTCCCCACTTCTTCCTTCCTGCCTCACCCTTCCAGTCCCCCATGTCTCTTAAGCACTCTTGCCAGGCAGGGAATTAATTTAAAATAGCCAGGATTTATCCCCATAAGAACAAAGGAGTAAACTTCAAAAATCATGTGGGTAACAATCTCTTTTAGATGATATAATTTCCCCTGGAAGGTGAAATAACTTGTTCTGAAAGTTTTTTTACCTGGTGCCTATGGGGAATTTGGGCAGTAATTCAGTGAGTGTGGGGCACAAGCAGCTTCTATTTTAATAAAGCAGCTTCACCTTTACTGCCTTTGCTTTTGTTGGTGAATCACATTTTGATATAAAGATTGTATAAAAAGTAACCCCCTCAGCACTGAAGCCTTTTCTGCCTGAATTTCTCTGAAAGTTTTCTGACCAACACAACCTCAGAGGTGCTGAAAAATGTACAGTGGTGTCTTCTACCTTCTGCTTGTGGCAACTGAGGGGTATTTTGTTTTTTTAATTCTTTCTCCATAATATGACTAAAGTTTTTCTCTCAAAAGTGAGTGTTCATAGGAACAATTTTTCTTCTCAGTCCTCTCTAAATATCAAATGAAGCAGCAGAGGTTACAAGCTCTGGGAGCAGCAGGAGATGATAAGAATTCCTAAAGATAGGCTCAGGAGATAGAGATGAGTCAGTGCCATGGATTTGAATCTGTGCTAGGACAGGGACAGAGCAAAACATGGAAGACCCTCTGGTTTGTTTTGTTGTTTCTTTTTTTTTTAATTTTGAATAAATCTTATTCAGCTCATCCAGTCACTGGATCGCAGCCAACACTTCTGGAATAGCTGTAAGACACTTTTATTTTTTTATTTTTATTTTTTTAAACCTATAGGGGAAATTCTCCTGTCTGAAATTCTTTCTTAATTCCCAAAGTAGGTCAGGAATGCAGCCATTGAGGTTTGCGCTGTCCTGAGTCACGGTGTGCTCAGCTGTTGGGAATGCTGAATTGCACTGGGAACAATAAACACAAAGTGGAAGTATTTTATAGTTTGTTTCATCTTAATTTGTCTCAGAGGAAGGGGATAATTGATTTTGTTTTCCACGAAAAGCTGCTGGCAGACCTGCTGTGGGGATTGTGACTTGTCAGGCGTTGAAGCAGGTCGTGTGGGATGCTGCTGCAGGAGAGATGAGCCAGGCAGCTGACATCACCCTGGGGAAGCACAAACAGCCTGAGCACATGTCCAAAATCGGCAGTGGGACCGGGCCAGCGGGGCAGGGAGGCTGTGAGCCTCCCCCATGCACCCTGGGGACACACAAATGTGCACCCTGCACACATTTATGGGATCTTCCCCAATGGATGGATGAGAACATTGGGCTCCTCACCTTCCCAAGGCATTTTCTGAACCCCAGGAATCAGAGATCCTTGGCTCTATGTACATTATTATGCATTTTTATTATATTTTATATATATATATATAATATATATACAATATTATGCGTATGTTATTATAAATTATGCAGTGAAATTCCTGGGGACTCACTGCAGCACCACGGGCTGTGCCTGTGAGAAATCAAAGTGAGGGATGATGAGTCCTCACAGGGCAGGCAGCTTTTCCTCCTCTACACTGGTGAAGAGGTTGCAGCCCTGCAGGAAGGAGCTCTTGGAGAGAGGTGGTGCTGCCTGGCATTTATTTCTGGAGATCCCTGTGAAAAATGCACGTATTATATGATTGGCTTTTCGCAAATATTGAAATAAATGTTATATGTGTTGTGTTAGAAAGAAATGTTGTATTAATTCTGTTAAGTACTGTGTTAAATATAGCTTTAGGTTATAAAATTTGTTAAAATAAGAACTATGTTAGTGGGGCTTTTTTAAAGAAAGGAATGAGGCACTCGCACCAGATAGCAGCCACAGGACACCTAAATCTTTCAGGGAAACGAATTTATTGCCTTTTTATCAGAAGAAACGAACTTCTTCCCGCCTTGAAGATGCTGTTAGGATTAGAGGGAAGAAGTTGACAATGACCAGACAGAATCCTGTGTTTGAATGGAATTTGTGCATCATGTATGAGGTGTATGAATATGCAATTAAGGGTTAATCCTCTGTTAATGTGTGCCCTTTTTCGGGCTCGTGATGCCCAGAAAAAGGTACCCGGATATCCGTAACTCTTTGTTTTTATTGTCTCATATTATCCTAACCATTTTATTACTATTAAACTTTTAAAATTTTAAAAACAAGTGATTGGCGTTTTTCACATCCCCATTCCTGCCCTGCTGCAATGGCTCACGTTTGTTAACCCAAGGGTAACTTGAAGGCAGCCCTGCAGTGCTCCCAGTCGGAACAAAGCTCCTATCCTGCAAATGTGGGCAAAGGGAAGGTGCAGCCAGCAGAGTTTATCCTCTGGATGGTGCTGTTGTGTTGTACAAACAGCAGAGAGGGCGTGCAGAGCTCCGGGTGAGCATTTCAGGCGCTCTTAAAGATGTGCTCAGTCCTTTTCACGAATCCCTTATGTTGTGATCCACCTGTTCTCCAGCATTCCTGAGACTGGCTAAATTTAGCTATTGACTACTGATGAGAAAACTCATCTTTTCTGGGCAATCCCTCCTGGTCAGGGCAAGGAGGGCTTTTTAGCATCTTATTTAAAACTTCCCTCGTTCCCCCAGCCACCAAGATTTAAGCTCTGTTTCAGCTGTGGGATGAGTATTTGTTGGCTTGAGGGAGTGAAGAGAGCTGGTCTGGAGTTACAGGGGGAAAAAAGGGCTTTCAGTCTTGATTAAACTTCACTGTGGGGGTAGGGAAGGCACATGCCTGTGAGGAAGCGAAAGTTCCAGAGGCCAAAACTCTGATGTTTGAATGTTGTTTGTCTTCATAGCTTCATAGATCTGAAATAGGTATTTCCTACTGTAATGTGTGTGACCTTTTTCTAATGGCCTAGGAACTTTATTGTTTTGTTTTATAACTGTGTCATAAAGATATAACTGCAATCCTTTTGGAGGAGAGGACGTTGTGGATCATTTCCTCTGTAATTTGTCTTCCTTGTCAACGCTGCTATAACCCTTTTATCAGAGAGAAAACCAGCAGCCTGTGTGGTGTAAGATACTGTTTTGTGACTGCCTGTAACTCACTTCTACTCCTGATAACTGATGGAGGTAGAAATGAACTCAAAATGCTTTTTTTTATGAAAATGGGAGGGTGGTAAAGGAGTGGTGGAAGTGTCTGGTTTGTAGTGTGTAAGGAAGGTCTCACTGACTCAGTAACTCCCCTGAAAGGAGGTTCTTTGACTTTATAGTGCCTTCCAGCATCAGAGAACTGCCTGTACGCTTCCTCCCTTGCAGATACCCCAAACTGTGGTAGCAGAGCACTGCAAAGCTGCAGTCTGCTGGCTGGAGCTGTTTCTGACAACCACTGCAAGTCCACAGGGTACAGGGAGAACCCCCAGTGTGACAGCTCAGAGCTGTGTCTGTGTCCCTGGCCAGGTTTGTGTCCTTGCCAGGTCCCTGCAGCAGCTGTGGTGAGCTGGGCAAGAGCTGTTCAGCTGTTCAGGATGTGTGCAGGGTGTGCCCAGCCAGAGACTGGCAAAGCAGAGGTCAGCAGAGGAAGTGCCCGACTCTGAGATGCCAGTGCTTCATACCTGAAGAAAGTCCTGACCTCAGATGAAAAACAGCATCAGACTCATGCTTTAAATTCCCATCTTACTGTAACCTGTTTGAACACAGTAGTGGCTCCCCACTGAAGCACAGGATCCTTTAAATCCCTCCTGTCACCCTGAATTCCCTTTAGCTGCCACTCTGTTTATGTGGAGCATGTCCTTTCATGCCAGCTGTGGGATCTCAGCACCTCAGTCCTGATGTGCAGAGCCACCGAGATAACCCTTGGGGGGCTCGGAGGTCCTGGGATGTTGCCAGCAGTGTCTGGTGGCTGGACTTTGATCCTGCACGGGAGACGACACCTGTATGAGGATGGGAGGATTTCACTGGGGTGAATGGTGGAGGGATAAGTTAATTAGAGAGTGAGACACAGGGTTTAGGATTTCTGTACAGGGGGGTCTAGAGAAGTAAGATGGAGGAATTGGGGCGTGTCCTGTCCTTCTTCTTCTTCTTCTTGGCCTCCATCTTCTGTGGTGGTGGTGGCACTTTGGGATTGGTTCTTACTGAAAGTGCACTGGTCAATAAGGGTGAAAGGTATTGGGGAAAATAGGTAAATATCTTATAAGTAGTTTTGGATATAAAGATAGGTGACCGCCCCGGGGGCTCTCAGTGTGCTCATGGCTGGCTGCTGTGCAGACCTCTGTCGGGCCGAGAGAAAATCTTGTAGATAAAAAACTAATAAACACTGAGACCGAGAAAAAACCTGAAGCCTCTTTTTGTCCTTTGGAGCGCGGGCTGCCCGGGGCCATCCCGAGCCTTTCCAGGCCATAAAAACAGCCGAGACAGCGACACCAGCAAGGACCACTGCAAAATCCAGCAGTTTAACTTTGGAGGAGAACCAGCCCAGCAGCTCATGGAGATGGCTGTGACCTTTGGTGGGAAGAGGCAGGCAGTGAAGATGGGACTGGAGGGATAAACCAGAATCTGCCTGGAAAAACAGATTTGCAAGGAGATGGAATCACTGACTGCTCAGGCTTGTCCCAGCATCTGACTCTTCACCAAAAGTTAGAGCTAAAATGGAAGACTTAGAGTTTCAGGATATTTCCAGGATGTGGTCAGAATGGCTGAGAGGAGACTCACACCTGCTGATTTCCAAACTTTCTGTTTGTTTTGGGATTTTGTCAGAAGTTCTCCTCTCTGTGTGCTTACGTACTTCAGTTTTGAAGGGTCTGACCAGATATTGTCCATTCCTCTTCCATGCTCTTTGTCCTGTTTGTTTTTCCACTGTGATGTGAAGCCTGTGGATGAGTTAGTGCATGGCAGCAGCAGAAACACCAGAAGAAACCAAATGGAGAAAATAGAAACCCCAGCTTTCCTCTGTACAGACTACGCTGAAATTTTGACACCCACACACTTTAAATCAACTTTGTAGTGGTAAAGTTTGACTTCTGGCATGAGCAAGAAAACTTCTATTTCAGGCAGCACAACATGAAAATTTTAGGTTGGGTTTAGCAGTTCTTCCTCCCCTGTGGGCTGTGTTGTTGTCCTGTAGTAAAGGATTCCTGTGCCTCATCTGCTGTGCTTGTGCTGTATGACCTTAGTGAAGAAGGAGAGTGTCACTGTGTCTGAACCCAGTGACCTTGAGATAGGAGCAGAGGCCTTTTGAAAACTTGTTTTTAGGGGGAAGGTTATCTTCTCCCTATTTTCAAGCTGCCCATGAACAGCCTGGAGTGTTGGGCCTCATTTTGTGTAGACCATGAGAGTTTCAATAGCCCCACAGTGGCACTTTTAAATTGGCAGTGCTCTGAGTGGGTTGATGGGACGGCTCTCTACATTTCCTGAGGAAATGGCACTCTATCCTACACACCTCCTCTGCTTTTTAGAAACTGCTGGCAGCACAGCTGAGGTGGGAAGTGGCTCCTCAGGGAAGTGGTCACAGCCCCAAGGCTGCCAGAACTCAAGCAGTGTTTGGACAATGGTTTCAGGCACAGGATGGGATTTCTGGAGCTGTCCTGTCCAGTTGCACTTGATGATCCTTTTGGGTTTGCATGGCCAGGTTTTGGTAGCAGGGTGGCCACAGGGATGGCTTCTGTGAGGAGGCTGCCAGAAGTTTCTTCCATGTCCAGCAGAGCCAACACCAGCTGGCTCCAGGGTGGGACCTGTCCCTTTGCAGTGCCAGCCAGTCAGTGATGGCAGTAACATCTCTGTGATGACATATTTAAGAAGGAATAAAAAGTTATTGCACAGAGATAATTGCACTCAGAGAAGAGAGGAGTCAGAACATGTGAGATAAGCAAGCCTGCAGACAGCAGGGTCAGCGGGGAAGGAGGGGGAGGATGCACTCCAGGCATCAGGCTGAGGTTCCCCTGCAGCCTGTGGTGCAGAGCAGGGTGAAGCAGCTGTGTCCCTGCAGCCCATGGAGGTTCCTGTGGGTGCACATCCACCTGCAGGAGGTTCACGTGAGTGCAGATCCACCTGCAGGAGGCTCCTGTGGGTGCAGATCCACCTGCAGGAGGTTCACGTGGGTGCAGATCCACCTGCAGGAGGCTCCTGTGGGTGCACATCCATGTGCAGGAAGTTCATGTGGGTGCAGATCCATCAGCCCATGGAGGTTCCTGTGGGTGCAGATCCACCAGCCCATGGAGGTTCCTGTGGGTGCAGATCCACCTGCAGGAGGTTCATGTGGGTGCACATCCATGTGCAGGAAGTTCATGTGGGTGCAGATCCACCAGCCCATGGAGGTTCCTGTGGGTGCAGATCCACCTGCAGGAGGTTCATGTGGGTGCAGATCCACCTGCAGCTCCTGCAGGAGCCCACGTTGGAGCAGGGGATGCCTGAGAGAGGCTGTGAACTTGTGGGAAGGCTGAGCTGGAGCAGGCTCCTGGCAGGAGAGGAGCCCATGGGGTGACCTTGCGGGGGATCCACTCTAGAGCAGCCTGTTTGTAAAATGTTTGAGTGCCCAGACAGAGGTGTCGGACCTGCATCCAGTGCCTGTATTCTTTCTGTATGAAACACTCCCAGGCTGTTTCATAACAAAAGTCTGTCCTTGCCAGCCAGCCAGCTCCTCCTGTGGCCTTTTGTGGCAAATGGTTTCTTCCAGAGGGTGGATTATCCTTGTTTGTACATGGATATACTGCACCCAGGAGTGATCTCCATCGTGCACGACAGTTTGGTGATATTTGTACTGACAAGCCTGTGATGATGTCCCTGCTCACCTTTCTGCAAGAAGAAATGAGGCAGAGAGCCTCAGAATGGTGTGGGCTTTATCCTGCTCTCTGCACTCACAGGGGCTCACTCAGCTGAGGAAAAGTGATTGTTGCAATGTCTTTGGGGGCACAGACATGCAGGGCCTTGGGGTTGGGATCTGGGGGTCCAGAACTCAACCACCATGTTGAGTTTGAGGTGAGGTAGTGTGAGAAATGGATTTGTAAAGAATTCTCAAAATCTGACGGAAAGCTCACACAGTCTTGTACATCTGTATGCAGACACTGAGATAAGGTGTTGTGACTTAGGAAGGCCATGGAATAGAGATTGTTGAGGGAGAGATTGAACTAGAAATAAGTTTTAATAAGTTTCAAAATATGGCTTTGCAAAAAGACCGGATATTTTAGAGGATTAGAACTGTGAAAGATGCACTGTAGCAGGACCATGTTGGGGGAAAAATAGAGGTGATTGGTGTTAGAAGTAACAGCAGCATTGTGGGGCAAAGCTAATGGGATGAAAAGCATTTCTGAGGTATTGTAAGCAGGAAATAGGTTGGCTTCTGAGGGAATGACACTGAGTTTTACATCTCTTATGTCTCAGCCTTCATCAAGACTGATAATGGAATAAAATCATTTGAAACACCTCTCAGTTGCCCCATCTCTGTAAAAGCTGGGAAAACCAACAAGGAAGGAGAGCATGTGGTGATGGGAATGGCAGGGCTCTGTCCCAGCAACCTTGGGGTCATCAGCAGGTGGAGTTATCCAAGAGCCCTTGTACAAACCCTCTACCAGAAGAAAGGAGATCTTTTTCTTTCTTTGTGAGCACAAAACAGGACAAAATCATCCATATGTACCTGCTTCTGGAGAAAAATTTGGCTGGGGTGCTGAGTGTCCACAGGCACTTGCCATGGTTACTTACAGTCGTGTTTAGGTGCAGGTAGGAAGGGATGGTGTAAGGGTGATCTCTTTTCTCTTCTCTTCTCTTCTCTTCTCTTCTCTTCTCTTCTCTTCTCTTCTCTTCTCTTCTCTTCTCTTCTCTTCTCTTCTCTTCTCTTCTCTTCTCTTCTCTTCTCTTCTCTTCTCTTCTCTTCTCTTCTCTTCTCTTCTCTTCTCTTCTCTTCTCTTCTCTTCTCTTCTCTTCTCTTCTCTTCTCTTCTCTTCTCTTCTCTTCTCTCTTCTCTTCTTCTCTTCTCTTCTCTTCTCTCCTCTCCTCTCCTCTCCTCTCCTCTCCTCTCCTCTCCTCTCCTCTCCTCTCCTCTCCTCTCCTCTCCTCTCCTCTCCTCTCCAGGTATAAATTCCACCTGCCAGCTGCAGTGTTGAAACAAAATTTGATCACCTTGGCTCTGTTCTGAGTCAAACCAGGTTAATAAAACTGGTGACCAAGTGTCTGCAGGCATGGATGTGTCTCAGTTTGGCCTGCAGGCAGCCCTGGCAGTGTTGGTGCATGGATAAATGGATCCATGGATCCATTTATAATGAATGGATAAATGGGACTGCAGGCTTCTGGTTTACTATAATCTGTAAGGCCTAATAAAATTCTGGTATTAACAGAAGCACAAGGCTGGCTTGAATACAGTATTGTACAGGGAACAGTAAACAACTCAAGAAATTGGCCTTCTAGGAAAACTGACCTTCAATTCAGCTGCAACCCCCAGACAAGGAATTGTTTCACAGGATAACACAAAACCCAAAGACTCACCACGTGACAGGACAGGAAGTTTTTATTCCTGGTTAGATGAGATAGCAAACCACATGAAATTTCACAAATAAGATGCCACCTATTTATCCTCAAAGAGGAAGAGGCAAATGTGCATTTTGTAGATGTCAGGTAAAACCAATTCTCAAATCAAATTGTATATGAATTTCTATCCATCAAACAGTGCAGTTATTTTAATGTGTTTGTGGGGTACTTGACATGTCAACATGTTATTAATAGATTGGTCTCCTGAACAGTGATAAAATGTTTTGACTGTGGCAAAATAAATAACCAAACTTTGACTTGTGGGCTGCTGGAGCCTGGGGGCTTCAGCCATCAGGGCTCCAAGGATGTTGTGGTGGAGCCATGGAAGATAAAAGCTGACAGATAAAGCTGAAAGCAAAAAGATACCCACGTAGTTTTGGGCAAAACAGAACTGTTGGCACCATCCTGGTTAAATTCTGATGTGATTATACCTTTACTGCTCTGTATCCTTTCTATTTATTTCAGAGATCACCTGTCTGGGGTGCTGTAGGATGGCTCCTCATCCTCCTGCTAGCCAGGATTGCCTTTCAACATCAGCTGAAGGACCCACAGTAAGGTAATTTGCAAATGCTTTAGGGTAGATTACACAAAGTTTGTCAACCCAAGGGCTTGTTATTTCTCAGTGATTCTCAGAGCACTTTACCATATGGTTTCACAGACAGCACACACAGTTAAACAACCAGCAAAATAACTTTTCATAGTTCTCATTTTAATACAGAGCAATGTGTCTTCTTGCTCTCGGTTGTTTTATGCATTTAAGATGTTATTTTAGTCAACTGATCTTGTTTTTAACTTATGGTTACAATACCAGGGGGTGAATATGAACTTAGATACTGAGCAAGCTTCCATGTGGGGTGGAGCAAAGGGGATCAGCAGAGTCTGATGCAGTGGTGGAGATTGCTTAGGGAGAGGGAGAGGGAACTGAAGGATAGACAGGACCCAGCTGACCTCTGCTTGGAAGCATGGGGTTGGTAATTTTGGAGATTAACACAAGGGCTGGACAGCACCCACATTTGCCACGGTGTGTAAACAACACAGTTTCTGTTGTAGGCCTGATCATTCTCAGTTGGTAACTGCAAATGGAGACCCAAGGCTTGAGGTGCAAGCTGCAGAGCTGGAAAAACCCCACTCAGTGTGTCCTGCCTGACTTCTCTGTGGCAGGTTTTGGAAGCACAGCTCATGAGGAGATGATGAATGTCACTGCACATCGTCAGTGAAACAGGCTGGCTCATCCTCTTGGCTGGGACTGCCACAGAAGTGTCCTTCCTGGAATCTCTGTGACAAACCTGGATTGAACAGATACTAAAGAGCTCCAAGGAATCAGGAGAGAATGTGTGGCCCTTCCACAGCGCTGCTCTCCTGCCCAGCAATTCCTTTGCCTGGGCATTTCCAAGGAGGACGTTGGTAGGTGCTGCGTACCTGCCATGGCAAAGGTTTCCCTTTTCTCCATGGCTAACAAAAGGCTCTGTCAAGTTAACAAGGGAAGGATAGAGAGAAGTAACACCAGGTATGTATCTAAATAAAGCAGGAGAAGAACTGTTACAGAGGCGACAATACACAAAAAGGAGAGAAGGGAAGAGAAGCATCTGATTTTCAGCAGCTCCTCACAGGACCCTGTGGTTGTCCCACCCCTGCAGCTAAAAATGGGACTGCACTTCTCTGATCTTCTCTGATTTCACTCTCCAGTCAGTCAGGAGCAGAGAGGAAAGCACTATGAGGCCACATTTTCCCAAGTGTAAGACAGGAACAGGATGATTTATACCACTCAAGAAGCAGGCTTATGTCTTGCATTCCCTGCAGCACTTTTCACCCCAAAGGATGCCAAATGGCACATTTGTCCTGCCAGAGATGTCAAGAGCAATGGTTTCTGATGTTAAGGCAGTGGGAAGAGTATGGGAAAGACCTTTATTAAGAAATATTTCACTTCTGGCCCTAAAATTAGTGGATCCCCTCAGAGATGTGATTCTGTAATTCATTTCTATGCAGGGCCTGAGTTTTGCTGCCAGATGTGACGTGCTGAGATAATATGCCTGCAATTTTTTTTTTGCCAGGGGTATGGAGAGGAATTTGGGCTTTGTGATTCTTGTGCTTCTTTCTCTGGAGCAGTGGAGAGTCCTTGAATGCTCCTATTCCTGGCAGCTGTCAGGGACCCGGGCTGGAGAAGCTGCTTCTCTGATGGGAGGCCAACTAGCCACGAGTTTCATAAATTACCTCTTCACCTGTCTGCAGTGCTGCCCTGCTCCTTGGAGGACCAGTTCTGTGAGAGATTCCCAGTCAAGGAACAGAATTTTTTTCTTCATTTCCATCAAACAAATTTTAAAAGGGGGGGGGGGAAATTCCACATCTTAGCCCAGAAGTGGTGTCAGTCTGTCTCTCTGTCTGTCAGCTCTGGGGTGATGTTCTAGGCTTCCTGCTGGGGTGGCACAGACAAAAGGCTGCTGAGGGAGGCATTTGGATAAAGGATCCCTGCTTCTTTCCAGCCTCTGTAACTCCAGATGATGTTTCCAGCCATTGTTGCTGGGAGTGTATTTTTCTGTGGTTTTTTAAAATTCTCACAAATGAAGAGGCTCATGAGTGTTCTCAGCATTGTGTGAGGAAGGAAAGCTGGGAGCAGAGCATTTCAGTGGGATGGGGTGAATGTGAAGAGCTTGAGGAGCAGAAAAGGCTGTGTGATGGCAGACTTGGTCTGCTCCTCTCTGTTCAGGGAGGTTAATTATCACCCAGAGCTGTGGCCAGAGGGAACAACTCAAAGCCAAGTCCTCACTATGCTTACAGGAGGAACTAAACCAGGTTCCAGCATCCAGAGCCTGTAACAGGGCCAAATTCAGAGCACTTTGCCCTCACCTCCCAGTGATTGCTCCAGTCAAGGACATTCTGTGGGTGTGGGCACTGCTGGAGGAACCTGCCCTGGTCCCATTACCAAGTGGGAGAGGAGGAAATAATCTGGTTTGGACCCATGTCATCTACAGGCCCTGCACAGATCCAAGGCAGTTTCTTTATAGGGGCCTGAGCTGGCTGGGCTGGGCACCAAGCACACAAATCAGCACTAATGAAAAGCTGACAGGGTTTGCAATCTCTGTGGGCACTGAGCAGCCACTTGCTCATTCCACCATCAAAACCACGGTGTCTTTCCCTCCTGGAGCATTTCACCCCATGGAGAGAACAGGCTCACAAAGCTGCTCCCTCACTCCTGGCACACTTCACTGGGGCTTTGCTCTGTGACAGAACTCTGGGCATTCTTGAAAGTGCCACTGTATCAGATGTGGGGGCTTTGCTTCAACAAACGCTGTTGTCTCTGGCTGCTTGTTTAGTTTTTGAGAGAAGGTTTGGTGCAGAAGGGAAGGAACTGGCTGGAAAATGGCCAGTGAGTGTGGAATTATGGCAAGCTTGGGAGTTTCTGGGCTATCAGTTTCATTTGGTAAAAACAAGACAAACAGCTGTTCAAAGTTTTCTCGTGTAATTTCTTCCCCTCCAGATTCCCAGCCTGAAAGCATTTGTTTCTGAAGATGACTGCTGAACAGGGAGGGAAAAACCAAGAACCTAAGGTTGCCAAGCCTTTGCTAGCCCCAAGGCATGACCACTGAGCAGCTGCATGCTGCAGACAATGTCATTCTTTTTCTCCCCCACTTATAACTCAGTTCTTACATCATCAAATAATACTGTGAACATATCCAAACACCCCCAGCTTCTTTAGCAGCTTTATTCCATTTATTTCCAGTCAAACATTGGGTTTGGTAGGTTGTAGGCATCACTGAAAGACAAGTTTATCCTGCAGCTAAGATTCATTGATCTGTAGAACAGTTCTGTTCCTGAGCACATCTCGTGATGTTCTGTTCTGTGGAGCAGAGACATGGGAGAGTGGAAAGCACACAAGGCACAGGCAAGCAAACAAGATTTGGTGCACAGCCCGGTGAAGAACGTGCACACAGAAAAGTTTATGGCACAGTTCAAATGCCAGCTTGCCAGCTGACACCCTCAACACACACAGTATAGGATTTAATGACAATCAAGTTTGTTTATGAATTAAAAAAAAAAACAGCAAAAAACTCCAAACACCACTCTAGACAAATCTGCCTTTTATATGTCCAGGATGTAATTAAGGATGAGTGAAGTGCACGTGGAATTAAATGGATGTTGGAGATTAAAGGGCTGACAGAAAACCATCTTCACTCAATGATCCCAGGTGGAGTTTGTTTAAATAAAAAAGTCATCTTGTTTTTACAGTACTGAAGGATGGAAGAACTTCTGCTGTGGGCATTGATGCTGAGACTGGACCAGCAGTGCTGGGCTTGGAGTCTCCACACCAAAATGAAGCAGCATCTCCTGAGATTGCAGGGGGACTGCAGAGAAACATGCATTTGGAAAAGGATGCTGTGGCCCTTGAGAGGCCAGGCCCTGTGCATTTGCACTCTTTGCTTGGCACCTTCCCTGTGTATCCCAAGAATCTCATTTCTTACAGAGCTGTTTAAGAGACCAGCTCTGCTCTTGACCTCAGTTTTCACCAGGTCATCCCTGAAGAGTTCCAATACATCCCCATTTCCCACTCTGACCTCATGTTTGAGCAAACCAGCCTGGTGCCTCAGTTCTGACACTGATGTCAGCAGTGGGGTGAGGAAATGATGCTCCAAGGAAGTGAAAGTCTGTACTCTGACAAGGGGGGGTTAGGTTTTCTTTTCTTACACCAAGAAGGTGAAAAGCCCTGTTTGCAAATAGCAAGGCTGCTTTTGGCTAATGTGCTTGTCAGAGATTTGGATATTCCCCCAAGTACAATCACAATCCCTCCTGAACAGACAGTGCTACAGACAAATTCTCCACAATCACCAGTGCAGATCCTTAAAAGCAAAGAAATCTGTATTTTTCTGCTTGTAGGAATTTTTCTACCCTTGTGGCTCTTGCTTTTGCAGCAATGTTACATGGAGGAGATTGAAGGAAAATGATTCCTGCCTCCAGAATTTCCCTTTGGGACCCCTGTTAACAAAAAAAGTCTTGTAGTTGTGAAACCTGTTGACTGGCTTTGCTGTGATATAAAACAGGCACCTTCAGTTCTCTGGGTATTCAGTAACACTGTGAGTGCTTCTGAGATTTGAGATACTGTCAGCAAAAGCTTTTTTTATATCTGAGCTTCATTTTTTATAAGAGCTTGCAAAAGAAGCCTATGCATAAGAAGCAATATGGCTATCGCCCCTTGAAATTTCAGGGTTAATGTTTAACAGCTTAAAAAGTTAAAATAGTTGTAAACCTACATCCCTGGTAGAAGTAAACATTTATCTGGGTGTGGTGTTCATCTTTGCAAATCTTTCCCTCTGCTGGTGGGGTGATGTACCCTGGAATGCCTAAGATTGATTTCACACTGACTGGAGATTTTCATAACATAAACTCCTCTTTTCTGTGGTGGATTTGCACCAAATCTTACTTGGATTTCTTGGGTTGTCTCCCTACCACAAGGTAAAATGGATGTGTATCTAGCCATCAGCATTTGTGGGCAAGGATTGCTCCTGGATTGGGGCTGCAAGCAATTATTGCATGAAGAATATTTGTTTGTGGCCATGTGTAAAACCTTGGGCAGGTGGTGCTCTGAAAGCTTCCAGGATTGTAACTATGGTCACTTCCACACTTTGCATGCATTCCCAGTGATGCCTTTTCCAGGTTAGGGATAAAAGGTTTCTATTTTAGGGCAGAACAATGTCATTAAGAAAAACACAATAAACTTCCACTGTTTGCAGTAAAAGGCTTTCCTTTTCCCGCTCTTTATAAATAAGCTTCTGGTGATAAATAGGAACAGCACAAAACTGATGCCTGCCTGAGAAACTGGATCTGTGTGCTGTGACTGGGAATGCTGGGAGACAGGGTGTGCACTTTATTGTGGGAAATCCAGATGGAAAACCAGCCCAGTCCTTCCACACCCCTTGGTGAGGCAGTGCCTGGCGAGCCCTCTGCCACTCACGGGTTCCTCACCATGCGCTGCTCCAGGCTAAGGCTCCCAAAAATTGCCAAAGCCCTGATTTGCCTCGTTGTTGTATTACAGTTCTGCCTCTTCCTTGGCAATTCCAGCTCCTTGTTTGACTTGGCAAAGACAAAGATTTACAGGTAAGGGACCTGTTCCTTTGTGGCGTGCACTGCCTGGTGTGGGTGCTTGTGCTCACTTTCTGTCTCTTTGTCTTTTTTACCCTGAAATTTGCACTTCTGATCTGAGTTAGGCGACCATATTACTTTAGCAGAGCATGCTGTTGGAAGATCCACAGTCAAAAATCTGCCTCTGTTGGCTCAGTATTTTCCAGGGCTTCCTTTTGTAGCTGTATAAAGCAGCTTTTGCCTCACTAATGCTACGTGTTTTCATACTTTGGCACTACATGGTATTTGCTTTTCCTGTTGGCTCCCAGAAGGGCCTTATTCAGCCCTAATCCAGATTGCATTGGTGGACAGTGAATTTGGTGGGATGGCTTTGAATGTATGGCAAATTCAGCAGCTGATTCCTAACACAAAATATGCTGCATACTGGCACACCAATGTCATGTGGACATGATATCTTAATATCTATTTTATATAATAATATATATAATTTTATCTCTTTTATACAAATGGTCAAGTAAATCCTACAGGGATGGGTGTGGAGGGAGGGAATTGCAGTGACATGTCTCCAGCATCACTGGCAGGGAGCACTGCTCCTTGCATGAGCCCTTGCAGGCACCTGAGCCTTTCCCAGGAGAGGTATGGCTTGTGGATGTGTTGAGCCTCCTCAGCCTCCCCACCACCCTCAGCTGGTCCCAGCTTGCCCAGGAAGCTCAAATGGCTGGGCTGGGCTGGGCTGGTTCTCAGCTGAATGTCTGGGCTGCTGCTATGGGGGCAGGCAGGAGGAGTGAAGCTGGGAACATCTGCAGCTCTTCTGGAGGTGACTTGAGTTCAGCTCAGCTCTAGCAGCTCGAGACCCCGCTTTGAGGACAGCTGTCAGATTTGGAGAGGTTGGAACCTGCACAAAGGAGGTGGGAGGGAAAGGAGAGAAGGAGGAGGCGTAGAGAAGTGACTTCTCCTTGATCCCAGAGCCCATCAGTGGCAGAGCTGGAATAAGAAGTGGCTCTCCATATTTAGCTGCTTGAAGCCATTTCCTTCTGCTGTAGTTTCAGAGAATGGAAATGCCTTTATTTATACAACTTAAGTAAAACACAACAAGATACGAGCTGTGTGTGGCTGTCTGTGTGGCAGTTCTATTTCTGTACCTTGCATGTCACGCAGAATACACAAAGCAGCATTTTCATGGCTTTATCCTCTATTTGTCCTTGGGCTTTGTAAAAGGGGAGGAAAATGACAGCAAATGTCATTGAGCTTCTGCAGTTGTTTGCCAGCTGGACTCTAGAGCCTGACATCCACCGTGCTGCTTTGACAATTTGTCTGGGTTTAAAATGCTGGTCAGGAGAGCAGGGTCCTGTGTGAGCACCGGTGCCTGGCCATGTGGGCCTGACTGCAGGGAGCAAGCTTTGGGATGTGAAGAGTCCTTGGTTTTACATTTTGGTCTCTGGCACAGGATTTGAAGTGTAACAGACTGAGGTGGAATCTACCCTGCAAGACAGCAACAGGGAAAGCCTGGAGTGGGGGATGGTTTCTCATATTGAAACTCCTTTTCATTTGTTTTCTGCGCTTTATTTCAAAGTTTTAAACATCATCTTAAAAATACACCAGAAATTCACCAAGGGATTTAAGATCTGCCTGAGCTATTTTACCAAATTTCTCTTTATTTAGAGTGTCCATATAAAATCTTTCCTCCTATTGGGCAGTAAGCAGTGACAGCAAGTTTATACATGAAAGCCTGTGACAGAAAGCACATGCTGCACACTGGGTTGAAGCTGGCTAATGATTATGGGAGAGGTAGAGCTGATAGGCCATGTGCTACAAGCTCTCTTTTCTAGCCTTGTAAAGGTTCTCATATTTATCTGATGAAAAACGATTTTAAACGCCTCCTTAGCTGATCATTTCCTGAGCACTTTCAGAGTGGTACAACACCCATCAAATTTCAGCAGTGACTGAGCTGCTATCTGCAGCCTGTTATCTGCAGGAGTGCTTTTTGTCCCATTTTTCACTTCGGAAGCAATCCACAGCGTTCCCAAACGAGTGTGTCATGCAAAGGCTGAACAGGAGGGTGGGATCAGGCTGCCACAGCCATGGTTTATCCTCAACAGCTTTGCTGCACACAAAAGCTCAGCTGTGGATATTGTTCACCTTCCTTTTTCCTGTTCTACCCTCCAGCCATGCACAGAGAAGGGGGAATGTTTAGGACACAACTCCACCACTTCTGCCTTGATTTTTTTCCCCTGGGTTTCAGCACAGGTGGCTCTTCTGCTGTCAGCAGATATGTCCTCCTGTGACAACCTTGTACCTGCCTGTGCCTCTGAATCAGGCAACAGGGCAGCTGCAATATTAGAGGCAAGTGCTAAAAATGTAGAAATTTTGCATTTTAACAGCTTCACAGTGTCTGCCTTCAGACACATGTGCCTGGTGAGTGCTGTGTGATGCCCTTGCAATACCTGACCAAGGCAGAGGAGAGAAAGAAGTGTCCTGTGGCCTCAAAATCTCAAGAGGTGATGAAGGGTAAAGAAGTGAGTTTCACTGTGGCATTCACATTCTATAAACATGATTCCTGCGCCCAGGTTTTCTCTCCTGGGAAGCTGAAAGGCAGAGAGAGGCCTCAGAGAAAAGGAAAGCAATTCTGATCTCATTTGCTTCTCCTGTGTTGTGCTCATGTGGAATGTGTTTGGAGATTGTTTACCCACAGGTGATTGTTTCATTGGATTCTGGTGTGGGTTGATTGACTCTTTGGCCAATCAGGACCAAGCTGTGTCAGGACTCTGGAAAGAGTCACCAGTTTTCATTATTATCTTTTTTACTATATCTTATACTAAAGGTCTTTTTAATATATCTTATCTTTTAGTATATGTTTTTAGTATATCTTATACTAAAAAGATATAGCAAATCTTTATACTTATAAAAGTATCTTTTCTGTATTCTTTAGTATAGTATATAGTGTTTACTTTGAATGTGTTTGGAGATTTTTTACCCACAGGTAATTGTTTCATTGGATTCTGCTGTGAGTTGTTTTCACTCTTTGGCCAATTGGGGCCAAGCTGTGTCAGGACTCTGGAAAGAGTCACAAGTTTTCATTATTGTCTTTTTAGCACTCAGTAAGTATATTTTCTGTATTCTTTAGTATAGTTTAGTATTCTTTAATATAATATAGTATAATAAAGTAATAAATTATCCTTCTGATATCAATGGAGTCAGATGCATCATCTCTCCCCTAATCAGGGTTGCCTGAATTTCCAATATTTCACTTCTCAGACTTCTCTTCCTGAATTCTGGAAGCTCTTCGTGCTCTGCTGCTGAAGCACAGGGCTCTGCTGGCAGAGGGGAGAGGCAGATGGCTGCCTCCATGGTGGGGCCATGTCCTGAGCCCAGGATCTCCAAACCAACCCTGCAGTGCTCTGGGGACAGTGCCAGGGGACCTGCCCAGTGCCCAGTGCCCTGTACTGGTTGGCTGCTACTGCCAGAGTGAATGTTTCATGTGCCAAGAGCTGAGGAGAGAATGTGTGCCTCTGGGATTTGCCTAGTGGGGAGATAAGCAATATTCAGGCTGGAATGGTGCAGGAAGTTAAATAATATTTTGGCAAAGCTTAAAATGAAACTGATGTAAAGCACAGAGAGAGGCTCAGAGTCAAGAGCACTAGAAACGAGCTGAAGGGTGTTCAGTGCTAAGTGTGTGTGATGTATCTGCTTTTCCTTTGATTGCATTCAGGAAATTGAACATTTTCCAGCATGCCCCAGAGACACAACAAGTGGACCCCCAAGAGCAACAGGGTTTGAACTCTTCTGATAATGGGAACTCCAGGAGCATTTTAAAGGTGACTTTGGGAGGACACATCACAAGGCTCAATGATGTGGTGGAGAGCACACCAAGAAAAGGAAAGGAGGAGCAGAAGGAAACAATGAAACCAGTTATGAGTGTTAAGGAAGAAAAGGGGAACATGGCTGTGAAACCACCATCCCAGTCGGAGGGAATCAAGGAGACAACAGTGAAAACAACCCCTGTGGTGCAGGAAAACGAGGGGAAAACAACAGTGAGGCCAGCTCCATGGGTGGAAAAAAACAAGGAAAAGACAACAGTGGAACCACTTCCCTTGGAGAAGGGTGGCAAGGAGAAAGCAACAGTGAAACCATCCTCTGGGGTGAAGGGAGCACATGAGAACAGCACATCCCCAGACCAAGCAAAACCCAAAGCTCCTCCTGCATCAATGAAAACTGTACCGCCTACTCCTCAGGCTGCTGCTGTGACACAGAAGAGGAAACTGAGCTCTGTTAACTTCACATCTGAGCCACAGTGGGATTTTGAGGACGAGTACCTGCTGGATAGCTCATCCCCAGCCTCGGTAGGTGGGATGGTGCAGGTGGTCACCAAGAATGGCCTCCCCACTGACCTCCTTGCCTGCTGGCCCTGGGGGTGTGGGCCCTTTGTAGCTGCGTGTGACAGTGTTCACAGGGGTCTGAGGATGAGGGGAGAGATGAGGATCTGACTCCATGTTTCAGAAGGCTTGATTGATTATTTTATGATATATATTACATTAAAACTATACTAAAAGAATAGAAGAAAGGATTTCATCAGAAGGCTGGCTAAGAATAGAAACAGAAGGGATAATAACAAAGGCTTGTGGCTTGGACAGAGAGTCCGAGCCAGCTGACTGTGATTGGCCATTAATTAGAAACAACCAACATGGGCCAATTCCAGATCCACCTGTTGCATTCCACAGCAGCAGATAATCATTGTTTACATTTTGTTCTTGAGGCTTCTCAGCTTCTCAGGAGGAAAAATCCTTAAGAAATGATTTTTCATAAAAGATGTCTGTGACAGGGGATCACAAGGGAAATGGTACCACTGGAGTTTCTGTGTTTCCCTTTGGCCCTACCACAGACAGGCACACGAGCACTGGCACTCACTCAGGTTTATCACCTCAATCATTACTCTTTCCTTTTTGTTTTTCAAGACCTGCTCTGAATCAGTGAGGGCCAGGGCTGCCAAGTCTGCCTGGCTGAGGGATCTTTTCCTGCCCAACATCACACTCTTCATGGACAGGAGACACTTCAGTGACAGTGAATGGAACCGCCTGGAGCATTTTATACCCCCCTATGGCTTCATGGACCTCAATTATTCACGTGAGTCCCTCAGGGCTTGTCAGGATGGGACTTTCAGACTCCTAACAGGAACCTGTAGGTTTGCAGCATCTCCCCATCCAAGGCATCAGTCTAGGAGGATCTCATGGTGGAAACTGTGGTGGTTTCACTGTGTCCATCCCAAAGGCTCTTGATAACTCACCGCTGTGTTTGCTTCACAGTGGTGAAGGAGGTCATATCCCTGCTGCCCCCAAAGCCCCACCAGCAGCTGCTCCTGGCCAACCATGACAGCAGCATGCCCACGTGCATCAGCTGTGCTGTCGTGGGGAACGGAGGAATTCTGAATAACTCTGGGATGGGCCAGGAGATTGACTCCCATGACTATGTCTTCAGGTAAGGCTGCCTTCCTTCTCAGAAGATGCACAGATAGCTCACTGTGGGTAGCCCCTGACTGTGGCTGGATCACTTCATCTCTTCTAGTATTCCACTCATTCCCAAGTGCCAAAATGATGGATGGCAGGAGATAAAAAGTCCAAAAATAATTGGAGAGTTACTCAATATCCAAAGCCTGTGGTCACAAATGAGCCACAAAGAGCCATCTCCACAGCAGGGGCTGTCCTGCAGATCAGGGTGCTAATCAGAATAGGGCTAGTCTGCCCTTCCTCCAGGCTAACACTGTCTTTTCCTGTCAGGAATGTGCATGGGAGGGGTTTCAGTGGTCACCTAACCCTGCTCTTCTGTTTCATTTCCTTTGCCAGGCTGAGCGGGGCTCTAATCAAGGGTTATGAAAAAGATGTGGGAACAAAAACTTCCTTTTATGGATTCACAGCCTACTCCCTGGTTTCCTCTCTTCAGATCTTGGGACACAGAGGGTTCAGGAACATCCCACGGGACAAAGTGAGTGCACACTGCTGTGTGCATGCACAGCTTTAACGGGATGCTGTTTGTCTGTGTGCTTCAGCTCTGCTCCTGCCACAGGGAGCAGAGGGGCTGAGGCAGCCCTTTAGCTTTACCCTCAGGGAGGGAACCTGCTCTGCCCTGGCTCAGAGTGAGTGTTTGCAGTGACAAGTTGTGTCAATGCCACCCCAGCCTTGTGCCACCTTTGAGTCAGGAACAGGAGTGAAGGCAACACATTCATTCTCTTCATGAGGCTAATTTGAGTTTATTAGAAACCCATTCTTTTTATACACCATTCCAATTCATGTGGACTTGATTGGTTGCCTAATTAACACCCCTTCACACCATTGGCTATTTAAGCAGACACCCTTTGGTAAATATCTTATGAGAAAACAACTGTTCAAAACACCAGCTGCAAGATTGAGAAGGCTGAGAGAAAAAATTAAAACAAAACTCCCCAGAACAATTCCTGGGAAAGTTTATCTGGCTGTCTCTGTCCCATCCACAGCATTATGGCATGTAGAAGGAGCTGCACATCACATGTTTTCTCCATTCTGCTGCTGTGGGCTGGTTGAGAGTGCAGACTGGAGATGTGTGCCCAAGAAACTCAGCCAAGATGTTTGCTTGTATTGATTTGGAGATTCTGTTCACTAATGCTCATTTATTTTCTTCTTAGCATGTCAGATACATTCACTTCCTGGAGGGAGCAAGAGACTATGAGTGGCTGGAGGCTCTGCTGTTCAACAAGGACATCAGGAAAGGATTCCTGAACCTCAGTGGGTAAAGCCAACTCCAGCCCCCTCTGCCCCTCAGTGATGAGCTCTCTGTGGGGCTCCTTGCCTCTCCCAGGGCTCAGCCCTGTGAGGACCAGGCCAGGGTAAAGCCTCCCTCCCCTGGCAGACTTGCAGAAAGAAATCTCTCATTTCCTGCACAGCTCTGAGCACTGCTGTAGCCAATACACCTCCTTCAGAGGTAGCTGGTAGGAGCATTGGGGGCTGGGAAGGACGGAGACGAGAGATTTTTGAAGCTAGGTTGTGGAACTTGGGGTTTATTGCAAAGGGCCTGGGTGCAGGGCCCTGCTGGGAGCTGCCAGCCACAGCTCAGAGCAGGCCCAAAGAGGAAGAGAGGGGGAGAGAGGATGAGAGGGTAAGAGAGTAGAAGGGGTAAGAGAGCAAAGTTCCCGTTACAATACAATAAATCTTCCTCTGTGTTGAATATTCTGATTCTCACTAACCAATCTAGCACAACATACAAATCCTATAGCATTTACATACAGCCTGTAAGAATCACTACATTACCATACTGGGTTACATTTTAAACCCTAAAAACTCCTCTTTGGGCCCCTTCTGCCAAGCTGTAGGGTCTGCTCTGACCCTTGGGCCTGTCTGCAAGCAGAGGGTGTTGTTCCATCAAAAGGGGATTACCTTCAGCTGGCCACACCGTTGTTTTCCAGTTGTTCAGTAACTAAGGGATCCCAAAGCTTGCTTTCATTTTAATCTCGCTTGTAGTTTCTATATTCTCAAAATCTTTTGCCAGGAAATCATATTTATAAGGCTTTCCTGTTTCATCTTCCCCAACATAGCTGATTTCAATGATGTGTGGCCAGAGCTTAGGGAAGGTTTTGTGACTTTTGGGGATGAACACTTGCTGCTGGCTGGTCTGGTGTGGCCTGCTCATGGATGAAGGCCTGGTTTCACTAATTTTTGCCTATACAAACACATGCTTTTGATATTCCTATCTCCTTTTGTTGCCTGTCCTCCCTGATCTCCTCCTCTGCAACGCACACAGGCTATGGAGGCTTTGTCATAATGTGAGAAATGTTACAGAATATCTTCACAGTGTTTGTGGTTTTTCTCTGACCACCAAGTGCATCAGGGCTGATCCTTTCCAGCTGTGATGAGGTGTGGGAGCTTGCTTGTCTTGAGTCTCCCCATTCCTGTCCTTAGGCAGAAGCCCCGGCAGAAATTCGATGAAGATTTCACAATGGACAAATACCTGGTGACTCACCCTGATTTCCTCAGATACATGAAAAACAGGTGAGCTGCAGGTTGTGTGCTCTAACAGGCTCCTTTTTCCTGGCCAGCACCATCTCTCTCTGTCTCTGGCCTCCCCTCCCAGCTCCCTCCCTGTAACCCCAGCTCAGCCACACCAGCAGCCTGAGCTCTGCTGATGTTGTTGTGTGCTTTTTAGTTGTATTAATATGCTTACTGTTTAATTTGTAATTTTGTAATTTCCTCATGCTGTCCTTTTCCCTGCCTTTAGAGTAGCACAGGTTGTCCATTTTGTATTTTATGTTTTTAAAACTAGACTTGTTCCTTTATTGTTATTTAGTTTATTTAAGTGTTGGTTTTTTGTTACCTAGCTTTCCCTGCCAAGTTCTACCCCCCTCCTATCCATACCCCTTCCCCAGAACTTTCTTTACTCCTCCTTTCACGAAATGCCAACCTCTCAAGCTGAAACTCTCTGTGGTGCTGCAGTGGATGCTTGTGGTGGGTGAACATCCAGAACCTGTGAGCTGGAGAAGCAACAGCCATCAAACTGTTTGGTTTTCTGCATCCAGAAGAGACCCAGGGCCAATTGCAACTTTAGGTGTAAGAAGAAAGTTGCTGAAGTGCCAGAACAGTTGATCTCTAGTTCAGGACCAGCCTTGCATGTTCCCCAGTGCTTGGCACCTTGGAGGAAGGCTCTGTGACAGATTTTCTCTCCAGAGATTCCTTCTAGACTCAGGAGGTTGGTTGTGCCCTCAAGCATGACAGACTCTTCTTCAGCATCTCCTTTGCCTGGCCTGGCTGCTGCTCTTCTGTGCCTCTCCAACCCTTTCCACAGCCTGCTGGCCACTGCCACCATGAGATCTGTTCTGGCCACTGCCACCATGAGATCTGCCCATCCTGGGCCACGCATGGCTGAGAGAAGGAGGCACAGAGGCTCCTGTAGGGCCCTGCTTTGGCTGCCTGTATCCTTCAGTGTCCTTGAGAGCTCCTGCCTTCCCTGGAGCAGATGGCCACCCCCTTGGGGCCCCCTCTGACTTGGGGCATTTCCAGCACCAAGAGGACTCCATGCTATTTTTTTCCCAGTGTTTACTCCTGCTTTCCTAACTCCTGGCATGACACAGTGCAGCTCCTGGCAGGTTTTGTGACTCCTCTGCACCTTCCCTATGTCTCCTTTCACTCCTAGATGTGGGTGGGGAGCAGGATATACCAGGGAGCCCCAAAGCCACCTCTGCACTGCAAAGCAAAGGGCAGATTTAAGAGTAGTGGGCTTTAACTATGAGATCCTTTACCCTCACTGCTTTAAGACCCACCACTTCAACAAAGCTGGGGCAGAGCTGGGCTGAGGTTGCAATGAAGGTGGTGGAGAGGTCTGAGCACATTTGTGGCTTCTCTGAAATGCCTCATGTGGCCCCAAGCTGCTGCAGGAGGGGAGATGCCACATCAGCCACAAGGTGTGTCCTGCTTGAAACACCACAGCCAGCAACTCCTCAGTGCTTTCCTCTCTCCTGCTGCAGGTTTTTAAAGTCTAAAAATTTGCAAAAGCACTACTGGAGGCTGTACAGACCCACAACAGGGGCCTTCCTGCTGCTGACTGCCCTCCACCTCTGTGACCAGGTAAGGGCACAGTGATTCTTGCACCCAGAGCTGTCTGGAAGTGGGAACAGGGGACAGGGGAGAGCAGGGCTGGCTGCTCTCCTGGAGCACATCATCTCCTGGGGAGGCAGTGAGGGCACAGCAGGATCTCTGGAGCCAGTGCTCACACTCTGGTCCTTCTGGACCCCCAGAGAAGTCCCATCTGGCATCTCTGTCCTGTATTTCCCCCTGCTCCCTCCATCCCATGCCCAGTGAGCCCTGCATCTTCCCCAGGTCAGTGCCTATGGCTACATCACAGAGGGGTATGAGAAGTACTCAGATCACTACTATGACAAGGAGTGGAAAAAGCTGATTTTCTACATTAACCATGACTTCAACCTGGAGAAGCAGCTGTGGAAAAGGCTTCATGATGAGAATATAATGAAACTTTACCTGAGAACCTGACTGCAGCAAGGGCCATTGCCTGGGAAATCTCAACAACACCTCACAGAGAACAGAAGAGGATCCCCAGAGCCAAGGTCAGCTCTGCACTGCCAGGCACATTTCATCCCCACAAAGACATTTCCCTCCTTCAGCAGCTCTGTAATTTCACAACATTTCAACAAATGTGTGAATGCTGCAGACCCAAAGACCAACAGGAAATGCAGCCTGCAAATAAATCCCACCTGGCTGTGCTGCAGGGGTCTTGCTGGTTGTTGTAGGCATGGGCATTATGAGAACAGAATCCAGGATGGATATGGTCCTGTGTGTAATTTCTCTCTCTGCAAGAAGATGCTCCTCAGGCTGGGGCCACTTCTCTTCTGCGTGGATCCTCTCCTTTAGCAATGCCCATTTTGGAGCTGGGTGTTGTCTAAACAAACTCCCTGAGGAGCTGGAATGGATGGAGGTGGAAATACAGATTCTGTTTCAGGTTGACTTTATTTCTTGGGAGGAGGGGGCTGCACTCACTCTGCTCCCTGGAGATAAAAAGGATGGAGTGGACACTTCCAGGTGACCAATTTGGGAGAGAATGAGTTTCACTTCTGCTACCTAGAATGGCCTTGCTCTGACACTTCCAGAGCAGCACTGCCATCAACTTCAGGGCAGGCAGCTGCTCTCCATGGTGCAGCACACCTCCTGTACCTGCTGCCTCTTGCCCCAGGGCTCCCCTGGCTGCACAAAATGTGAATTTTGTGGCATGGACCTGATGTGCCAAGTCCTTGCACAGCTGGACTCGGTCATGCTTGGCTCCCAGCTGTGTTTGTCCTGTTGGAGGTGGAAGCTCTCCAAGCCCAGGGATGGATGCCATGTGTCATTGCTGCTGGCTGAAGGGCCTGTCTCCCACGGTGCTGAGAGGGGCCCAGCTGCAGCCAGCACACCTGGGGTGTGTTGGCCTCCTGGAAGGGGTTTTGTAAGCAAAATAAATGGCACTGCTTTGGCCAAGCTGATCTTTCAGCAGCCCTGTGGCTTGTGGTTATTTAGTGCACCCAGAATTGATGCTTTAAAGGCTGAGATACAGCAGATGGCAAAGCCAGGGAAGTACAGCACTGAGGGATAATGAGATTACCTCCACCTGGAGAAGCTCTGCAGCTTGTGTGGACACACCCGAGCATCCCTGTGAAAAATGCCAATCACTTGTTTTTAAAATTTTAAAAGTTTAATAGTAACAAAATGGTTATAAAAATAGTAATACAATTAGAGTAATAATAATTTGGACAAATTGAATTAGGACAATATGAGACAATAAAGACAAAGATGTCTGGGTACCTTTTTCTGGGCAGCACGAGCCCGATAAAGGGCCCACGTTCACAAAGGATTAACCCTTAAAAGCAACAGCCTGTTGCATATTCATACATCTCATACATGATGCATAAATTCCATTTACAGACAGGATTCTGTCTGGTCAGTGGAAACTTCTTCCTCTGAATCTTAACAGCGCTTTTGAGGTGGGAAGAAGTTTGTTTCTTCTGATAAGAGGGCAAGAAATTCTTCTTCTCTGAAAGATTCAGGTGTCCTGTGGCTGCTATCTCACTGCAAGTCCTTTCCTTAAAAAAAATACCCTACATAGCAGCGTTTCTATTTTAACATTTTTTATAACCTAAAACTATATTTAACACACTACTTAAGAGAATTAATACAGCATTCCTTTCTAACACAACACATATAATATTCATTTTAATATTTGTGAAAAGCCTATCATAAAATACATGCATTTTTCACACTCCCCCACCTGTTCACCTTGCAGGGCAGGGATCACCACCAGCCCAACACCTCCCTGAGGAAGTGGGTGAACACCTGGTGAGTCTGCCCTTGTCCCAGCAGCTGCTCTCCAGGTGTATCAGATATTCAAGAAAAATGCAGGAAGGGCTGGGTGTTTCCCCCATGACACTGTACAGGCAAAAAAGCCACATGCAGTGTTCCACACGTCCCTGGGTTAACCAGCTGCACACTCACCAGACCTACTGTGGTTGGGAGTGTTTTTCCATTTCTGCAGCACTTTTGTTGGGGGCAGCAATGTCTCCAGGGACTCCCTGGGTCCAAGGAAGGAATTTCAGCTGGAATTATCAGCGGGGTTGGTCAGGCTTGATTTCCTTTTCCCCTTTTTCCTTGTGCAGCAGAGAGGCCGGGCAGTTTCTCATGTCTCACTGAGCTTGTTTGTGAAGGACAGCCTCCCACACTGAGGATCCAAATGCAGGATTCAGCTTCCCTGGAGAGGGTGTAGCTGTGCCTGGCTGCTGTGGCCATAGGAGCCCACGGTGTCTGTGGGAGCAAGACCTGTCCCCAAATGTCTGTGGGAGCAGGAGCTGTCCCCAAATGCCTGTGGGAGCAGGAGCTGTTGCCAGATGCCTGTGGGAGCAAGACCTGTCCCCAATGCCTGTGGCAGCAGGGAGCTGTCCCCAATGTCTGTGGGAGCAAGACCTGTCCCCAAATGCCTGTGGGAGCAAGACCTGTCCCCAAATGCCTGTGGCAGCAGGAGCTGTCCCCAAATGTCTGTGGCAGCAGGGAGCTGTCCCCAAATGTCTGTGGGAGCAGGAGCTGTCCCCAAATGCCTGTGGGAGCAATTCCTGTCCCCAATGCCTGTGGCAGCAGGGAGCTGTCCCCAATATGGGGAGCAGGAGCTGTCCCCAAATGTCTGTGGGAGCAGGAGCTGTCCCCAAATGCCTGTGGAAGCAAGACCTGTCCCCAAATGCCTCTCTTGGGAATGGTGCAGCCCTGTGGGAATGACAGGCCCAGAGGGAGCCACGGGCTTTGCAGCCGGCCAGAAATCCTTCCTGAGCAGCAAACAGGGAAACCTGAGTGAGGCTGGGCCCCCATCCAGAGCTGCACCCAGGAGCTCTGGGCCTGCTGGGTGCCTCAGCCCCTCATGGTGGCTGTGCACTGTGGCCCTGGTGGTGTCCCCTGTCCCCAGGCCCTGCAGGCTGTCCCCGATGGGCGGGCAGTGAGGCAGTTCTGTCCCTTGCCTGTCCCTCAGGCCATACCACATTGCTGAGGGTTGCTTAGTGACCAGCTCCACCGGGCATTCTTCCTGCCTGAATAGGGCTTTTCTCTCCCCAACAACTAGGAAGAAGTTTCTCTCAGACCTTTCCCTTCCCCCTCCTCCTCTTTTGTTCCTCTGTCCTTTGGGAAGCAGGAAGGGGCTGAGTCCCTCTGAGCAAGGGTTCCCCAGTGGCTGAGGGGGTTTTGGGGTGGGCTCACAGCCCCCAGCCCACGCTTTTCCCTGGTGTTGAGGCTTCCCAGAGGCAAAGGAAGCAAACTTCCCAGGAGGCTTTCCCTGTTCCCTCCAGGCTTTTCTCTCAGCACAGCTGAGTTTGATGTTATCAGGGACAATCTTGGTGTGGCCTGAAGTTTCCCGAGGAGCTCAAAGCCACATCCTTCCTGATCCCAGAAAAGTGATTCTGACGTGATGGTCCCCCCCACCTCCTCACTCTGCTCCTGTCCCCCTGCACAAAGGCATCCTGTCCTGTCACAGACATCTTTTATGAAAAATCCTTTCCTTAGGATTTTTTCTCCTGAGAGGCCTCAGGAACAAAATATAAACAATGATTACCTGCTGCTGTGGAATGCAACAGGTGGATCTGTGATTGGTCTCATGTGGTTGTTTCTAATTAATGGCCAATCACAGTCAGCTGGCTCAGACAGACAGTCCGGGCCACAAACCTTTATCATTCTTTTTTATTCTATTCTTATCTAGCCTTCTAAGAAAACCTTTTCTTCTATTATTTTAGTATAGTTTTAATGTAATATATATAATAAAATAATAAACCAAGCCTCCTGAAACATGGAGTCAAATCCTCATCTCTTCCCTCAACCTGAGACCCCTGTGAACACTGTCCTACTGTCCCACTGTGTGTGTGGCACACACTGGAACACATCCCCTGGGGTACAAGTCCAGCTGTGCCACACAGAGCCACCTGATCTTGTGCTCCAGCATGGCCACAGGAAGCTGAGCAGCGTTGGAGGTGGCATTTCCCTGGCACAAACACATGGAACAAAGCCTGTGGAGAGCAGCTACAGCTGGAGCACCCTTGGCAAGAGCCAGGATTGAGGGCTGGGCAAGCTCCCAGCAGGGTGAGTGTCCCAGGGTGAAAGCAGCACTGCTGGAGCAGCCCCAGCCAGTGCCACGGTGCAGGGACACCCCAAAACCCAGGTCTCCATGGCTGGCACGACACCAAGATTGTCCCTGTGCCAGCAGGTGGCAGCTGCTGTTCAGGGATCTGTCCTTGTGCCGGGGCTGGCACATCCTGGAGTGCCACCGTGTCGGGGCTGGGCACAGCCCTGCAGCTCCCTGGGCTCTCAGGGGACACACAGAGCACAGCTTTGGTACCTCTTCTGCTCCTGCAGCACGGCAGGGAGCTGGTGTGGGAGCAGCTCTGACATCCCCAGGGATGCTCAGGTACAGCCACTCCTATAACACACAGGAGTTACACATTGAAATATGGACTGGGGCTTGGGGTTTCTTAGCTCTGTATTATAGTGCAGATTGCTGCATCACTTTTGATTTCTAGTATATCTTCTGATGGAGCATGTCTGAGTTAATGTATTCATTATTTAAGATGGATATTTAGAGTATTTCATCAGCCATGGTTGAAAATGACCCATGTAGAACATCAAAGAAGTGTTATTCAAGGAGTACAACAGAAGTGAGCTGTAAATTCAGTCTTTGAATTTGTGGTTGATTTTCAACTTAGATGCACAACAGAATAGTTTCTTGAACCAAGGTTTAAACATTTTAATTTTTAATAGAGCTGAAATTTTTAAACTTTTGATTAGGGGACAAAGATGTCTTTTGTAATGATCAGCATTTACAATGTCATTATTTGGACACAATACCCAGTGCCAGCAGCCAGTGGATTCCCCACTGCCAGCCAGGAGCTCTGAGGGCTGCAGGATTTAAACAGAGACATTTCATTTGGGGGATAAATAAACCATGTGCCTCAGCATGTCCAGAAGTTGCTGTTTTGTCAGCCCTGCTTTTTTCAAAAGCTCTTGGTGAGTACCATGAACTTTATTACAGCCGTGCTTGACTCCTCCTGGGGTTCCTCAAGAGTTAACAGCGTTTAAATATTCCCCACCAGATTGTAGAAACCAAAACCAGTTGTCACCCAGAAGCTCTCATGGTGTCACCTTCCTGGCAGGGCTTCAAATTTACTGCTTCATTTCCACCTCTTCCAGTGCAGAGCAGGAGCAGAGCTCACTCACCCTGTCCTGCTGAGTGTTCACAGCTCTTTGACTGTGGATTGTTGTATTCATATTGTTGTTATCATATTTCTAAAGTCCTGTACCTTCTGGGTGGTTTTCTCACACACAGCTCTTCACAGCAGTGTTGTTCCTGCTTCTTCATCAGGGCTCCTCCAAGGCTCTCCCTAACCAGCCAACCCACCCCCTTTTTATCCCAGTTATCTTCATTAGCTACAGCTGCCACCCAATTAAGGACATCACAGCTGCAGCCCATTTAGAACAACTAGGACTGGGGCAAAGCCACTTATACAATATATATATTTTACTAGGACTCCTACTATAGTGGATGAAGCAGGAGGAAGCAGACATGGGCTTGCTGGGGGCAGGGATGCATTTTGGGGACAAGTGAGTGATGCAAAGCCCATCAGGTCCCTGCTCCTGTCAGTGCAGCCCTGCTCTCTAGGTCCTCTCTGGGTTTGGCCTTGCCAGGAGCAGGGACAAGGTGGGCTCTGGGGTTTGAGGTACCTTCTGAAGGTGGCAGCCAACCCCAAACCCAACCAGGTGCTGGAGGGAGCCACACACAGCTCCAAGGCAGCCTCATGCCATGGTGGCACATCCACATTGTCACTCCTGTCTCAGGGAGGGAGCAGAGCAGCCAGAGCTGGATAACAGCACCCAGCACTCCAGCATTGCTCCCTCTGGATGTGTCACTGCAGCCTCTGTGGCTGCTGGATGCTGTGGGAGTGTGGCAGAGCTGTGTGCCTGCTCCAGGCCAGCACAAAAAACTCTGTGCAGGTGCTGTTAGTGCTCCTCAGTTTGGGGCAGGCCTGGGGGCAGAGGGTGGGAAGTTTCCCCTCCTCTCCTCCTCTGTGTGGACCTTCTCCCTTTATTGGGGATGTGGTAGCAGGTAAATCCAGTTGGACCAGAAAAAACTATTGATAATAGGGGAGGGAGAACAAGATAAAGGAGCAGCCCGTGGCTTTGTTGTGCAAAAAGCACTGGCTGACCTGCCAGGAGCCCTCACCTCCAGGTGCTGGAGCAGGGCCCTGCAGGTAAACAGCCCCAGGGGGTGCAGCAGGGCTCCTCTGCCAGGCTGAGCAGCAGCACCTTGGGTGCTGCAGGGCTCTCCCAGCTTGGCCTGGCCAGCCCTTGGGGTGGTAAATTCTAGAAAGACACTTCCTGAGTGCTGGGGACATCCCAAGGCTCCCTCCATCCCTCAGTGTCAGATAGGACCACACAGGTGGGTGGACAAGGGGCTGGGTCACCCACCCACACTCACACATGGTGTCCCCTCTCCCCAGCTTTGGGGACAGAGCATGGCCTGACCCCAGGGATGTGTGGCTTTGAGCAGACCTCAAACCTTTGGCTGCTCTGCTAAGAGCAGGGCAGGATCAGCTGATATCTGCTCTGCTTGGTCCACAGATGACATCTTGGTCCAAGATGTGTTCTTGGTCCCCCAGGAAGGGGGAAGGCAGTGGTTTGTATCATCACCCTAATTTCTCAGAGGTGTTTCCCAGCTTTGCACCCCTCTTGGCACAGCTCAGAGCCTCCCAGGTTGCCCCATACCACTGGAGAGGTGTCACAGACATCTTTTATGAAAAATCCTTTCTTTAGGATTCTTCCTCCTGAGAAGCTCAGAGGCCTCAGGAACCAAATGTAAACATTGGTTATCTGCTGCTGTGGAATGCAACAGGGGCATCTGGGATTGGCCCATGTTAGTTGTTTCTAATTAATGGCCAATCACAGTCAGCTGGCTTGGACAGAGAATCCAAGGCACAAGCTTTTGTTACCATTCTTTCTTTTTTTATTCTCAGCCAGCCTTCTGATGAAATCTTGTCTTCTATTCTTTTAGTATAGTTTTAATGTAATATATATCATAAAATAATAAATCAAGCCTTCTGAAACATGGAGTCAGATCCCTGTCTCTTCCCTCATCCTTGGACCCCTGTGAACACCATCACAGACCTACACCCTCCTGTCAGGGCCTTGTAGAGAGGGATGGAGCCTCCTTTTCTCCAGGCTAAACACCTCCAGCTCCCTCAGCTTCTCCTCACAGCATTTATGTTCCTTTACCAGCTTTGTTGCCCTTCTCTGAGCAGTTTTGCTGCACCCCCGAGCCCCTTTCATCCCCCTGCAGTCTGGGGGTGTGGGCAGGAGGGCAGAGCCCAGCCCTGAGCATCTCTGGTCCTGCAGACCAGCAAGGAATAAAGAAAGAGGGTTTCCCCCGCTCCTTAATGATAGGCCTCAACCCCAGCCCCTGATTTTTTATCATGCTCACTTCATGATTCACTTTCTCTTTAATTATCCAACCCAAACTTCTGTCATTCGTATCAATAAATCCTCCCTCTAGCAAACCACCCATTGCTCCAAGCACTACCCCCTGAGCCTGCCCATGAACTTAAACTTCTTTGACCAATTTTCAAGCCCATCCCTCCTAGGAATCCCACTAATCCTCATCTCAATAACATTCCCAGCTCTCCTACTGCCATCCCTAGAGACAATCGATGAATTACTAAACAACTCTCAACCCTCCAACTATGGTTTATCAATCTAGTTACAAAACAACTAAAAATGCCCCTAGACAAAAAAGGACACAAATGAGCCCTAATTTTAACATCCCTCATACCATCACTCTGCCAAGCACAGACAGTGCCCTGCTGTCACCCTGCTGCCACCCTGCTGTCACCCTGCTGTCATTCCATCTCCAGGCACCCTCTGTGTAGTCACTTCTCCTGCCTTTGGTTGTAGTAACACCTACAAATCCACCCCAAAGCTGAGCAGGGAGTATCAGGGAGCTGTGCCTGACCCATTTTCCCCCCAGGGCAGGGGGAGCTGTGGCCGAGCAGCTCCCGTTGCCCTCCCTGCCCCGCAAGCAGGGGCCGGGTGTCACCTCCAGGGACATCTGTTGGTCACCTCCAGGGACATCTGCTGATGAATTTTTCATGCTGCCACTCCACAGCAGCCATATGGCCCCTGTTCTTGGGGGGACACAGCTCTGCCTTTCAGGGAGCTGCTCTGTGAGCAGGTTTTTGGCACTTTCTTCAATGTACCTCTGACCCGTGCTGAATGAATTTGGATGTATAAATCCTCCTGGAGATTTTTGGAGATCTCATTCTCCCACCTGCACAGTTCATCATGGCAAAGACCATGAGATTTTCCTCCACCAGCCTGTGGCTGGCAGCCAGCTGGTGCAAAATATGTTTATTCTCCTCTTGTGCTCTCTAGCCACGGGGAGGGATTGGGTTCTGTTTCCAAGAAGTAATCACTGGAATAAAAAGCCCAAGCTAAAAATGATACTTGCTGGTTTCCATTGTAATTTCTTTTATGTTCTTTTCCTAATCTTTATTTGGCAACTACCACCCTAAAAGGTTTTTCACACTTATTTAACTTCTAAATTAAGCACCACTTAATTTTGGGGCATAGTCCAAAATGCATTGTAGCACAAAACAAGTAGAGCAGATGAAGAACTGTGCATCTCATTTTCACCCCGCTGAAAATAAAACCAACAGTAGAAAACCATCTATCATGGAAACAGTGAGATGTGAAGAAAGCAGCTCCTCCAGCCCTTGAAGCTGCCACTCCACCAGCATTTGCATGATTGGGCCATAAATGTTTCCAAATGGTAAATTCCTGACTTTCCCCAGGTCATTTCCCCTGGACCACTGGTCATCCATCTGGAGCCAAGCCTTGCTGTGTCCCTTGTGACCGACTCGAGCAGTTGGTAATAATTAGCTGTGGTTAACGAAGGGCCAGAGTCAAGAGCACGTGAGCCAAAGCACCGGATAGCAGGGAGCACATCCAGTGATGTGCAAGGCAGAGCAAGGCAGACCTGGGCCACACAGGACGGGGACAGCTCTGGGGAACCCTGAGCAGGACCCCAGACTCAACCATGCTCTGCTGGCTCTGAATTTTCAACAAAATGCCTGTACCCTGAAGGCTGGGAGCAGCTTTTAGTGATAGAGGGAAAAAGCACCAAACCCCTCCATCAATGCACCCCCATTTCCCTGACCTGCCTTTTGCTGCTGGGGTATATGTGACCCCCTCTTTCTGCCTGTTCTTCCTCAGCTCTAGCTCCAGCTGAGCTTTCAGCTCTATCTCATCCCTGTGTGTGCAAGTGGTCATGGTCTGTCCTGTCCTTCCAGCTGTTCTCTCCTTTCCTGAGATAACCCATGCCCAGCCAGCCTTCCTGCCACAGCTCCTCTGCAAGTTTGCTTTAAAATCAAGGGGTTCCCTCCAAGTTTGCTTTAAAATCAGCCTGGCCACCATCCATTTGTGGTGTCCGTGGTCCAGGGTCCTCTCTCCCAGTGGGACAAGGCCAGCAGTGACAGCACTGAGCTGCTCCTGTGTTCACACCACAGCCTTGGCATTTCATGGATGCCACCACGGTGCCATCCCCACACAGCCAAAATTCCCAGAGGAACAGGGCTGGCAATGGAGGGATCTGTAGTAATGGAAGCAAGTGGAGATTGAAGCCAACTCCTGTTAAAATGTGCTTTGCTTTTATCTTCCTTTGAACCTGTCTGGGCAGGCTGGAAAGGAAGTGGGGAGTGGTTGGATCTGAGGGGATAAAGGAGTGTTGGGGAAAATGCAGGCACAGTGGGACTCAGGGACAGGGGTTGGGCCCAGGTTTTGGGGCTGAATAATGCAAGAGGGTATTTGTGGAGGGGCTGGAGTGTGTGAGAGCCTGGAACAACACACAAGTGCTCAGGGAGCCATAGGAAAAGGGTTTGGATGGAGCAGGGCTCACCAAGTGCTGCTCCCCAAGTCTGGTGATTTCCTAAAAATCCAACCCCCCAAAATCCCTACAGCTCAACTGAAAAGGCTTGTTTGCCTGCTGAGTCCCTTCCCCCACTGCCACAAACATTTTGGTATGCATATCCTTCAGTTCACAGGCTGGTTCTTTCAGAGTTGAACTAAAATAACACCAAGATATTCTTTCAAAAAAGAAACTGGAGCACATCCTCTCCGAAAATACCAAAATAATTCATGCAAAATTTCCCCCAAACCCGTTCCTCCTTTTCTCCAGCCCAAACTCTTAGTCGAGCTTCCCACAAAGCCCTGAAAGGTTTTGTTTGCTGCAAATGCAGGCGATCCATTCAGCCAGAAAGTGGCCGGGGACCGGGGGGCACCACCCCGACTGTGTCCCCCCTCCTCTTTAGTGCCAAAAAAACCCATCAGTTTTGGGAGGGTTTTTTTCCCACCCCCCCCTCTTTTCTCTCACATTTGTGGGGTTCCCCCACATCCTGGAAGGTTTAGGGGGTGGCTGCGACTGGATGTTGGTATCAGGGTGCCAACTTCAGAGCCTGCAGTTTCAGAGCACAAAAAAACAAACAAACAAACAAACAAAAAATATAATAAAATATAATAAAAATATAATAAAATATAATAAAAATTTAATAAAAATATAATAAAAATAAAAATAAAAATAAAAATAAAAATAAAAATAAAAATTATTGAGGATGATGATGATTGATGATGTTGTTCGGGGGTAGCACCGCGGGGCCGCCCGGTGTCCGTGCGGTGCAGCCCAAACACGCACGTGTTTGATCGAAAAAGAAAGTTACAAAAAGGGGAAACTCGGCTTACGAGCCATGGGTAAGTGACGTTAAGAGGTGAAAAAAAAAAAAAAAAAAAAAGGGAAAAAATTTTTCTCAGTTCCCTTCTGGTCTGGGTAAATGTTTAATCCCCAGCTCGCAGAAAATGCAGCTCAAAAGTGCTTTTTTTCTCAGCAAGTCTGAACCAGTCAGCCTGGTGCCTCCTCCCTCCGGCTTTCACCCTCCCTCCCACCGCTTCGGAGGAATATCCCAGCCTGCTCCCGAGTGCGGCCGGGCTCCCGGGGCAGGGCGAGCAGAGGGGCCGGCAACTTTCTGTGCCCGGGGCTGGCTGCCACTCCCGCTGCCCTGCACGGCTCCGGGGGCTGAACTGCCCACCATGGGGTCCCCGCACTGGAAAAGGCTCTGCCTTCTGCTCCTGGCGGGTTTAACATCCTCCCTGCTCCTCTACAGTCACTACCGCGCTACGGTGGAGGCGCCCGGCAGCCCGAGGATCATGGCAAGGTAAGGGGCACGGGGGTGGGAGAGGGCAGGGAGCTGTGAATCTGTTCTGAATCGGGGTGCCGGTGTGGGTTCCTTAGGGCTGGTGATCCCAGCTCTGCCCCCGGCCGGTTTGGAGAATGGGCTGGCAGCGTGCTCGAAGGGGTCCTGGGTGCTGCCCGCGGCACCCCAAGCCATGGAGGCTCCCCAAGGGTCCCCACACTGGGCTGAGCCCCTGCAAGGGTTCGGCACATCGCGGTGCAGAGCAGTCCCCGCTGAGAGCAGGCACGGCCGAGCGTGGGCATCCCGCCGCTCCCGGAGCCACCGCGCGTTCCCGCCGGGCTGGGCGGGACCGGAGCCCGCCGATTGTCCCGGGCGAGCAGCACAATCCCAAGGAAGAACATTGCCATGGCCCCCAGGGAGCTGCACCCACCCGCCTGCAGAGGCAGGGCACGGCTGCCCCGCTCTGGGATCCCCCGCACCGCTTGCGAACTCGGGGCTGCAGCGTTCCCCAAACTCCAGCGATTCGCGGCTCCCCCTTTGTCTGCCTCCCCTGCATCCTCCAAACCTCCCGGAGCCGTTCAGAGCCTCCCCTGCCCCGCCATGGGGGTGCCGGGGAGCCCCGGTGGGTGCGGGGGAAGGAGCCCGCACAGCTCTCGGGATGTGGGACCCGCTGCCCTGTCCCCTCCAGCACCAGGTGCTGGGCCAGGAGGGCTCTGCGGGTGTCCCACGCCTCCCCCTGGGTGCTTTGGGTGCCATCGGCGTGACAGAGCCCAGCCGGAACGGGGATGCTGTGGGACCGGAGCCGGTCCTGCACAAGGTGAGATTTGCTGAGGGTGCAGCAGGATGAGCTGCCCTGGGCTTCAGACCTTCTCTCTTCCCCAGCTGGGAGCTCTCCATGCCCGATGCCACCGTGCCAAAGGCAGAGGTCCCCTCTCCTGCCGGGCTGGTGGGTCAGGAGTACCTGCAGCAGCCCGGGCTGGCTCTTGGCTCTTTGCAGCCTCACCATGGCAGCAGTGCCAGGGTTATCAAAACCTGCCCGGGGCAGTCACAGCTGGAGTGGGAGCAGCTCCCCACAAACAGCTTGATGTCCACAAAAGGGGATACTGAGGCCCATGAGGGCAGCAGAACATGACCATGGCCCACGCTGGAGCTGGGAATGGAAACCAGCCGCGCCCTGACACAGGGTCTGTGGGTTTGGAGAAAACCTATGGGATGAAGCAGGGAGCAGGATCCCCCCACCACATGCCAGGTTAACCTGCCTGGACCTGCCACAGCCCCAGGGCACCTTCCTTGGAAAGCCAGCCCAGCTCCAGCCCTGACTGATGGGACCAAGGGTCAGCTTGTCCAGGGGGGAGGTAACACAGAGCTGACCTGTGCTCCAGAGCCCTCCTGGACTCTCCTCTTGCCTTTAATTCAACCCCTAAAGCTAAACCCAAGCCAGAGTGCTGCCTGTTTGCTTCAGCTCCCTGTCTTTGGGGAACATGGCACTGTATGAGTGCTGCTCATCCCACAGAGCTGTGTCCCTGCAGGAGCTGGTGCTGCCCTGCTGGCCGAGTCCAGAGCTGGGACTGGGCTGGCCATTTCACAAGGCTGAGGTGCCCTCACAGAGCACTCATTCCTGCTCTGCCAGCAGGGACAGGAGGCTCAGAGTCCTCACCTGGGGGTGCAGGTTATTTGGTTTCAACAGGAGGTTTGTGTGAGCAGTGTCTCCATGCAGAGGTACAGGGGGATGAAGGGCATCAGGAGGGAGATGATCTCTGATGGATGGTGGCTGCTGCCAGCACCAGCTCACCCCAGGGCCCCCACAGCAATGCCAAGTCCCCCTGCAGTTCTGCACAAAGCTGGTGGCCCCATGGAAGTGGGCAAATGCCCTGTTCCCTGCAGAGCTGGGATGGAGAGAACCAAATCCCCCGGGGTTTGTCCCACTCCCTGCCCATCCATCTCTCCCAAACCCGCTGGGGAGCTGCTGGCTGCCCTCGTGGCTTTATTCTTAGGGCAGATGGGACGAGCACAGAGCTCTGCCCAGCCTGGCTGTGCCACTCCTGCTCTGCACCAGGCAGAGATGCTGCTGGAGCTCAGCCCTTCGTGGGGAGATGGAGCAAGAGCAGGTTCTTGTTGCTGTTTTGGCTCCCTCCAATGTTTCTGTGGGGCCCTGGGAGTATTTGCTGAAGGTAAGGCTGGAGTGTGTGCTCACAACACTCACACACAGCGTTATCTTCCGGAAATGAGGGATGGCCCTGGACCAGAAACGTCACATTTGTGAATGTCACAGTGGTGAGGGAGCACCCAGCCCTGGCTGGCTCTGCTGCCACCACCGGTGCCTGGGCAGCCACAGCCACTCCTTCCCACAGCCCCATTGTCCATCTGTCGGTCCTGGGCAGGATTGTCATCTTCTGAGTCAACCAAGCAGCACGAGGTGCTTCACCACATCCTGCAGGTGACGTCAAAGTGCTGGGCTCCCCGTCACAGCGCCGCGATGCTGTGTGCTGGGGGGCCTCCCCAGCAGGGTTTGGGCAGCAGCAGCAATGCTGGGGAGCTGGCTCCAGCACCCACAGCTGGCAAGCGAGGGCAGGGAGGTGCTGGCACTGAGTTATCAGCTCAGCACAAAGCCTGGAAGAAACGATGAGCAGGTGCCACCCACTGTGTCCGGCCATGGGCGGGGCTGGGGCACAGCTTCCATGGAAGGTCAGCAGGAGCCAAGGTGCCAGGCTGCCTGTGCCCACCTCCCTCCATGCTGGGCACAGCCAGGCTGAGCCCCTTGGGGCTCCCACAGATCCCTGGCAGCTCAGAAAGTAGTGCAGCACCCTCACACAGCCACTGCCCAGGGCTCTGCCTTGGCTGCCAGGGAAGGGAAAGGGAAGAAACAGGAGCAGGAGAGCTGGGGAGGGGCTGGGTGGGCAGAGATGTGCAGCTGGGGCTTGTGAGCCTCGTAGGAAGGGCTGGGAGAGGCTGCTTGGGTGCAGCTTAAACCTGGACATGGTGGGTGAGGGTTACAGCCTCAGTGTTTGATGGGGGCTGCTCTTCTGTGGCCAGAAAATGGGTGAGTGGCAAACCCAGGGGCTTTGCACACAGGGGCTTCAGTGCTTCACAGGAGGCAGCTCGGGGTTGGAGCGGGGAGGTTTCCCCAGTCCTGGTCCATCTGTTGGGTGGTGGAGGTGTTGATAAGCTCTGCTGCTGAGCACATGGGCTGGGGATCACCTGCACTGGGAGATAAAAGGCAGCAAGTGGGGCTGGGCAGCTCCTGCACCCCAGGGGCAGCTCCTGCACCCCAGGGCAGCTCTCAGGGCTGAGCCCACTCAGGGTGCAGAGCTGTGGGACACTTGTGTGGAGAGCTTTGCTCTGGGGGACATGCTGTCAGTGCCAGGGCTGGAAAAGCAGCTCCCAGCGTCACCAGCAGCTCTGGTACAGCCTCTGGTGGCCTTGTCCTTGCTGTGAGCAGACCCTGCACTGCCCCCTGCAAGCCAAGGGAAGGTTTGCTCAGGCTGGGCTGAGTTGGATGATGCAGGATAGCACCACAAAGGCCCTGCAGAAAGCTGCAGCTCTGCATCTCTCTGGGGTGGCTCAGTCCCACCTTGCTGGGCCCTCTTGAGCATTTCCCCTCCCTCCTCTCTCTGCCTGCTCAGGTGGTCTCAGGATGAGCCTCAGGGTGAGCTGGTGGGGTCCCACTGTGCTGTCCCCTGGGCTGTTTGGAGATGTGGGGGCTTTGCAGGGCTCTGCTCCTGCTGGGATCCTGACTTCCCATCAGGCACCAAGGCAAGACACACAGGCTTGATTTCAAAGCTGCCCTGCTCCACTGTTGGGGCTCAGCACCCCCAGCGTGCCCTGCCCAGAGCTGCCAGCGCTGGGATGGTGCAAGGAAGGTGCTGGGAACAAAACCTGCTTGGTGCTGCCCTTCCATCCACGCCTGGGGAGATGCTGCAGCCCGGGTTCCAGCCCCCAGGCAGGGTGCTGGGCTGTCCCCCCATGTCAGGCCATGCCCCCACAGTGGCACAGAGCAGGGTTTGGGTGGCAGACGGGTTTGGATCTGCTCCTGGGCAGGGCTGTGGGTGCTGCTGGTGTTGACAGGGGCCGTGGCAGGGACAGAAACCCAACTCCTGCTGTGCCCCTGTGCCAGGACACGCCGTGCCAGCAGGGCTGGGAGGGTGAGCTCCGCTCCCCACCTGCCTTTACCTGTCCCCAGGCTCCAGCAGAGATCCTGTAACAAGGAGCCCTTGTCTGCTCCACAATAGCCCCCTTCTGGCTGCAGCACCTGCTGCTGGGGGCTCTGAAGGGCCTTTCTGTGTGGGGATCAATGGCAGCCTGTTCCCCTCCGGTGGGCTCCCACCTCCTGCCCCCCTGCCCACCCCACTGCCCCCCCAGGGGCTGGGGCAGCTCAGCCTGGCCCCGTGGGGCTCAGGGCACCCCAAGCTGCTCAAGCCCTGCTGCTAATGAAGGATCAGGGCATGCCCCAGCTGCTCCCATGGCAGAGGGTGTCCCATGCACCCCGAGAACCTCCAGAGCCCAGGTGCTGTGGTAGAACAACTGAATGTGTCCTGCTGACCTGTCCAGTTTATTCCAGCCCGGTCCTCTTGGACTTGAGAATGGTGGGATGGTGGGAAGAGACAGAGAGGTCTCAGCAGGATTCCCCCAAGGCTGCAGGCTGTGCTTGGTGTGGTGTTTGCTTTATGGGAGTCCAGGAGATGGTGGCTGCACAAACCCTGTGTTTTGCAAATCCTCATCTCTCCACCTGCAGAAGGGCATGGGTGGGCACAGCAGTGGTGAAGAGGAGACAAATGGAGAGGTCGTGGTGCTGCCCTGCGGCTCTCACAGGGGAGGATGTCAGGGTGCTCAGTGTCACCTCCTCAGCCGAGCTCTCCCTTGTCTTCTCCCAGCTTGCTGCAGCCGGGGCCGCTGGTCCTGGCTCCCTCAGGGACACCACAGGGAGCTGGCAGCCACAGGTGGGCTCCTGGAGGCAGCTTGGAGAGGTAAGGAGGGGACATGCTCAGCCATCCTGGCAGGAACTGGGAGGCCCTGCCCACTGTGGGCTTCCCCAGTGCCCAAGCAATGGATTTTTTACTCTGCCATATGTTTCCCCCATCCCAGTGAGAATTCCTTCAAGCCCTCTGCCGAGCTGGAGGAGCCGGAGCCCAGCAGGAAGCAGGTAATCATCAGCACAGCACAGTATTGTCCATGGTGCCCCTCCAGCTGGGTTTGGTGCTTGAAGGCTGAGGAGGAGCAGCATCCTCTGGAAGGGATTTACAGAGGAGCAACCTTGTCCATCCACACAATGATTGTCCCTGCTGCCATTGCCCAGTGTGGAGGCTGCAGCAGCATCACCACCCCCTCCAGCCCCGTGACTCCTGGGCCAGCAGCCCAGGCTGGAGACTCGTGGGGATGGACCCAGGCCCTGAGGGGAGCTGTTCCTGTTCTGTTCTCACAGAGCAGAGCCCTTTAATGTGTTGCCCACCCCTGAAGGTGCTGAATCTTTCACACCCTCAGGTGACTGTGTAAGCCCCAGTTCTGCCAGCCCCACTGAGCTGGCTGCCAGAGGCAGTTTTGCAGCACAAAACCAAGGCAGGAGGCAATGCCCTGCCTGGGTGACCCAGCAGAACATGTGATGGACAAGGAGCATTTCTGTCCCTGGGTTTGTTCTCACCTTGCTGAGGGGTGGAGGTGTCACAGGGAAGGCAGACCCAGGCTGGAGACTGAACAGGGATCCTCCTTCCTCCCTCCCAGCCCAGCCCCTGCCTCCACTCTGTGATGGCCAGAGCAAAGGCAGACCCCAAGTTTCGGGAGATCTTCCACTTCAACACCCCGGTGCTGATGTGGGACCAGCACTTCACCCTGGAGACCTGGAACAGGCTGAAGACACGACACGTCCCCTATGGCTGGCAGGGCTTGTCCCTCGCAGGTACAGACCCAGCTGGGGTGTGGGGCAGCTTGAGGGGACTGGGGAGCCCAGAAGAAGGGACTGAAGATGTGGGACAGGCAAGGAGCCCTGCAGAGGAGCCAGGAACGTTGATCTCTTCCCACCCCACCTCCTGAGGCACAGGGTGCGGCTCTTGCTGCATCTTGTGACATTTTCCCTGAATAAAAGCTCCAGTGTTGTCCTTGATTATTAACTGGGGCCGGAGGAGCTCAGACAACCAGCTCCATTGTTGTGCATGGAGATTGTTTCCCTTCCCACCCCAAACCCACTCTCTGTTTTCCCTGGCAGCTGCCACCTTCAATCCCTGGGCTGGGAAGTGCTGGGAACAGCGAGCAGGAGAGAACCAGTGGCATTTGCAGAGACATTGTCAGGAGGGGATGTGGCCAGCACAGGCAGCAGCATCTGTAGGGCTGGGGCAGGAGATACCTGGATGCATCCTTGTGCTTTGCACAGCCTTGGGTGGGTGGCCACTGTTTGTAGCAGGGTGAGGAGCATGGGGAGATAAGAGATACAAGGAGGTGGAGAGAGATTGGGCCTATCTGGTGCCCCCATATGTCATCTGCAGACCTCTCTCCTGCACGGAGTGTGTGCTGCTCCTGGCTGTGCCGTGCCAGCTCTTGCACATGCTCCCGTGGGTTGGCACACACCTTTTCCCTGCTGACTGCTCCCATCCTGCTCCATTCCAGTGGTGGGCAGCACCCTGCAGCTCCTCAACGCCTCGGCCAACCGGCAGCTCTTCGACAGGGCCGCCTTCCCCGCGGGCTGCGTCCGCTGCGCCGTGGTGGGCAACGGGGGCATCCTCAACGGCTCGCGGCAGGGCAAGGCCATCGACAGCCACCACCTGGTCTTCAGGTGAGGGGGAATGCCATGGGTGAAATAAACACGGGCAGGAGACCTTTCTCCTTTTTAATGCCTTTATTGAAAGTGATCTGGGGTGGGGAGAAGTGACAGGTCCACGCTCACACCGCCGCTGCTCCCAGTAGTGGCTTGGAGGAGGAGGAAGAGTTTTTCCTTTGGTCTGTGGGCAGAGCTGGGAATTCCATCCTCACATGAGCACCAGGAGATTCCCTTAATTTTCTGGTTTAACATTTGAGGTCCTCTGTCTAGCTGACATCCTATAACGTTAGGGTGAGGGGTGAAAGGGTCTTAGCAGATACTAGATTCTGTTCCTCACATCTAGGCATCACATCTATTTCATGTTAGCTCATTGTTTTTAGGGGTTTTTGGCTAGGTTTGGTGAGGGGCTTCTCCTGTTGCATGCTGGTTCTGAGGTCTCCTCCTCTTCACCGTCCTGGTGCCATCCTCCAGGAAGCCAGTAGGGTGCCACTTGACAAAAGGGGGAATGCTTAACCATCAAGGAATTCTTAACCATCAAGGACAGGTAGTTAACAAAAATGACAGGTGATTACAATAACAAACAGTTAGAACTCCACCCTGGCAGCAACTAGCCCAACCTGTGAACTCTGCAACCTTTAAAAAAAATGGGCAGCTTTTCTACTCATAACAATGGGTGCTGGGAGATGCTAGCCCTGGACACGTGTTCTCTGCTTTTCCTGCAGGCTCAATGGTGCCGTGATCAAGGGCTTCGAGGAGGATGTGGGCACCAAGGTCTCCTTCTATGGCTTCACAGTGAACACCATGAAGAACTCCCTCATCTCCTACGAGGAGTACGGCTTCACCCAGGTCCCCCAGGGCAAGGTGAGACCCTGAGGGCTCATTGGGGACTTGAATCAAGTTGTCCCTTCAGGCTGGGCTTGCTTCTTGAGACCTTCTGTCTTGGTTTGGAAAGAAAGGTGTCTGCTAAGGAAGGCAGGAGCCTCCCCTGAAATGGAGAAAATGAACCCCCCCCGCCCTCTGAATTGCTATAAATTTGAAATTAAGGGACTCTCAGGCGACAAAAATTATGGGAGCAGGAAATAACAGTTCTTTAATAGGGAAGAAAATAAAAGGATAAAATAAACAATGCAGTGAACTAAACCAACACTGACAGAGTCAGAACACAGCCTGACACCCTGTGGGTCAGGGTGTTGGCAGCAGTCCCATTGGAATTGTGGCTCAGCCCTCCTGCAGTGTCAGGGGTGGTTCTGCTGGAGCAGGGATCCTGGAGAGAAGGATGTATTCTTCCTCTGAAGATCCAGGGGAAGAAGAGGCAGCTGCTGCTCCTCTGGGGAATGCAGTGGAGAAGCTGTGCTGGTGTTCCAGAATCTCCAGATTCTATCCAGGTAGGAATGCTTGGCTCCTCCCTCTGGGCTCCCAATGGGATGCTGTAGTTCTTATCAGCCATGCAGTGACATTCAATAGCTGTTATCAGCAGATGTCCCCTACCGAGGGAGGAGTGATTGTGGTCACTCAGAGAGAGATAAGGAAAACTGCCCACTTGACAAAAAACAACTGCCATACAGACGGTAACAGAATACATCTTGCCTTGCAATCTGGAACACCTTCCCCCCATCTTGGGAGCCCTCAAGCGTGGGTTGTGTCCCTAAACCCCCCTCCAAGTGCCCTGTGTGTGTCCCTGCTGCAGGACCTGAAGTACATCTTCATCCCCTCGGATATCCGGGACTACGTCATGCTGAAATCGGCCATCCAGGGCAGCCCGGTGCCCGAGGGCTCGGACAAGGGGGACGAGTGAGTACCTCCCCAAGATCCCCCCAGCACCCCCAGTGATGCAGGCATGACTTGTCTGTCCTCTCCCCACATCTGTCCCTCCTGGGATAAACCCCAAGGAGCTCCAGGACTCCCATGACAAAGTTCTGCCCTTCTCCTTGCCTTGCTGCAGCCCAAAGAAGTATTTTGGACCGGAGGCATCTGCAGAGAAGTTCAAGCTGCTGCATCCTGATTTCCTGCAGTACCTGACAGCAAGGTGAGTGTGATGAGCACTGTGGCTGCTGTCTGGCTCTGCTCTGGGCTAGGCTCAGACCATCTGCTTCCCTCTCTGCTCATTCCAGTACAGACCAGTAGCTGCCCAGCACCAGAGTGCAGTCCCAGTCTCTCCCAGACACTGGAACCACCCTGCCCTGCTGTTTGCACACAGGGCAGAGGAGTCTCCTGCCATTCCTGTTCACTGCAGCACAGCTCACACCCCCTCCTACACCTCCCCATGCACACCTTGGTCTGTTTCCCCAAAACAAATTACATTCTGTTTCCCCAAAACAAATTACATTTTGTCCCAGTCTAACAGGAGCAAAGGTAGGGCCCAACGGGATGGTCTCTTCCTGCCTTTTATGAAAGCAGGTGCCCATGCTGGGGTGGCTCCAAACAGCAGAGAGGTGCCTTTTACCAACCTCTGAGCAAATGAGAGCCCTCGTTTCACTCAGTGCTCCTGCCTCACTGGGCACTGGTGTCACTGGAGAGGGCTGGCTGGCTCTGGGGACTGCAGGGCTGTGCCATCCCCACAGCCACCGTGTCCCCCTGTGCCAGGTTCCTGCGCTCAGAGCTGCTCAACACCCAGTACAGCTCCCTGTACATGCCCAGCACCGGCGCCCTCATGCTCCTCACCGCGCTCCACACCTGCGACCAGGTAAGGGGTCACAGGGCCACTGTTCCCCTGGGGAGAGGGGAATCCCCCCCCTTGGCTGCTGTGGTGGCTGTCCTACAAGTCCCCTGTGCCTGAAGGGAGTGCTGGTGGTGATGGACCACCTGAGGTGAAGCCTTGACCCTTCCTGTGTCTGCCCCACCTCCTTCCCCACAGGTCAGTGCCTACGGGTTCATCACAGCCAACTACGAGCAGTTCTCAGACCACTACTACGAGGTGGAGAAGAAACCTCTGGTGTTTTATGCCAACCACGACATGATGCTGGAGGCAGCGCTCTGGAGGAGCCTGCACCGTGCAGGGATCATCACCCTCTACCAGCGCTGAGGCTGGGAGTTGCCCACAGGGCCAAGTCCAAGGACTCTTGTGGCTCTTCTCCTTTCTCCTGAGGGTCACCTTCTCCCTCCTGAGGGCTCTCCCCAGCTGGCCAGCCAGCCCACGGAGCAGGCTTGCTGCACCACAGCCAGCAGTGATGTGAGGATAACGGGGAAGCTGGTGCTGGTGGAGGAATGTTGCATCTCCTCGGGGATCAGTGTGATGGAACGTGGCCTTTGGGGCAGCCAGAAGCACCACAGCACGTGGCTGTGCCCTGCCAGCCCCATGAGTGTGGCTTTGGGGCAGCAGCGGCCCCTGTGGAGCACAGGAGGGGCAGGGTGATGCTGAAGAGGATGCTGGAAAATGCCCTTCACTTTAAATGCTCATCACCATGGTGGGACTGCAGCAGGCAGGATAAATCCTTGCACTGGAGCTCAGGTGACAAGAGGTGACATGTCTGGGGAACACCTCTCTCCAGAAAGACTGCAAAGTCCCAGCTGTGTGTGGATGTGTGCCACGTTCCAGAAGGATCTGTCTGCCTCCCTGGTCAGTGGCACAGAGAGCAGGACAGACACAGAGGGCCCTGTCACTGTTCCCTTCTTGAGGTTTGGTGTTTTCTGACAAGGAAGGGGCTCAAAAGCCATCAGCTCCAAGGAGGGTCACAGCAGCTCAGCCAGGACACCAGGATCACGTCCAGGCTCCGAGCAGCCCAGAGGTGACACTGGCCTGGGCCATGTGTGTGTGGCACTGGCTGTGTCAGCCTTTCCTTGCACAGGGACTGCGTGGTGCCTCTGAGAGGCAGCCCCACACCAGGTGGGTCAAAGTGATGGTCACTCCTAATTTCCTTCCCCAAACCCCAAGGGAAGGGAGGGTCCTGAACCCTTCAGCTGTCCCTCAAACACCAGCACTGCTCAGGGAGACCCACCTGGGGAGGCTTCTCCAGCTGGTGGGGGCTGGAGACAGAGCAGTGTAATCCAAGACAATTTCCCACTTTGTGTAATTACATAAATGTTGAATGATTGTTTTCCCTAACACCTGTTTTTGTTGTTTTGATGAACTGGGTGGGGTGAGACCCCCCCCTTTACCTCCCACAGCAGAGGAGCAGTAACAGGGAGCAGAGACTTCAACTGCTTCAGAGGCAGACAGGGATGGAAACCAGTTTAAATCATGGAGACTCAAGACTTTTAGCTCTTAGCACAGCCCTTTTCCACTTGGAATGCTATTTACTGTACAAGGTTGGTGCAGAGATGGCAAAAGATAGCCTGGCCCTGAGCCAGGGAACCTCCAAACCCCCTGAAGCTCCAGCAGGCTGCTTCCAGCTGGTTCACAGACTCAGATTAGGCTCCAAGCCTGTTCCAGATGTAAGCTCTAGCCTGGGGCCCATCTTGTGTTCCCACGTCTCAAATTAACCTTTGTTCCCATCAGAGCCACCCTACACTGGTACCACAGCAGCCTGTCAGGCCTGTTCTGTGTTCCCAAACACTCAGCAAAACCTTTCGTGACACGAATGAGCCTGATCCTCACATCTCCTGGCCAAGACACCCTGAAACCTCCTCAAACCAGCCCTGGGCAGGCCTCAGGCGACATCAGCAGCACGGTGACACTCAGGGCAGGAGCAGGATGGTGCTGTCGTGGTGCTGCAGTCCTGCCTGGAATCATCCAGCTCACAGGCACACCAGGAACCAAACACTGGGACCCACAATGAGCACCTTCCTTTCCTCTCTCAAAAAGGCACTTTCCTTTCCTCTCCCAGGCAAGGGTGGAGCTGGTGTTAACTCCATTTTAAGGACTTGTTCATGGCTGTATTCCCAAGCACACCACAAGAACCATTTGGCACCAGACCTTAGCCATAAGTTAGTTTTGTCACACTGTTCCCATGAACACTTCTGGGACAGAATCTGCTGACACTGAAGTCTTTGTGTTATCAGGTTTGCAATGAAGCATAAGCTCACAACTGCCATTTCAGGAAGGGTTTTCATCCAAAATCCTTCATACCTGCACAAAACCATTTCAGTCCAAGAAGAATCAGAATCATTACAGTTAGAAAACACCTTTAAGAGCATGGACTCCAACCTTTACAGAAATAACCAAATAAAACCCAACTTCGACTCGTAAGATTTTCCACAACTTATTTTATTCTGGAACAGAAGAAAGCAGGGAACCACTTTTTCCTCCAGCCAACTGTAGATCAGGTCCTGGTGAAAAAAAAAAACAAAACAACAGTATCAGAACAGCTGAAAAGTTCCTGATTTGCACTATTTAATCTGGAGTACAGGTCTCAGGAGACAAAACTTTGCTCCCACCCAGGCCAATGGCACCAGTACCCAAATCCTTTTTGGTTTTAATGGTCCCTTACCCATGGTGTGGCTGCAGCAACCACTGAGCAGTGAGGAGGAGCCTGTGGCTACACACAAGTGGCCATTTCATGACATATCAGCAGTCATTTGTGACATCCAGTCCAGAAGAGTCTTCCTTCTAGATCTGTAAGAAACCACAAACCAAGGCTGTAACTGTTTTCCTAAAAAAGTCCATTCTGAAACAATCCCTGCCCTTCTGATCTCAAAGCACTGAGTAGCTTTTATGTGTCCCATTTATCCTCAGGCTGCCTCTCCACTTTCTTTTCCTTTGGAAGTCAAAAGCTCCAGGTGCTTGCTTGTCCCAGTGCCTGATGCTGTCTGGGAGACAGGTGTGCTGTCAGAGCACCCCAATGCCTCATTTGTGGTGCCATTCCCTCCCCTTTCACAGTCCCAATGACATCCCTGTCACCAGCCCTGCCGGCCTGTCAGAAGCCATTATTGACCTTCTGCAAACAAAACCAAATTCTGCTCAATAAAGCATAAAATCATTTAGCAGAAGGCAGCTGTCAGCTGCCCAAGACAAAGTGCTGTTCCAGCCTGTGTGTTCAGTGACTGTACAGCAGGGGAGATAAAAAATGCCTTTCTTATCTGCCCTTCAACTTGTCAATGTTTGCACAAGGAACTTGAAAGCTTTTTGCAGCTCTAAACTGTGCTATGACAACAGCAGCTCTGCAGCTGGGCCTGGGACTGCACCTGGGCATGCCACATGGCACAGGGTGGCAGGACAGGGGACAAACTGTGTCACTCTGGTGCCACTCACACCTACAGGGGACAGCCTGTGTCACTCTGGTGCCACTCGCACCTACAGGGGACAGACTGTGTCACTCTGGTGCCACTCACACCTACAGGGGACACACTGTGCCACTCACACCTAAAGGGGACAGCCTGTGTCACTCTGGTGCCACTCACACCTACAGGGGACAAACTGTGTCACTCTGGTGCCACTCACTGCTACAGGGGACAGGTTGTGTCACACTGGTGCCACTCACATCTACAGGGGACAGACTGTGTCAGAATGGTGCCACTCACACCTACAGGGGACAGATTGTGTCACTCTGGTGCCACTCACACCTACAGGGGACAGGTTGTGTCACTCTGGTGCCACTCACACCTACAGGGGACAAACTGTGTCACTCTGGTGCCACTCACTGCTACAGGGGACAGGTTGTGTCACACTGGTGCCACTCACACCTACAGGGGACAGATTGTGTCACACTGGTGCCACTCACACCTACAGCGGACAGACTGTGTCACTCTGGTGCCACTCACACCTACAGGGGACAAACTGTGTCACTCACACCTACAGGGGACAAACTGTGTCACTCTGGTGCCACTCACACCTACAGGGGACAAACTGTGTCACACTGGTGCCACTCACACCTGTGGACTCTTTGCAAGGGACAGGGGACCCACTAAGGGAAGCATGTGAGCCTCAGTGGACACTTTCCTCCTCAAGCTGAGTGTCAGACAGGGATAACAGCACATCACAGGCTCAGTGTCTGTCCCAGCCCTGGCTGCACAAACCCCTCATGTTCCCCAAAACCACACACACAGTACAGGAACACAGCTGTTCTCCCTGGGATTTTTCCTGGGAAACCTTCAGAGATTAGGCTCTGCAGGCCTGGCATGTAATTAATGAATTAAAAATAAACAACACACAACACTGAAGAATTCAATTCTCTTACCAGCCTGAAGCCAAACACAGCAGCTGCCCTCTGGCCAAAGCTGTCCTTGGGCAACAGCAGCCCCAGCATTCTGCAGGACCATTTCCTCCTAAATACACGTTGCAATGAACACTGTTAGCAAAAGTACTTTATTTAAAGTCAATTTTATTTTCCTCACCTTTCCTGAGTAAAAAAACCCCAGCACTGGATCACAGAGCAAGAATTAGACAGAAATTCTCCATTCAAAGACAGGAAACTTTTGTGTCACAATCTTAGCAGAGCAGAAACCTGTCCCTCAAGACACAGAGGAGCATGTTTGCCAGGGGGCTGTCTCATTCACAGACAAGAAGCTTTGGGAGGTGGATGCTGTTTAAATCCCTGCTTAGGGAAGCTCTGAGATGTTGGTGGTTTGGACCCTTTTAAGCTGTTTCACCCTGACATTCTCCTCATCTTCCAGAAACTTCCCAGCCCAACTTGTTCCCTGCACACAAGAATAACCCATCCATCCATGGTGTCTATGGGTTTATCTCCAGAAATGCATTTATCAGGACAGGCACTTTTCCCCAGGTGAAAGCTTCCTCAGGGTGTGTCCTTCACAGGGTGACCCTTTGGGGCAGGTGAGCTGCACCTCCCCAGCCCCAGCAACCTGATGCAAGTTTGAAACTGTCCCAGAGCACCTCCAGGCAGGCAAACAGAGCAATTATTCTGTCACTAGGTCTATTTTTGTGACAGATACAGTTATGAGATGAGCTGTGTCAAGTGTCTCCATAATGGGCTGTCATCCAATCCCTCCTACCTCTCATCCTTCTACTCTGGCTCATCTCTGACCATGCTGACAAGCAAGTGCTCTGCTGGGCACCAACACCAGTAAAATTCCCATTCAATCCATGCTGCTTTTCAGCTTGTGCTCTGTGCCAGCAAAGGGCAGCACACTCAGGTGGCAGCTGTGACAAAGCTACAGCCTTTATTGGCTTAATTACATTCATCAAGCTGTTGGGCTTTTATATCCCCTCCCAGGAATTCAGGAGGGTATAATTTGAGACAGCAGAGCGAGTCTTTCTTTCATAACCCCCCTAGAGGAGAAAAAGAAAACCAGACTATGCCAAGGCAGATGCTGCTGTTTCTCACCATTGTGAAGGTGCACTGTGGGTAAATCAGCTCCCCAGCCAGGGGAGTGTTTCTACCTCTTCTTGACACGGTGTCATGCTCTGAAACTGAGAAAGGGGACAGAGTTAGTTCAGGTACCAAATCACTCCTTTACCTTCGTGTCTCTAACACTGAGTCTCAGAGTTTACACTTCCACAGAGGAAAGATCAAATTCAGACAGGGATAACTTTTATCATCATCACTAGCTCAGCTTCCAGAACAGCTAAAGAGTAAAGGGCCACCCCAAATCGCAAATCTGCTCTTGCCCTCGTGGCTGTCACGCTCCCCAGCCGGGTAGCACCGATGCCCGCGGGTACACGCGGCTGCCCGGCCCGCTGAACCCGCCTCGGGGTGCCGGGAGACAGCCCCGGCTGAGGCGCACCCGCTGCCCATAAAACGCTGAGCACGGCTCGGCCAGCCCGCGGTTCCTGGCGCAGCCCCGTCACGGCAGGGCCGGAGCCCCCTGGCCTTGCTCTCTCCGTCCACCATGGCGGGGAGAGGGGCCACTATCCCGCCTCCCCATGCAGCCCTCGAGCCCTCGCCGCAACCGTACGGGCGGTTCCGACAGCGTGCGGGAGTTCCCCGCACACCATCCGGCCGTCCCCGCGCCCCTCGAGGCTACCGTGCCCGCGGATGGCGGCCGATGGCGGCCGGGCCCACTCACCACACGCAGCTTCGCTGCCATGCCGGCTCAGAGATCGCAGGGAGAGGGGCGGCCGCGGGGACTCATGGGAGATGTAGTCCTGGGCCGTGAGGGCGCATGGGAATTGTAGTCCGGCCCCCTGAGGAGCGCGGGGGCTGACGGGAAGTGTAGTCCCGTCCCTCCGGAGTAAAGCGCGCTTCTGCCCCCCCCATCCCACTCCTTAATGGGATTTACTAATTATTTATTAATTCTTCACGTCTCCTGTTCATTAGGGACACACGTATAATTGTTCTTAGTCGGCCAAATGCTTCAAAAGGCTGAACATGCATCAGCTCATGGAGGAAGGGGCTAATTAGCTGGAAATCAGGGATTAGTCAGAGATTATTTTGTAAATGTAGGTGCCACGCTTTGAACTAGCAATGATTCCAGGATGTGCTTTAATTGTCCTTTGCTGTTAAAACCTGATGTGAAATCCACAGGATCCTATTTAGCTTATATACGAAACTATAAATGAAATTATAACTTATACATGAAACTATGGGTGGTTGTATTTAGCTCGTATATGAAGTCAGTGTGAACATCAACAAAGTGCAAACAGAACCAAGGAGAAGAAACATAAGAACTGCTAATATCTACATTCTGCCCCAAATGTTTATCCATCCTTGTGATAAAGGGCTCATGTGAATGGGAATGGAGAAACAACAAACCAGAATCTGAAAACAGCAAAGTCTGAGCACAGATGCCAACCCCAGTGCCACCCCTGAAACGTCTGGGAAATGCAGGATTCCTGGTCCCTGGGGGGTTTGGATCAGAGGTGTGCTCACCCAAATTCCCACATTGCCTTTGCCCTCCTGAATGGCCATGCTGTTTCTTAGTTTATTTCAAAAATTCAACTATTGTAAATCAAAGGTGACTCCGACGAAGGGGAGAGAATGATACATCTGATTCTATTTATATCAGAAAGCAAATTAATTACTTTATTATACTATACTATACTATATATATTTCATCTAAACTAAATCTGCCAAGCACGCACTCTGCACACATCTGCTCACGCTGCACTGAATCTTGTGATTCTCACCCAACAATACACACACACAACAATACACACCACACACACACTCCTGGCCCTGACAGGCCAAGGAAACAAAACATCCTCCCTTTGGACAAACAATCTCCATATTGCATTCTGATTTGGCACAACACAGGCACAGCAAGTGATAAGAACTGTGTTTTTCCCTTTCTCTGAGGTTCAGAGAATGGGAATCTCAGAAATCCTTGAGAAGAATTGTGCTTTGCTTTTATCTGTGAAGAGAAATGTGGCAACAGTCAACAGGTTGCAGGAGGCTTTAAAAAAATATTGCAAGAAGACTGTAGGGAGATACCAACATGCTGTTATAAATAAATAAGCTGCTCCCAGCACCAGCAGCTGGCTGTGGTGTTCCCCAAAAAAATGAAACCCCAAATGCTGTCCTGGCTGGGAAGAGCAGCCTGCAGAGAGTCCTGGGCTCTGATATGAGCACACAGGAGTCTCCCTGCCCCACAGGAGCTGTGGATTGAGTGTTTGGCCTGGCAGGAAGGCAGATGATGGTAGAGATCAGCAGTAATTCACACAGCCTTCGTTGAAGCAGCCTTTGCTCCGTGAAGATTTGGCTGGCAACCTGCCTGGCTGCCTTCAGCTTCCTAAAAAAGCAAATATAACCCATCTAATTCAATGAGAATTAGCCCTTCAAGGCCCCAAGGGAGGCAAGTTTTAAAAAATAAAACTAAAATCCCCCTTAAGCAGAGTTCAGATCCCAGAAGGAGAGAAGATGTAACGTGGATGTGCTGAGGGATTTGCCATTATCTTGATTTTTTGGTGGAAGCTGCTCAGCCCACAGAGCCCGTGTGTGCCTATAAAAGGATAAGCTCTGCCAGGTACCAAATAATGAATGGACTCAACAATTAAAACTCGGGAGAACAGCATGAGCTATGTGAGCAGTGGATTGGATGTAATAATTCATGTTTGCAGTGCACGGATAATGTTTCCAGGGATATCTTGGAGTCAGAACAAAGACTCTGGGTGAAGAGGGATAGCCCTTGCCTCGCCCATGCCCACGCTTTCCTAATTCTCTGCAGCTTTGCCTGGGTGGGAATTAATGGAATTTTCTCAGCTCTTCCCTTTAGAGGGCGACCATGACCCACAGATCTCGGGCATGGAGCCTTCACCGGGAGCTGCAGGGTAAGGCAGAGCCTCCCCGAGGTCACCAGCATGTGGTGGCTTCTCTGAGGCTCTGAGAACCTTCTGAGACGTGGAGGAAGTTACAGCCTGGTCTGAGGGTTGTGTTTGAACACACTGTCCTTCCTCAGGCAGCTGCAGGGCTGCTCCCAAGGGCAGCTTGGACGTGATTTGGATGGATTTCCTTTCCAATCTCCATCAGTTATGGTGTTTTCCTGCTCCAGTCTCTGAAAGGCTGAACAAGTAAGGAAAGCTATGAAAAGGGCATGTAGATCTAGACATGAACTTCTAGGGGCTGCTCTCAATTTCCCTGCAGAGGATTTGGAGGAGATTGCTTCCTCCCATAAATCATATGAGAGATCAGTATCTGACAGAAGAGGGAAGGATGGAAAAACAAATGGAAATCAATGACAGAGCCACTCCATCTTTGGCTGGGCTTTGATCCCATGCTCAGATTGAAGGACAAGGTCATCTCTCAGTTTTCCACCCATTTCTTCTCTTAGCTGCCTGTAAATCCCTCGAGGGAGAAGCTCTCCATGCTTATTGACAGTAATTTGATTTCCTCCTGATTTCCCCTCTGCCTGCCCTGGTCCCACCCTGCAGACAGGGCTCCACAAAGCCTGGAGAAACAAAACATCTGGGGCTTCAGAGATGCTTTGCTGTGGTTATCTTTGACATATGGCCGGGGTGTTTGAACCCATTGAAGGCAGACCCCAGCCCCCTGCCAGGCTGCAGTGCACAGAGCACGAGGAGATGCTGAGTGCAGGGATTGATGCTTGTTTCTGTCAGGAATGCTGGGTGCCCAACAAAAAACAGCCCCTTTGGGTAAGGCTGGAGATTGCTTGCTGGTATTTCAGGTGCCAGATTTCCAAGAGAAAAGATATATACTATTTAAAAAGGAAAAAAAAAAAAAAAAAAAAACTGCCACAAGGTCTTAAATCCTGGTGTCAGTTGCTTCAAATCAGCCCCCTGAAATGGCAGAAAGGCTCTTTGGAGCTCAGCAGCAGACAAGCAATGTCTTCCCACACAGGACAAGGCACACTGCAAACAAAACATCCTTCCCTGCTCCTGGCAGCAAAGCTCTTAAGCCTTCATTTAATATTAAATACACGTTTAAACCTAAGCCCATTTCTCAGCATGTCTCGTGTGCTTATGTAGAACTTCAGCAGGCTCAGGAAGGCTCTGCTGTAACTGGAGGCCTGTGCACTGAATAACAAGAGCTTTATGCTTCCAGAATATCTGTGCAAACAAGGGATGGCTTCTCTGGGATGGATTCTGCAGGTTGAGAAGAGAAAATGTTCCCCTTTCTCCTGATGGTGCAGAGGAAATTGCAGCTCTGGCCACTCAGCTGTTCCTCCTGCTTCTCCCCCTGTTTCTCACCCGAGTTTTGGGCACAGTGCAATAAAGCCAATCTCAAGGTACTGTTTTTTGAGTGCAACACAGAATGGATCTTGAGGAGATTGTGTCAGTGGGGTGGAGTCAAGCTGATCAACACTTTTTTTGATCCTTCAGGTCTGTGTCCCAGCCAGGCAAAGTGGGAGCCAGCCAGATTCTGTTCCCAGCTCCTCGGAGGAGCAACCAGAGCAGAGAACACACACAAAATGTTCCAATGGCAGTGCATGCACAGATAAATCCTGGGGCCAGACTGATGCATTTGTTGAACAGTAGCAGCAGGCATCCAGCTTCTTCATGGATGAGCATGTTTAATTGAAATATACACCCTCTGAGCGTACCCAGAGATGTGTACAGCTACACAAATGCTCCCAAAGGTAGCAGGAAAACTTTAACATTGTAAAGCTACTGAGACCAGGAGAGAGATTTCCTTTTAGGCCAAGTTAGATGAGCAAGGAAAGGAGAGTTGTCCTTGCTTTGGGCAAAGAGATGGATCCTCTCTCTATTTTCTGTGTCAGCCTGAGCAATTACTGCTTAGTAAGCAGAAAGGGAGTGAGTTGGTATAAAAATACCCAGGTAATATTAATGGGAAACTTATCAGGCCCTCTTTTATCAGTGTTTCTGTTTGCTTGGATTACTTGGCCATTGGTTCAGCGCTCCCCATCTGCACTGTGCTGTAAGCAATATTTCATCTATCAGGCTCAGATACCAGAAATATGCTGGGCACACACGGAGCAAACAACATTTTCTTGCAAGTAATTAGCATAAGCTGCACTGAGGTCAAGCAGTTGTGTCAGAGCACAATGCAAATCAACATTTCTTCCTGCTGCAGATGGAAAATGGAGAATTGCAAATGCCATATCTCCAGCTCACCTCTTGCTTCCCACCATTTATTCCAGAGGAAGGAGATAATTGTCTTGAGGTACTTTTGAGAATAGCATCTCTGCTGCTTTCATTGCTTAATGGGAAAAAACATGTTTAAATGATGAAAGGTCACATCATTTCGGACCTTTTGGTTAATTTTTCTTGCCCTTGTGCAGGGAAAGCAGGCCAAATGCCTAATTTGACCAAGTCTGAAGGTAAGCTGAGGATTTTCAAGATGACAGAGGACAGCTGGTTAAAGGACAGTGGTTATTCCTCCTGCTGCCTGTAAAAAGGTTCCTTGAGAACAGTTTCCCTGTGACATCTGCTTGAAGGAGCCCTGCTGCAGGGCATCTGACCAAAGGCCACCCAGACTCATGTCATTTTCCCAAGAGATGTCCAAAAGGAATGCCTAGGGAATGCAGGAGCAGTGATTACTCACAGTACATCTCCCAGCACCTCTGCAGCCACCGGCCACTTGAGGGGTGCAGATTCTGAGGGCTGGAGGTCAGCTCACTGCCCCTGCTGAAGAGCCTGCTCTGGAACAGAGATTTCACTAACTTTGATCAGTGAATCTGTAGCAACCATTCCCTCCTGTGGGGAGGAGAGGGACCAGCTTCCTTTTGTTTGCTCCATGTCTGGCTCCTGGTGGTTTTGTTTGGTGGCCCCAAGTTCCTGTACAGGCAGAGACCATAAATGGCCTTTGCTGTCAGCCCTCACTGTAAGGGCAGAACTCATGGATCTACTTATCCCAGCTCCGTCTCCAGGCTCACAAGTGTGATTTCTTCAGAGCAGATCAAAGAGGGCAGTGGTGTTTTAAACCATTGTTTTCCTCCAGAATGTGATCCATCCACTTGCAGATGGCTTTTATGGTCTCTAAAGCCTCCCATGGATTAGCCTGAGTTTGGCTGTATGTAAACATTTCTCCATCCCACATCCTGCTTCCACAGCATGTCTCACATTCACTTCTCTGTCCTTTCACTCAATCCAAACATCCTGCAGCAAGCCTCCAGCCCTGCTGGACAGCCTCCCTCACTGCCTTTCCCCACAGGTCGCAGATAAAGCTCAGCGAGCCCAGCGCAGCCCCCAGACTCCTGGAGCCCTGCCTGCAGGGCAGAGAGGCTCTCTCGCCTTTCTCCCTGACCGAGCTGCCACCGCCGCGCTGCCGCCGTGCTGTCGCTGCAAGGTCGGTGTGTCTTTAGCCGTCTCCCCCTGCGCTTCTCGAGCGCTCTGCTCTCTCCGCTCAGCTGTCATCTCCTCGCTGCTGAAGGAGGTGGGCGGGCGAGCACGCTCCGCGGGAGACGCTCATCTTCCACAGCGCCCGATGGGAGCGCTCAGCTGCTCCGGCATCCTCCTCCTCCTCCTCCTCTCCTCCCAAGGTCAGCCCCACCGTGGCTGCCTGGGAAGCGCTGCTGCGGGGGGCTTGGGGGGTGTGTGGGGAGCTGGACATGCACCCCTTTATCCCACCGCACGCTGCAACTCTCAGGGTAATCCTTTCTTCTGGTTTAGGGGGGTCACGGGGGTCCCTTCTGCCGGGGCAGGCAGGGGGAGGCAGGGGGAGGCAGGACAGCGTGGGTGGCACTGTCACAAACCACAGCACCTGGCTGTCCAGAGGTTGCATGCAAAGTGCTGCTGACTCGGAGCAGCTGGCAAAAAAACCTGGAAACAGCCCCCTTCCACCCCAATCATTATTTAAACAGTCTAAAGGTCTCTGTAAATGTTTAAAACAACGTGGTTGTGAGGGGAAGGAGGAAAGACAAACAAGTTTGCTGTTTCAGCTTTGCAGAAACAGATCTTAATTTTTTGGCAGGGTTTTATTCATCCAGAAGATCCAGCTGCTAGCCCGCTTTGGGAGACTGCAAATTCACAATCACTTCTCAAATATCCTCTTTCCAGAGGCTGCAGTTTGGCATGGGCACCACCTTTGATGCCTGTGTTTGGTCAGGGCCTCATGCCAAAGGATCCCTGCTCATGGCCAGGGCACCTCAGCCAGGAGTCAGTGGCTGTGAGTACTCACTCCCAGTGATGTTTTGCTTTCCCAGACCAAAGATTTATGGTGGCCAAAGCTCAGCAGCAGCCAGGGAGCTCAAAGCAGCAAGGTGCTACGGGCTGGCTGACTGCTGGGATACCTTTGCACATCTGAGCAGGGCAGGAATCAGGAGCCCCCCCTGTTCCCTGACCTCTCCCAGGTCCAGCTCACTGCCCTTCCTTCCTCATCTGCCTCACCAGCACTGCCAGCACCTGCTGCATTACCACAGCAGAATCCCTATGTAATTCCTGTTTAAATACACAGCTGGCACCATGACTTCAACTAATTCAGCTTTTTGCTGTTGAAGAGCTGGAGCTGCATCCTGGTTTGGCTCCAGGCTGAGAGGGAATTGATCTGAAGCACTGGGCATTGTGGGCTGCTGGAGATCCATGGCTACTCTGCAGCCTCCCTGCAGATCTGATGCCCTGGGTCCCAGATCCCAAAGCCTGGAGCATTGGTCCTGGAGCAGGATCATCATTGGTACTCTCAGGGAAAGGAGGGCATCCTGCCCAGCACGAGGGACACTTTGGACTGGGAAAAAAGAGGGTTCATCCGTGAGGAAGACATATGAGAAACAGGTCTCTGGGGAGCAGAGGAGGACTGTACTCCCAACCAACTTGCCTGAGGTCTCAGCTTGTCCCCAGCACCCAGTCAGGGCTTGCTTCTGCCCAGTCCTACCTGCTCTGCTCCTGTCCAACCAGGGAAGGACTCTGTGCTCCTGGTCAGCCTTGTGTTGCCCTGGTGTCCTTGTGGCCCAGTCCTGCTCAGCCCATGCCCAGCTGTAGGTGTAGATCCCCTCAGCACCCAGGGCTGGGGGGCTGCTCTCTGCTCTGAGTTGCTTTGTCCAGTGTGTGCAAGCTGCAGTGCTACAGAAATGTGCTCTGCTCTCCCGTATTTGCTCTACAGCCTCTAGAATGACACTCCTGCCTCAGCTGTTCATTCTGACAATGGTGCTGGGCTGTGATCTGAAGATGCTGTTTCCAGAGAAGCTCGAGTACCTGTTGGGTGGCTAAAAAAGCCTTGCTGCTGCTGAGGTGTGGGTGGCTGCTCCTCTGTAGATACGGGAGGAGGATGTAAATGATGGTTCCTCATACAGCCAGTCCCAGCCTGGCTCTTGCTGCTTCTGTTTCTGGAGTGACCTGATCCGAAACAGAAAGACTGAGCTCAGCTGTGCTGGCTTAGCTCTTGAGCAGGGCTGCTCCTGTTGCCTGGGACTTCATGGAGTTTGGGGGGGAAAACTCTGATGCTATTTTCAACCAAAGCCTGAAGAGTGATGTGATGGACCAGCTGCTTGTGTGCTGTCCTGCCTCCCTGGAGTCCTCTTCTACTCAAATCAGTAACTGCCCACAGACAGCACCAGGAAAAGCTGTTGCTGGGGTCTCCTTTGCTTTTCTAACTTCAGCCAGCTCCTGTGCAGAGCCTACACTGAGATAAAAGAGACTGACACAGTGTGAAACCTTCCTCCTCTTCAGCAGATGGTGTTTGTGACAGTGGACTTTGCTTGTGTTGTTGTAGCAGAACGGCCTGGGCTAGCCAAGAAACAGAAAGAGAAGCTGCAGTCTAGGCTTGCTGGAACTGGCTTGTTGTGTAAACCTGGCCTGAAAGCCTGGATCACAAAGGAATTCTTGATTTTTCATTGATTTGGTTTCTCTGTCATCTCCAGCTTACAAGCTAAAGCACTGTCTCGACTTGCCTGCAGTCAGCAGCTCCCGTCTCTCTGAGGCACTCCTGGCAGTCTCGGGGGAATCTCAGTGAGCAGGGAGGTGATGCGTGTTGCAATGTGAACTTCATGTTACCTTCACAGAAAACCTTAATGCATCTGAAGTGGGGCTAACCTGGTGTTGCTGCCTTAGGCTTTAGCAGATCAGCACTGCCCCTGTCCTAGCTGTGAACTCTGCATGCTTCATGCCTAAAAATCCTCATGGTCAGAGAAACTGCCCTGACTTGAGTGAACCAGAGGTGTTGCTGACAGCCTGTTCCTGCATATCCTGCTAAATTCATCACTGAGAAGGTGAAGCTGAACCTCCATCAGACCCATTTCTGTCAGACTGAGACTGCTGAGCACTAACCGCAGTGGATGAGTTCAAGATAAGCCTCAGTCTCAATCAGGATGAACAAGAAAAACATATTGCCTTCACATTGTCTGAAGGCTGCCTTCTGCACCATGACTGAGGGTGGAACTCTGTTATCAGCAAGGAGCAGGTGTCAGCTGGCATAAGCCCTCCAAGAAACTGGCTTGCCAATATTTCTGTCCTTATTCCATCTATCACATTCAACATGTGAGTGAACACAGAGCAAGTGTTGTTCCTTCAGCTGAAAGGGGCAAGAAGCTATGTGCTTTGAGGCTGCTTGTGTGTCACAGCAGGTTCCAGGCCTCCAGAAACACTTCTCAATTTTCTTCTGGCTATCTCTAACCATCTCCCTGCTAAACCACAGCAATCTATGAAGAAATTGGTGAGCAGGGCAGGGAGACTATTGCAGGCTCCATCCCAGATCTGGTTAATACCTGGGAGAGACACTAACCTCCATGGGGAAAGGGTTATGTTCATCTGGGAGCTCTGCTATTCGAGCACACAGAAATCCCATGGACACAGATACCTCTCCATGCAATCCACACTCACCCCATGCAACCCCTTGTGTGCTTCCCTCCTCACCAGTCTGACACTGATAGCACCAGATTTCCTCACAGCACTTGGGGACAAACTTCTCTTAGCCCTGACAAGCCTCAAAAGCTCTTTCACAGCAAGCCAGGTGTGAACTTCATGTGCTCTATATCAGCACCACCTACCTGCCTCTACCCTGCCCAGTCACAATAGTGACAGCAGGCCTGGGCAGGTAGGAGGACACTGGACACAGCTGGAATTGAATGCTGGGGGGGTTCAGCCAGAGTGCACTGCTCCCCACAGAACTGCTTTCAGCTAAAGATCAGAACTCTCTTCACCTCCTCTTTGACTCAAAGCTCTCACAGTGGTGCCGTATGGATGTGATCACAATGTTCATTAGTCTCTGTCTGAGCCCCCTCATGCTGCAAAATCCCTGGAGGGGATGGGCTGGAGTGGGATGAGGTTTGCTGTGGCTGAGATCTGGTGGGTTTTTTCCCCTGGGGTTTCAAGAAGTTTTGTTCCATCCATGAGAAGTGCCAGGCGTCAGGGGAAGATTTGTTTATTGGCAGCTGTTCCCGTTTTGCTCCAGAAACCTGATGCTGCGCTAGGAATGCACCGTGACTAAGATGCCTCTGGGCTGCTCAGGTCAAATAGCAGCAACAGGGGAAACGGGGAACAGGAGAGCAGTTCTGCTCAGCAGAGAGCAAACAGGAGGGCTGAGCCCTTTCATTCCCTTTTCATCCTTCCCTGAGCCAAATACCTCAGGAGCTGAGTAGCTGGAGGGAGAGGAGGAAGCTGGGGTTAGCAGGCGGCTTCCTCCCACCTCTGGCAGCCCCAGAGCACAGGCATGCACGCTTGGCTCTGCCTGTTGCTGCTCTGGGAAGCTTTGACACTGTCAGTCTCATTGCTTTTGAGGTGGTGTCTGATCCCTGTGGAGAACAGACCATGCTCTCTCCATTTGTTTTGCTGAGGGCTCAGGAAAGCTTTCAAGATCAGAGGTTTAAACAAGGGGTGTGACAAGCAGCGACAGTTTGGGAAAAACACAAGCAGCAAAAGGTTTTGGTACTGTCAGAGAACATGACAGGCAAGTTCACAGCCCCTGCAGGCCTTCGCCTTCCTGTTTTCTTTTGCCAAACGGAGAAAGCAATCCTGTGTGGTGACCTTGTGGCAGGCAGGGCAGAGCTGGAGATGCTGAGAGCAAAGCAGACAGCCTAGGCAGGGTCTGGGATGGGGAGATGTTCTGCAAGGGCTAGAGAGGATGCTGTGAGGCATCTGGAAACTCAGCTCCTCCAGCATGCTCAGTTCTGTCCTCTGCATCCTGGATGCTGAAATTGCTCTCAGGGCATCTCTTCCTGCTGCTGCCAGGGTTGATAGGAACCTCTGGGGCTGAAGAGTGAGGGGTGAGAGGAGCACAAAGCTTGTCTCCTTGCCCTCCAGCAGCTGAAGATGCCAGGACTGGTAATGGGGCCAGTCAGCCCTGCGTGGGTGCAGTGTGGGGCACAGCCCTGGTTCTTCAGCCCCTCAGCGCCACTGCAAAATGGTCGTCCCATCAAAACACATCTTGCCTTGTTCCCAGACTAAAAGAAGGGGTTTTGTGATAAAAAGCTGCAGCTGGTCTTTCTAATCTTCCACCAGCATCTGCATTAACTGTCAAGACAGTGATTTCCTTGATGCTGAGCAATTTTTTTCTGTGCACGCATCCAGCTAATCAATTAAGTTTCTCAGCAGCTTCCTCCAGCATTCAGGCTTGGAGGGTGGAAGGAATTTGTTATTCTAGGCACTGTTGGAGAGGCATGAACTGTACTAAAAGCAAATTGGTTGCGCTTTCCAAGCACTGACACTCTTCACTCACAGCTTGTCTTGCTGATCCTCCTCCCTCTGCTCTCCTGAGCAGCTCTGGGTGCAGCCCTGGTCCCACCAGCTCACACGGGGCTGGCCTGAGGCACATCTGCTCAGCACAAGCTGTGCCCAGCTGTGATGGGGATGGGTTTTTGAGACTCTCAGTGTCCCAGGCAGAGGTATGGGTGTCTTCCTTGGGGCAGAGTCTTCCTACAGCAGGTCAGTGTGGCTGTCCAAGGGCTGAACAGTGGTGGTTTGTCCCTCACCTGCTTTCCCAGCTGCAGCTGGCACAAGGTGGCAAGGCTGGGTACCACAGCACTGTCATGGGGACGTGCCAGGGTAGGTCGGTTTGTCCCTCAGCTAAAAAAATATTCTCTCTTGATGCTTTTTTTCTTTTTCCCTTCTTGTTTTCCTCTTTCTTTTGTTGCTGCTTGCCCTGCCTAGGTGTGGCCCTCAGGCATATGGGACGCAGATGCCATGGGATGTATTCACATCCGTCCCAGGAACCTTGGGCTTCACCAAGCTGACCACAGGGCTGAGAAAGGGAAGTGCAAGGATCCAGCAGAGTGGGTGGAGGCACCAGAAAATATGGGAAATTTGGGGTGACCTTGGGAAGATTTATGGATGGTTGAGAAGAATCTCCTGCCAGATCGGATACACCCTGGCTCCCTTCTAGTGGGAATGGGGATGTTTTTTATGAGTGTTTAGCAATGCTATGGCTCAAACATGGGAGTGGTAGGGTTGCTGGGGTCAGGAGGGCTGCAGAGGTCTGTTAGGAGCACAGCCAGTTGTGTGAAACTCCTCACTCCCCACTCTCTGGCCTGTCAGGACGTACGCACGCTCCCTCCTGGGCCAAGGAAAACTTGGCCCCAGCAGAGCAGAGGTGGTGGCTGGCGAGGAGGGGTGGCCACAGCCTGAGCCCAGCTGAAATTGCTGGCCTGGAGGTGAGCAATTTCCCATTTAGTGCAGCCTGGCAGCCTCAGGAATGCCTGTTCCCTGCAGATTTGCTGCCCAACATGTCATCCTGCTTGGAAATCTCAGCACAGCGGGTAAGGAGGAACTGGATGAAGAAAATGAGCCCTGCCTTCAGAGGGTTATCTTTATCAACAGGAGGATTTCAGCCACCTTCAGTCCTGTTGCAGCTAATGACATTTCTTCTGTAGGTGAAACCCCATAGATGTCCTGCTTGGGAAGTGATTTGGTGAAGAAGGAAAGAGAACCCAGGACTCCTGCTGCCAGTCTTCTTTCCAAGCTGTTACACAATACTATTCTGGGGTTAACAAACCAAAAACATCTGGGAATAATCAAAGCTATTTAGGCTCTGAGAAAGCATGGCTGGAGAAAGTTTGAAGGAAGCAACTTGAAAGCTCAGCACTGTTAAAAACAATCTGGAAGCCCTGAAAATTAAAACTAGGGTAACATCTACAAAGAGTGAGGAAGTATCAAAAGAAGAATCTAATATTCTCTGAGGAGCAGAAAGGAACCGGAATGAATTGTAATGCTTGAGCTTTTTAAGCTACAGGGCATTAAAAAATTGCTTCAGAACAAACAGATCTGCCTTTCCTGTGGTTTCCACTGGCATGAGAGCAGAGGGAAAGACCAAGGGTCTGGCTTAAAAGCAGCTTGGAGATTGGAAGTGTGATTTAAAGACAGATAACTGCAATCTCCAAAAGCCTGGTGATGGTGGTGCAGAGCCCACAGCAAGCAGTACCTGCCAGGGCTGGGTCAGGGGGGACTCAGGGCACACAGCAGAGATTTGGGGCCCCGTGGCATCCCTGGCAGGGGGGCACCAGCCAGAGTGCAGCTGGCTAAAGGAGGAATGGCACCTGCAGGCTTTGCTTTGCCAGGGGCAGGATGTGCGCTCGGCTGACAGCTCGTGGTTCCTGAGGGATGTCCCTCATGGGGGCTGGCAGGGCTGTGTTTGCTCTCTCACTGCAGGGGACATGCTCAGCTCTGTTCTGGCATGGGACCTCAAACAGTCCTGGGATCATCCTGGTGGATAACGCGGGGCTGGCAGCTGGCACAGTGTCCATGGGGTGTCCTGCTCTGTGTGCCTGCTGAGCTACCTGCAGCACTGACCCTGCTCCTTCTGCAGGAGCCTGGAGCCTGCTTCCCTGCAGTGACTCAGGGAGCCAGCCCTCTCTGATGGAAATCCCCTCTTTTAGCATCACAGGAATCAGTCTGTCCCTGGGAAATCTCACTGCTGCTGATTTATTGAAGCTTTCATCTTGGAAGGCCTCTCTCAGCGCTTTGCATTCCCTCTCATCTCACTTTACATCTCCTGCTATTCCTGCCTCTGGCTGGGTGTGGGGTACAAGCCCCCAATATCTCCAAGAGATGGAAAAGTATCTTGGGTGTAGGGAGGGTGAACACACTGCAGGAAGGACAATGGCACAGCCAGCCACCACAGGAGCTGTAGGAATTGCTAAAGATTTGGAGAATCCAGATTTACTGCATCTTCTGTGTCAATCTGGCCTCCCCAGCATCCTTGTAAATGAGAAACCACATAAGCCTCACACTCTATTATTGCTTTAGAGCATTAGAATCCCTCATTTAGGATAAACATTCTCATCTCCAGCAGAGCATGAATAACATTAAATGAGATAGTTAAAATGTTTCAGGCCAATTATAGCCCTGTGTAACTTCGGCAGAGTTACACCAGGGATTAATTTGATCCGGAGAGCTCTGCCTCCTGTTCCAAACTGGGATTCCAGCACGGGTAATTACATCCTGCCTCTCTGCACTTCCTCTGGAGTTTTAATTGGGTTGAATGGACTCAACTTCTGCTCTTTTCCTCAGAAAGCCATGAAATTTCTGAGCTGCTCATGAGCTGAGGGAGCTGTGCTGCTTCTCTGCCGTGCAAGTGCGGGCTGGGTGCTCTGTGGGTGTGGGTGCACGGCAGCCTGCACCCCACTGTACCTTCTGCTGGTAAACCCACCACTCCAATCCTGGGTTGGGGGTCCAGCCCACCCATGCCAGCCTGGATCCCAGAGCGGGACCCCTGTGCACTGAGACAGGCAGCTGGACTGTCTCCCCCTTCCATTCCCAGCCCTCTTAGTAAATCAGCCTTAATGAGGGACATTTGACCCTCTCTTTCCCTGAGCAGCCTCATGAAGCATTTTTGTTCCATGAGATAGTTAAGAAACTCGAACCAATTTCCTCTACTTGCTTCTACTGTCGTTTTTTGGATGATTTTTTTTTTTTTCTTTTGAGAAAATGAAAAGTTGCAGGCCACACACAGCCTTTAGGATGCCTCAGGAGTGGGAGCAGAGGAGAGACAGCAGGGTCTGATGTGGAGGGGATGGATCAGACAGGGCAGCTGAGATGAGGTGACCCCAGTCCTGGTCCACTTGGTTTGTCAGGGAGACCACGTGTGCAACTGAGACAAGAGGGTCAGAGCTGGGAAAGTGCACATGCTGGCTGTGATTAGGAATTTAATTGGGAAGGAATTGAAATTCTGAGGCATTATCTCACTGAGTTGGAGCAATACAGAGGCATACATCCTCCATGGCCAGCTGAATACAGGGACAACAGCAGAGGGAAGGGTGCTGGGAACAGTCTCCCTCACAGATTTCCAGGACTTTCTGCTGCTGTGTGGTCCACTTCCCTTCTCAGAGAGAAATGGTGAAAACAGACAGTCTGATAAACCCTGGGGAGTGGGGCCCAGCAAGGCCCCACAGCGTCACCCCCTCCTCCAGGCTGTGTGGGACTGCTGGTCCCACAGCTGGGGTCATCCACTCAACGTTTCGTTTCCCCTTTTAGTTTTTCCCAAACTGCATTTTAGTGGGGACAGAGAGGGAAAGAAGAAGAGCAGAGATGGAAAGAAGAAGAGCAGAGATGTCACAATCCTTCCTTCTTCCTCAAACAGCTTCTCCTCAGTGGGACCACGATGAGGGCACCGTGTCCATCAGCATTCCTCGGAAAAACACTGGTGACACCGTTCCTGACCCGTGAGGGCTGCCACCACCCCTTCTGTGTTTCTCATGAAGCGGAGGGCGGTTTTGGCCAGCAGAGAGGACACAATGAACGAATTAACCAAATTCCCACTCCCACCCACCAAAGGCCTCGTGGGACCATCCCAAATCTCGGTGCAAACAGCAAACAGCTCGCCATGGCCAGCACAGCCGCTGGCTACAGGCGCTCACCAGCTCTGAGCTCAGCTGCTGGCTGTGCCTGCCTGAGTAAATAAAGAACATTTCTCACGAAATCCACCCTCTCTGAGGTCCCCAGGCAGAGGACTGGCCTTTCCATGGCTCAGGAAACCTTTATCCCCCAAATCTACCACACTGCTGATTTGGCAAGCGCTGGTTGCACACCCGGGTGTGCAGGGCAGTGACCCTGTCCCAGCAGCACTGTGACATTTGCAGGCCCCATTTCCATCTGGCCCCATGTCGTACTTTCTGGGAGTTTTTGAGTGCTAGTCCAGATGGGGAGAGAGGTCAGAGTTGTTGATGGAAAGGTCCAGACTGAAATCTGGATTTTCACTGAGCCCAGAATAACTGTGCCTGGGCTAACCCTGCAGATCAAGGCTCCATGGGCTCCCCTCAGTGAGGCTCTGCTCCAGTCTTTGGGGGTCTCATAGCCCCAGCATGCACCTATCATTCTTGGGCTCCTCTCCATCCTGTTTCTGACCTTGCAGATTTTCCTTGTTGTTCATTTCTGCCCACCCAGGCTGAACAGCACCTCTGCAGCTAAGCCCTTGACCTTTATTCTCCCTTAAATCAATACATAAAAGCCATTCTACAGCAATACCAGCGTGTCAGGGGAATCCAGGTGATTCATATCACCAAAGAGCTGATTCTGCTTTTGAGGCTCAATCCTGGCAAGATTTTGCCTTTTCAAATTCCAATCTTTTCTGTGCTGCCTTCAGCACATCATTGTACTCATCCCCTGACCCCCCTTCCTGGCATTATTGACTCTGTATCTAGCTTTTAATCTGTTATAAAATGAAGGTAACTCCAGGTAAAACCAGTTTTATTCCTCCTGATCACAATACTTCTTTTGCCAAAAAGAAAGAGAAATGTTTAACATGAGTTGAGGATGAAGAAGCTTAATTTAAAATCTTACAGGAAAAAAAAAAAACAAAAACTATTAGGAAAACTCTATAGACATTTGTGAAATTCTCAGTGTGGAGAACCAAGCTGCTGGGAGCTCTTGTCCGTGTGTCTGGCCTTACCTGTGAGGCAGGGAGGAGACCCTGCAGCTGCAGGATGGGGAGAGGCTGACATCAACCAGAACAATCTGGGCAGGAGACACATCCCAGGTTTCTTCCCCACCATCAGCCTCTCTCCTTCCCCCATTCCTGTGGCTGGCCCTCAGAAGGACCAAACAACCTGGTTTGGGTACAAACTGGGTGTGTTTGGCCCTGAAAATTCATGCCAGCCGTGGCGAGGCCAGCACAACAGTGCCCGTGGAAAATATTCAGCTTGTGACTATTTCACTCACCAAAAAACCAAAGACCTTCTGTCTAATATTTATTTGCAGAAGCCTTGGCAGCTGCTTTTCCAGTTAGGTTGAAGATGATGTTTGTGAGCCCACCACTCCCAATGACTGATCAGCACACTCTGATAGACTTTTCCCATCAGAGCATTTATTTTTACAGCAGGACACTGAGTCCTCAAACAAACGAAGCCTTGCACAAGAAATCGTCTGCCTCAGTTTGGCAGCAAACAGGAATATTTCTCTTTATTCTAAACCCAAATTTTTGTGGCTAGATAGAGCCAAAAATATAACTCACCCTGCTACTTCTCCCAGACACAAGTCATCTCTGAATGCCGAAAGCAGCTCTTCCCCTGCCACAAACGGACCAAATAAACCCAGCACGAGACTGGTGCTTAGGAGAAGCTGATGTGCCTCTAATGCTGTCATCCACAGCGAGCTGTGTGCACACTGATCTTTTATAAATGGGTTTATACCCATGGGAAAGCTGCAGGGCACGTGAGAAGCCCATGGCTCGGAGCAGGGATCGCTCTGTGCCCACAGCTGGCCCCAGCCAGGGCTCAGACAGGCAAATCTCCCTGCTGGCCCAGCATTAGCCCTGGGCAGTGGGAGGACAGCTGGGTGCTGTGGGTTTGTTGCTGTCACGGGTTGTTTGGTGAGGCTTTCAGCAGGTGCTGAGGCTGGGGTGTGCTCGGTGCCGGCTGCAGAGCGCAGGGGAGCTGCAGGACGAGAAGGAGTCGTGGTTAATTGGTGAATTGTGGTTAATTGTTTGTCGAGAGCTGAGGTTAGAAGAAGCTTGGGGGAGCTGCCTGCAGGGGATAGGGAGTCCCTGAGCTGCTCTGGGCATTCAGCAGTGCCCAGGGAGGGAATTAGGAAAGCCAGCTCTGGCCCCAGTTTCTCCCTATAACCCAATCCAGTGTCCCCTCACCCTTGATGTGAAGATTCCCTGCCAGAGCCAAGGCAGTGGTGTGTGAGTGACCCAGCCTTTGCTGGAGGCTGCACATGGACACCACAGAGCCAGCCCTCTGGGGTCACTGAGCAGGACACAAAGCCACATCAGTCCCAAATCCCACACAGAATCACAGTATGGCTGAGCTGGGAAGGCGCCTTAAAGACCATCTTGTTCCAACCCTCCTCTTCAGGTTCCTCAGAGCCCCATCCAACCCATCCATCAACACTTGCAGGGGTGTGGCATCCACATCCTCTCTGGGCAACCTGCACCCACCCCTTGCACCCCATTGCAGCTGGATCACCCTGGCTCTGCTGCATTTTCTGTCCCTGTGAGATGCTCCTGGCATCCAGGCAGCCAGAGAGAAATGTCTCTGTGAGCCCTCACCTGGGAACTGAAATGCTATTGAAAGTAATGGGAAAATGGGGTTTTCCCTTCCAATCCAGCCATTCCAGGTTTAATTTCCTTTCTCCAGAGCAAGACACTTTTCTTGAGACTTCACAGCCTCACCAATAGGCAGGAAAAACAATAAATCCTGGTAAAAAACCAAAAAAAAAATCACCATTAAAATACTTGAAGGTTAAATCCAGGCTTTTTTGCGTGTTCTTCCCCCAATTTCCTCAGAGCTGCATCATCCCAGGTAAATGCTGCATCCCACCTGCCTTTGCTCCAGGCGCTGTTACGTGGCATGAGGGTCAGAGCCAGCCTCTCTCCTGATCTCCTCCTCTCCCTCCGAGTGCCTGGGGACAGAGGAGATGGGATGAGCTGTGGGCAGTGGTGCTGATTGAAGCCCCTCTCTAAAGGGAAGTGAGAACTTGCTCCAGTAAAGGGCATTTTTGCACTGAAGAGCAGAGTAACATCAAACCCTCCTTTTCCCCACGTCCCCCTGGCTCTGCAGAGCATCCTGCAGCAGCAGGGATGAATCTCCCTTACAGGGGACCAAGCAGCTCGGCTCCAGCCCCACATGGAATTGCTGCAGCACAGTTTAGCCTGAAATATGCTGATTTTATCCAACAATTCTTTTCTTCTTCCTCTTTATTTCCCAGGAAATAAATAAATCATGCAAGTCTTCCATCACCCGCTCTCCACGCAGCTGTCCCCGTACCACGGCCCGTGCTTCCCCTGGGCTTTGGAACTGGGTCAGTGAGCAACTTCCAGCACTGCTTCTTCCCACTGCAATTCATAGAAAGCAGATATAGCCCCTGGCTGCTTTGGAGCGACTTTGCCTTTTTAGCACAAATCTCATCCAGCCTGGGGTGGGCTGGAGGAGCAGGCCATGCCCAAGCACAACCCTCAGAGGGATCAGGGGATCTGCCAGCAGCACTTTCCCGCTTCCCTCTGCCACGTTGGTGCTCATGGCTTTGCATGTTCGCTGCCTGGTGGGGAATGGATGTCTTTGAACTTCCATCCCCACCAAACTTGGCTGAAATAAGCCAGCAGGCTTGAGAGCCATCAGGGGAGCAGGCATGGACACACACACACACAGAGCAGAGGCACTTACTGCTGGGGAAACCAGGCAAAAGAGGGAGCAGCTTCATCCTCTATTGTGCCCCTGCTGTCCTGACAGTTTATTCTCTGCCCTGTTACACCCCATGGTAAAAGGGAATTTGTTCTCAGTGGCTGGGGAGCAGATCTTGGGACAGAGCTTGTCTCATCACAAGGAACGTGGCTGAAACAAGTCCAGGGACCTCCTTAAGCTCCCAAAGCAGAGACCAGAAAGGTGGGTAAAACCCATCCCTATCTCCAGATACTGTTGGCTTCTCCACCTGTGCTCCTTTGCAGTGCTAGAATTTGGGGTCACTTTCAGTAACTCACTCCAAAATCAGAAGGAAAAGCCAGAGACGCTCTCTGAGTCACTGGCATGTTGTTACCAAGGACACTAAGGTTCCTGATTTTGAAGAAGAGATTAATTACATTCTACAAATAGACATTTTATCTGCACTGAAGAGCAGCAAGAGCAAGTTCTTTTAGCGTGGCTCATTATGTATCAGCAGGTAGTATTGTGACAGATGTAGGAATGCAGTCGTATTGTCACTGGGGTTTAATCATCAGAGAGCTGTCTTCCCCAGGTCAGCTCCCTGTGAGGATTTGTAATATTTACATAGCACTTGGGGCTGGCTTCTTTATTGCTGGAGTCTGTATTCACTCGTCAGTCTCTCATTATGCATGTGCCAGTATTAATTGCATTTAGAAATGAGATTCTAAAGCAGAAGTGAGAGCTATTTAGACCTCCATTCAGCTTGAAAGACAGCAGCCTTCTGTGTGACAGCTCTCGAGATGTTCTTGTGCTCAGCTCTCTCCCCAGCTGAAAAGCAGGTGTTGGAGAGAGTTGGTGTCAGAGCCACTGTATCAGCACTGCCTTTTGTGCATGCCCAGACATTTATATAACCGACAGGATAATGACTCCACAGAAGTGGCACAGAATTGACCCTTCTGGTACTGGATTGAAAACAGCCAGGGAGAGAGAGGATCTGCTCAGCTGCTGTGCTGATATGGAGGGAAAGCAATGCTGAGCCCTATCTCCAGTGGAAAGCACAGGGGTGTTCCCTTGCTGGCGGGTTTGGGGGTTATTTATTGGCTCTCCTGTGCCTGCAGCACTTTGGGGCTGTGTTTGTGTCCTTGCTAATGTTTTTAAAGTGTGCAGAGATTTGGCTGGCACTCGGCTGTGCCTGCCTGCTGCGCTCTGATTGCTCCAGCCTGGAGAGGCAGAGCTGTGTGCCACCACTGCCAGCTGCCAGCCGTGCCTGGCCAGTGGAAATGAGGAGGTCATCTCCTGCTTCCCAGAGGGAAATGAGCTGGGAGGTTGATCTCGATGATGCCAGGCCACCAGCTCTGCTTTCCCCAGCCTGGAGTGCACAGGGTCTGTTCTTGTCTTGCAGCAGTGTGTGGGATACAACGAGGGTGTTCTGGGGGCAGATCAGCAAAGGCACTAAACAGTCCCTCTCTCCATGGCCCTGGCTCCCAGTCCCAGGAAAACAACCCCTCTGGGGCCCAGGGGATTCACGTCCAACCTTTTGGGAGGGGGCTCAAAAACAGCAGTAAGGCAAACCCACATTTCCCTTCCCAAAGCAGCTCCTTTGCTTTGACATCATCCAGCACTGCCCCTCCAAACCTGAGACCTCTCAAAAAGCTCTCCGTGGAGGACATCTCACAAACCTGGCTCTTTCCAGCTGGCTCCCCTGTGTGACCTGTGCCCCTTTGGGTGCTCAGTCCCCTGCATCACCCCAGCTAGACCAGCACCAAGACCAAACCCTGTGTTCCAGCAGCATCTCCAGCTCCCCAAAGCCAGGAGCAGGCCATGAGCAGCTCCTGCCAGGAAGAGGCTGGAGGGGAAGAACATGAGAAAGGCAAACAGAGCAGACATCCATAGCCAGCTCTGGCCCCCAGCCAGGATCTTCTCCTTAAATATCACACAAAACAAAGAATAAATCACTGCTTGTGAGGAAATCCAAGCACAAGGAGTCCCTCTTGACCTTCCTGTCTCTTGACAGCAGGTTAGTCCAGGATAGTGTTCCAGTTTGTTTTTCAGCTGCAGCAAGGGGTGGGGAGAGCAGGCCCCAGAGCTGGGGTGCTGGGAGGAATCCCTTCAAACCTCTCCTTTTGAGATGCTGGCAGCCAGCTCCAGTGGCCACCACTAATCCATGGCTGAGCACCCCAGCTCTGTGAGGGTGGGCCAAGGACAACCTGTGCCAGTCCTGGCAGCCCCAAGGTATATAAATAGAAGACAGGGACGTGAAAGAGGTCAAGTGAGCAGAGGATTTCACATAATCTGATCTTGCCTGTGCTGTTCATTTGTGTCCTTTGCTCAGGGTGCCCGCCCTGCTTTGCACACGGGGACGTCAGAGGCAGAGGGTTGATCCTTCACCAAGCCAGGTTTATCCTGTGGAACGTGTGGGCTCCTGACTTCTCCTTCACATGTGCCGTTTCTCAGGGATGTCTTTAATCCAGCAGTCATCCAGAACAGTGCAAACATGGAAAATCCTGGTCTTTGTTGCTGTGTGGGGTCCTGGTGTCCAAGCAGCCTAAGCTTGGTCATCTAGCTGGCCAAAATCCAGTTGGATCAACACAGTAGTGGGGCTCTGGTGCCTCAGGTCTGTTCCTGGTCTTGAGGATGCTGCCTGCTCTTCATGAAGTCCACTGTGCCTTGGTTTCCTGCACCACTTCTCCCCAGGCCCTACCCAGCAGCACATTTTTCTCTTGCTCCTGCTGCTTTTCTTTTCCAGGACATGAAAGTCTGGAAACAGAATCTCTCTTGGTGTAAAGCTGTCAGTGGAACAGCTCTGATTTATGCCAACACCAAGTAAGGCGAGTAGATGAATGTCCAAAATAGATCAAGTAGAAAAGCTGTTAATAGCCACTGGTCTTTAATGGTGAGAGTAATTAATCACCAAAAGAACTAATCTAGGAGTTTACAGCTTTTCTATGGGCTGCATCCAGACCAGGTGCCTGTCTGAAGACTGCAGCAGGGATTGGAGGAAGTTTTTCCTGTCCATCCATCTCTGAGGCTCCCTCATGCTCCCAGGTCCATGCCATGATGGGATCCCTTGTGCTCATTCCAGGTTTTTGCTGCTGGTGCTGGCACCAGGCACATTCTCTCTCTGTGCTCTGCTGCTGCTGGGGCTGATGATGATGATGGTGGTGGTGGTGGCGATGAAGCCAGTCGGGTGAAAGAACTGACCAGGCTGCAGGCCTGCAGTTTAAATGTGGTGGAAGGAGTGCTGATCCTGCCTTGAGTGAATGTAGCCAGGGCAGGACCCAGGCTCCCTCCCATCTCCTCGTACACAGATTTGTGCTTTATTCACTGCTCGTTCCTTGAAGCTGACCCTGCACACAGCTCCCCGGGCAGGGCTTGTGCTGCAGCTGGGTCTGCCTGTCCAGGGCTGGGGCTCTGGGCTGCCTGCACACTGCCAGCTCTGTGCCATCATCCCAGGCATGGACCTGCCCATTCCTCCTGCAGCTTCCCAAGGGATGGTCCTGCAGTCTGCCAGCCTCGCCAGCCATCCCTGCCCCCTCTGCCCAGAGACTGCCCCCACCTCTGCAGCTCATTTGCTCAGACATTTAATGAGTGTTTCATTCAGCCAGTGCCGCAGGTAGCACAGGGAAACCCGGGGGCACAGAGGCCAGGAGATGCCTTCCCTGCTTTGAGGTTTGTTTCTCCCTCCCCTGACTCAATCGGCTCATTAAGTGCCAATTTGACCTCCCCACTCTCAGATGTCTCCAGTCTGCACCGGTAAATGGATTTGTGTGTCTCCAGCAGGAACCTCCCGAGCTGAGCCTGGCGTTGGAGCAGGCGCAGGGGGGATGCTCGGGCTGTCCCTGAGCTCGGCCCTGCTGCCACCGAGCCGAAGCCAAGCGAGTGCTGAGAGGGGCAGGACGGAGCCGGAGCTCCTCCGCAAAGGCTCGGGGAGCTGCCGGTAGCGGGAGCCGCAGCCGCCGGCACCGTGCCCGTGACGCACCGAGCAGGAGGTGACCCTGCCCTCCTGTCGCAGCTTTGTCACTGCCTCGCCGTGGGACTGCAGCAAGTCCCTTCCCATCTGCTCCCTGCCTTCGCCTCGGAGCCGGGAGCAGCGTGTGAGCGCAGCGCAACAGGGTGCGGGGCGCTGGCTGCGGGCTGTCCCCAGAGCCCTCACGCAGCCGGTGCTCTCGAGCATTCCACACAGCCAGACACTCATCCGAGCTCCCCGAGCAGCAAGGGTGGAGTGGGACCTCCTCAGAGCTGTTTAAGACCAGTTGAGTGTCAATGTCAGCCCGGTGATGTCCCCACAGCTGAAGTCACTGCTCGCTCTCCTCCCAAGCTGAGGTATGAAGAGAGTCAGGCAGCCAGGCTGCAGGACTGCTCCTTTGGGGAAACACCTTGCTCAGCGCATGTAAAAGCATCCCAGTGGTTTATCCCTGGCCCTTCACACCAGACAAACAGGAGGAGCAGTCCTGCATTTCCTCCTTACTGGCACTGGTGCATCAGCGAGCAGGTGACAGCACATCACAGAAGGCTCCTCTCTACCCAGCTTGAGCAAATGTCATCCAGAGAACCAAAACCAGCAGGAACCCAAACATCTCCATGCATCTCCATAGGTTGAGGAGTGACATCCTCCCCCCCAGCCCCCCTCACTGTCCCACCCCCAGCCCCAGAGCCCTGAGGGGACAGCAGGGGGACAGCAGAGCACGTACGGTTCGACTTTGTTGCAGAAGCGGCGCCGCAGCATGAGGACCAGTGGACCCAGGATCAGGATGGTGGTGCACATGGCGCTTCCTCCATCACCACCACAGCCCTTCAATCCCTCTGGAGCACTGCTCAGCCCAGGGCTGTCACCCGTGCCTGGCTGGCCTGCCACCCCAGCTCATGGGCACCTCTCCCCAGCAGCCACCTGAAAGATCTCAGGGAGGGTTTTAGGAGGAATTAAGGCAGGATCAGATGTATTTAAGAGGCAGCAAATGAGGACGATCTCCTCTGACCTCTGGATGGGAGGGAGCCCTGGAGCTGGTCTGTGACCCCTTGAGCATTTAATTGGTTTTGGAGTGTGGTGCTCCTGTCCTGGTTGGTCCCAGCTCTGCACCTTGGCCAGGTGGGTGCTGGGGGTGACGTGTCCAGGACCAGGCCAGTTCCCACCTTATCCACTCCGTGGCACCCCCAGTCTGTCTTCCTGCCCCCAGCAGCCCCACAACACCAGGGCTGGGTGCTGCCCTCTTCTCCCCCCTTTCCCATGTGCCTCCCTGCCCTCTGTGCCCTGTAGGACTGACAGTGGGTAGCACGGTCAGGATGGATGGAGATGAGAGATCTCTGCAGCCAGGGCTGGAATTTGGGGTTCATTGCAAAGGGCCTGGGTGCAGGGCCCTGCTGGGAGCTGCCAGCCACAGCTCAGAGCAGGCCCAAAGAGGAGCCCCAAAGAGAGAGAGCGAGAGAGCGAAGAATAAAAGCAAGAGGGAAAGAGAGCGAGGTTCCCGTTACAATACAATAAATCTTCTGTGTTGAATATTCTGATTCTCACTAACCAATCTAGTACAAGATACAAATCCTACAGCATTTACATACAGCCTGTAAGAATCATTACATTACCATACTGGGTTACATTTTTAACCCTAAAAACTCCTCTTTGGGCCCCTTCTGCCAAGCTGTAGGGTCTGCTCTGACCCTTGGGCCTGTCTGCAAGCAGAGGGTGTTGTTCCATCAAAAGGGGATTACCTTCAGCTGGCCACACCATTGTTTTCCAGTTGTTCAGTAACTGAGGGATCTCAAAGCTTGCTTTCATTTCAATCTTGCTTATAGTTTCCATATGCTCAAAATCTTTTGCCAGGCAATCACATTTATAAGGTTTTACTGTTTCATCTTCCCATCTGTGCCCACCTTGCCCTGCTCCTCTCTTTCCCTCCAGCTCCTCCATCCCTCCTCCTGCCAGACCTGCCTCAACCCGTCCCCCCCTCCCTGGCTCCAGTAATCTGACAGGCTCAGACCTGCTGTAATTCCCTGTGGACTCGTCTCAGCCAGCTGATCCCAAACCTTGTCTGCATCCTTCCCTCACCCAGACTGGGTTTGCCTCCTCCTCCCTGCTCTCCCATAGCTCAGCAGCACACTCACTTGTCTTCACAGAGCTGCCCTGGCCCTGTGCTCTCCCCCAGATCTCCTTGCCCATCCCATTCTCCTGCCAGGGAAGCCTTTCCCTACACTCTAAGCTCCATGGGCAGTGAATTTCCTTCAAACATCTTGTCCCAGCTCAGCCCTTTGCAAAGCAGAACATGTTCTGGAGTGACTTTGTGGGTTTAGGTTAAAGAGAACAACTGGCAAGCCCCTCTGCAGGAGGGACAGGGGGAAGACAGCAGTGTGTGCCATGCAGATCTGTGGGCACACACATGGGGCTTGATGGTGGTGATGGTGCTGACCTGGAGAAGAGCCCCAGAGCAGGCAGGGAGCTGCAGACAGCTGTGGCTGTGGGGTTTTGCCCCCAGTGGGGTTTCACCATGAGGGTCCTGCAGTGAACACTCTCAGCACTGGCTGTCCCACATGGACACCATGGCATGGGCTCTGACCCATGGAGTCCAACACTGGTGCTCATCAAAGCTGGGATGTGTCTCCCTTTGGGGCTGTGCACACAACCCTGAGGGTTCTCCCCATGCCCAGCTGCATTTTGGCCCCAGGGCCAAATGTCTATCCAGGGACATTTTGGGACATGTCAATCCATCCCAATTATTTGGGGCAGGTCCATCCATCCCAATGACAGGGGCTGACATTGGTCTCAGCTGGGCAGCTGAGAAAAGCCCCAGTCTGGGCATTCCCATAACTCAGGCAGAAAACAGCTTCCTCCTGCAAAAGGGTTTTGAAACCAGAACCAAATCCAAGCAACCTGGAAGGGTCTGGGTTCATTGAGTGCTTGAGTCTGAAAGAAAGCAAAACTGAGCTTTCCAGGAAGCCTGGCTTTCCATGCCCATCCAGCCAGGGCCAGAGATGCCCCCCGAGCCCAGCCATGGCAGGGGCCTGGGACAGCTGTGGTTAGTTCTCTCCTGGTGGACATGTCTTCTCAAAGTACTCCAGCCCTGAAAACAACAGTCTCAAGCAGCTCTTGAAACGTCAGAAAAACCAAATTCCTCTAAGGCAATGCAGTAAACAGCCCCCATTCCTGAACCTGGGGTCGGCGGGAGCAAAGGGGATGGATCTGACCTCGTTACTGGCACCAGCAGGATGGGAAACCTTTGTGAGAGCCGTGGAAGAAACATCCCAAGTGTGTCCTGCAGCCAGATGGAGACAGGAGTGACTAATTCCTTCCTGAGCGTAAGTCGGGCGGCCGGAGGAGCGGAGCTGCCTTGCGCAAGGCACAGGGGGTGGCCGAGCCCCGAGTCCCTGCCAGCCACCCCCGAGCACGCTGAGCCCCCAGGAGCACGTCCTGCTGTGCTGGGAGCTCACTGGAGCCAAACCAACAGCGGCTGCTGGCTGAGCTGAGCCCCAGCAGGCTCAGGGACCTGCCTTTCCCTGGCCATCGGCAGCCGGGCTTTTGTAATCTCTGCGAGGACTCCATGCAGGAATCCATTGCTGCTTGTAAACTCTCCTCTGCAGGCTGACACCAGCAAAGTGCCCGTTCTTGCACCCCAGATGCTGCCTGAGACGCTGAGTTTTCTCCTTCAGGGATTTGTTTATAAGCACACAGCCCTCCCTAACAAAACAGGGCACCATCACTGGGCTGCTCGAGCCCTGGGTGCCCAGCCTGGTGCAGGGGGCAATGCCTGAGTGCTGGCCCCTGCACCCACTTGGGTGGCCTCTGCAATGCCAAACACGTCTTCTAGAATCAATTAACTCTGGCACTGAGGTCATTGGGTGACCTTGGCAGCCAGCACTCGCCCCCTGTGCGGGATTGTGTCACCTCCAAACACTCTTGATTGATGCTGAGAGGTGCTTGGTTCAAAGGCAAGGTAATGTGAGCAGATTAGTTAATGCTTCTTGGCCTGGCCCTTGAGAGCAGGGCTGGAATGACGGGGCAGACAATGGGTTTTGAAGGCTTTTCTTGTTAAGATATGAATCAATGGAGCTGTACGAGGAGCAGGGATGATGTGATCAGAATAAGAATCACGGCTTGTCTTTGAACCAGAGCGAAGTCCCTGATGGTGTTTACTTCATGTCCTGGCACCAAATGTGAGATGATACGAATATATTAGCTTATTGGCTTTCCTGAGCAACCCCTGCCATGCTCAGACCAGCTTCAGGAAGGAAAAGAGCAGCAAAGAGAATCAGTTTGGAAATGTCAACTTGTTTGCCAATAACCCTGTCACTCTTGCTTACCCCTGAAGGGTCTGGCTGTGACAGGGGCTGTGCTCAGGGAGGAAGAGCTGGGCACTGGGGGTGACACCGGGGGCTGTTCAGGATCTGGGGACATTTACCAGCTGGCTAATGCCCTGTTCATGAAGCCCTGTGGTGCTGGATCTGTCATCTGCTTCCTGAGTGTCTCTTGCTTCATCTCTCCCAGTTGCATCACAAGGTTTCAGTTTCTTCCAAATCCCAGTATGGAACTGGGAGTTTTTGCAACATTCCTAGTCCAGGAACAGGTTAATCTGGGTTGGAAGTGTTCTCCAGGGTTGTCTCACCCTGCCCTGTCCTGTCCTGACAGAGCCCTGGGCAGCACCAGCCCCTCTCCCAGGGCTCCTTTCTTCCTACTGCCCTGGATTTCCTAATCCTTGGGGATTTTTAGGTTGTGTGGGTTGGTAGGGATTTTTGGGGCAGGAAACCAGAAAAACTGTCGTAAGGCTTAAGGTCATGGGGAGGTTGTGCTGTCCCCATCATACCCTGCCTGCTGCTGCCCAGGGTCTCCAGCCCATTGTCCCTTCCCAGGCATCACCTCAGTGCTGTCCCAGTGCCCAGCACCCCACACCTTCCTGCTCCCACACATGGGCTGTGAACTGAGGCTGGAGTGGCCACAGGGTCCCTCTGGGAGCTTGGGGGTCCCACTGGGAGGTTTGCTCTGGTGGCACCTCAGTCTGCACAAAGCCACGTTTGCTGCACTGGGAGCCCAGAGCTGAGCTGTTCCCATGTAGGAAGGAGCATCTGGGCTGGTTTGGTTTCAGCAGATTCCCCACAGCTCCAGCAGCACCTCCTGCAGCCTGGATTCCATCAGTCAGGAATGTCTGCTCCTCACCACAGCCCAGGTGTCACAGAGCTGGGAGGGGACAGCAGCTCCCTCATTGTCACTCTGCTGGCACATCTCCTCCCAGCCAAGCTGCAGACATGGAACTGTGGAAATCCCAGTTTCTCCGTACTTCAGGTATTTCTGAGTAAATTGGTGACCAAGCCTTCCAGCCATGGGGACAATGACTGCATGATTAAACTCCCCACCCTGGGATGGAGATTCAGGCAGCAATCCAACCCCAGCTGGATCTGGGGGTGTCCTGCTGCCTGCAGCCCCTTTTGCCCCCATCCTGACCCTGCAGAGATGCTCAGGCCACAGGTACTGCCAGCACAGAGCTGGAGCATCAGGATTGCACACAGATCTCCTGGGATCAGAGAAGCTGGGGGAAGGAAACCTGCAATAAGCACAGAGCATTTGTACAGGCTTTAGGCTAAATCCTTCCCTCCCTGGGTAGCAGCACTGCAAAGCTGTGTCCTGGAGTCTTGTTATTCCTTTTCAGGCTGGGACACTGCAGCTGGCAGCAGGGCTGGATTAGAAAGGGGAGAGAGAGGCCTGGCCTGCTGAGCTGGGTGAGCTGGGCTGGCACCCAGCAAAGGTCAGGGTGACAATCCAGCATCTCCAGGACAGCAGCACAGAAAGGCCCTGGGAGGAGAATGAAGGAGGAGTTGGTGCCTTCAGCCTCATTGAAGCCAGAATGCCAGGACTGCTCCTGTTCTGGCCAGGTTGGTGTCTTGAGGGTCTGGAGAGGGATTCTCACTGCAGCCCTGGAATGCCACCAGCACCAAGGCCTTGGGGCAGCTCCTGCAGCTCCTTCCCAAAGCACTCCCTGCTGGGTCTCATGGGGTGTCTCCTGGGACCACCCCAAGTAATGGTGGCTGTCAGAAGGCCCCAGGGAGCTGACACTGCAAGGGGCACAAGAAATGGCCTGGTGTTCTCCAGGAAACAAATGACAAGGCTGTCCCCAAGCACCACGAAGGGTGGACTCAGACCCAAAGGTCTGGATTTGGGGTGTCTGCCTTCACCCCAGAGACAGTGGAGAAGTCAAAGGTGGGGATCTGCCATCATCCACATCCCACACGCTGTGGAGCTGAAGTCTTGGGATTTTTTGCCTTTACCTCCCACTCAAGGATTAGGAGCCAAGTACATTTCTCATTGCACCCAGCACATGAGAGGAGGAGAGGCAACGTGGGAGGGCAGGGGAGGAGTGGGAGAAGCCATCAGCAGGTGGGTACAGACCCCTCAGGAACATGGCATGCCACAAGCAGAGGCTTGGAGGGCCTGGAAACCCATCCTCACCCTCTGCAGCTGGCATGGAGGATGGCTGGAACAAGCCCTTGATCTCTTCCTGCTGTGCAGAAGCTCTGTGAGAAGCAGGGTGAGGCTCAGCAGGGCACCACAGTGCCACCCCGTCACGGGGACAGCACCACAGCAAGGAGATGGAAAGCAGGAGGGCTGTGATGCTCAGCTGGCGAGGGGAGAGACATCAGGGTGTTGAATCACCTGAGAGAGATGGACTGATTTCCTCAGCATGGATCATGCAGGCTGACCCCACCTCAGCGTCCGCACTGGCCATGGGGACAGAGCTCTCTGTCCCCCTCCCTGGAGGGCCCTGTGTGGGCAGCAGGCTCAGCTGAGCTCCCCTGGGGCCGGCAGGCTGCGGTGGTGCCAGGGCAGCATCTCTCTCCTTGTGGAAGGAGTCGCCTCCTAACCCCAAGCCCTGGAGAGCAACAGTCATGGGAAACCATGGAAACCACGGCCGGCACGTGACGGCATGTGCTGCACTCCTGCCCTTGATTTATGGCCCATCTCTGGGACCAGAGGCACAAATGCATGGGCTGGGGCTTGGAGGCAGTGCAGAATCACCCCTGCTTCACTGCCCACCTCCTTTGTGCAGCAGGAGGGCAGGGCTGGGCTCCGGCCAGGGCCAGACGCGGTGAGCCCAGGGAAGGAGGCAGAAACCTGGAAAAGGCCGGGGGATTTCTCACCTGCTTTTCTAATGCTTTCTAATATTTCTAAATTGAGACTTCTGAGCCCAGACATTTTGACTCCTGGGAGTGAGGAAAAGCTCCTGCTGCACCCAGGCACCACGTGCCAGGCTCTGAGCACAGGGTGGATAAGACACCAGGTACAAAAGCTCAAAGATTTCTTTTCTTTAAACGCTCAGCAAGTGATAACCAAAACTTGACCCAGATTATCCCCCCAGAGTTCGCATTGGTCAGTATTTGATTTTTTCATTTTTTGAAAGAGCATTTTTTCCCTTTGCACTGTGCTGCAATTTTGCTCATGGTTTAAGCCGGGTCTCCCTGGGTTTAAGCCAGGTCTAACGCAGCTCTTCCCCTGCACCTCAGGGGAAGGTGATAAGCTCAGCTGTGCCATCCTATGTCCAGAGGGATTTCTCTGCTGCCTGGTGACCACCTGGTGACATTATTTGAGCTGGGGCTTGTGGTTGTTCATCCCAGTGGCTAATGGGCAAAAGGCAAATGCAAACGTGGTGAAAATCTGATGATTCAGCAGCTGCTGGTGGAGCTATCGAACAATTCCTGACCTCTGCCAGGGCTGGGTTGGCCACACTGCTCTGTTGTCACCCTGTCAGCACTCCCAGCTGAGCTTTGCTCTCGAACCAAGGGGTTCAAGGCTGCGTGGAGCTCCCAGTCTGTCCCAGGACGCGTTCCCTGGGGGACCCACAGTGTGGGATCTGTGGCCAGCACGTTCTCCACCAGCTCCCACCAGCTCTGCAAGAGCAAATCTGCTGACACCACCAGTCTGGCGGCTGCTAATGGGGACGTGGCCAAGGCTGGTTTGGAGGAGAAATACAGCAAAAGAGCCTCGACAGCTCTGCAGTAACAAAGCTGCAGCTCCTCAAGGGGCTCAGCCACCCCCCAGGCTGCGAGGGCAGCACTCACAGCCCGTCTGTCCGTCTGTCTGCCCGTCTGTCCTGGCAGGGTGTGCAGGGCAGCTCCGCTCTCTGATCCCCCTGGAGCACTCGCGGTCATGACAAGTCCCTGGAGGATTCTCCTGCTCTCTGTGCTGATGGGCTGTGCTGTGGGTTTAACGTGCCGGATTGCCAGCGAGCTGGGAATGGCATCTGGGTGAAAAGCAGCCCCAAAATCACACCCACGGAGGCGGCGGGAAGCCTGGAGTGGAGGTGTTCCCTGCCAAGGCGCTGCCAGGAGCCACGCAATCCACAATAATGCCTTCATTTCACCAGTGCCTCAACTCTGCATCCCCTTCAGCTGGGTCGTGCCACGAGAAGGGAGAGCAAAATCTCAGCATTAAAATGTCCCCGTGGGACAGACCATGATCTCTTTTGGGGGGCAGAGAGGTCCCCTCTCGACCTAAATCTTTTCTCAGCCCAAGAATTGGAGGTGAGGGGTCTGTCCTTCCAAACATCACCTCCTGCACAATCAGGGAGTGCAAAGAGCAGAGCCGGGGCGCAGCCAGCACTCGGGCTAACTTTAACTCAGCACTCTGGATTCTGAATTTCCTCTGAGCTGTTTACAAAGGGCTGGAAAAAAAACTTCCAGCACTACCTCCCCCCCGCCAGCCCCGTCCTGATATTGCCCAGAACATCTCTCTCATCCCTCCCTTTCAGGGAGGAAAAAAAAAAAAAAAAGGAAAGGAGGGAGGAGTGGGAGAGAGGAGGAGAGAGGGAGAAAGTGAGCTCACGTTCACACATTGGTGAAGAGGCTGGTCTTGCAATGCCTTTGAATATTTTACTTTTAGGCAGTTCCTCATCAGTCAGCCACACACATCCGAGGCGAGCTGAAGCTAACTACAGCCATGGACAGCACTAGGAGATCTCACATCTAATCGCACGCATCGTTCCTCCGGGATATTCTTGAAATTCCACATCCAAACACGCTGACAGCAGCTGCACTCACACACACACACACTCACACACACATCCACACGCCGCAGAGCCGCCGAGCAAACACCTTGTCTGTCCTCTCGCAGGATATACCCGCTCACACACATCTCTCTTTATCTCCTCCTGGCTTCCCGGAGGATCCTGCCGGCTGTTTTTCATGGAGAAAGTCCAGGGAGAAATGGAGATTGAGAGATGGGAAAGAAGTGAAGAAATTTCAGACGCAGAAAAAAAGGTCATTCAAGAGATATGGAGCAGAGTATATGCAAACTGCGAGGACGTTGGGGTCTCCATACTCATCAGGTATTTAAAAAAACAAACCGAAAAAAAAAAAAAAAAAAAAAAAAAAAAAAAAAAAAGGAAGCAGCAAATCCAACTGAATCTCTATATAGCTCAGAAAGAGGCAGAACAATATATAGAACTGAGTGGAGATGAATGACAGCGAGTGGGGAGCTGGCTGGGTGTATTTGCTGCCTGGGAGCAGGGAGGGATTCGCAGCACTCCTCGGATTCCCACACCTTTGAGCCGGGGGGAGCAGGGCAGCCTTGCCGGGGGCTTTGGGGGGATGCTCCGTGCTGAGGTCACCTCACCGCGGGGCCGGGGGGCGGCGGAGGCGGGGGCAGCTCAGCCCCGGTGCGGGCGGGTCGGGGCTCCGCGGTTCTTGGCTCCCCCCGGGTCCGGAGCAGGCTGGCGGGTGAAATAATGCGAGTCGGGAGCCAAGATAAAAGCCAAGCAGGTGTGTCTCCCAGGGCACCATCTGTCCCTCCGGCGGCAGCGTCGGCGGGAAGGAGAGCGGGGAAGTTGGGAAGGGAGGTGGGGGGCACGGGCGGGAGAGGGGCAGGGGGGGACAGCGGCCCCCGAGGGGGGTGTGGAGCATCTCCCGAGGGCAGTGGGGCACAGAGAGCAGCTCAGAGCTCTGCACCTGCCGCCAGAGCAGGGGAGATGCTCTGGAGGTGGGGGTTCTTGTGTTGTCTGAGAGTAAAACCATACCCAGGGACACCGGGAAAGAGCCAAGTGGGAATCCCACAGGCACTGGGAGTTTGGGGTATCAGTGGGGTATGGCACCAACTGTTTCCCTTATTGAGGAGGGCAAGGAGAGGGGCAGGTGAGATGCCTGCAATGGTCAAATAGCAAAGATCCTGTCCAGAGCCACACTGCTCATCCCTGGGGTCAGGAATGCTGGGATGTCCCTGGTCAGACCCCACCTGGACCAAAACCAGGCACCCCAGGTATGGGTTGGGTCTTCCCCCTTTTCTCCTGCACCAGGGCGCTGTGGGTGTGCAGAGAACCCCTTGGAAGGACGTGCTGTACACTAATAATCATCTGAAAGTTTTCCAATTGACTGAGCCAAAGCTCTGAGCCCACAGGGTCTGCAGGGAGCAGAGACTCCCTGGACATCACAATGAGCAGAGCCAGTTCCCCTCCAGGCTCATGCCAGCACTGCAATGGGATTTTCTTACCAAGACCCCTCTGCAGATTCCAAAATGACACTGGAGCCCCCTCTCCACCTCCTTCACAAACATTTCCTTCTCTCAGAGCCAGCTGATGGCTGAGCCCATTCTCCCATGGCTCCCAGTCTGTGTGGGCAGTCAGGGCAGTCAGGAGGGGTGACAGCTCCATGGCTGGGACACCAAACCTACCTAGGCTGGCTCTGAAGCAGAAATTGCAGCAATCTGGGGGTTATAAGATTCCCCTCAGCCCCATCTCACAAGGTTCAGCTCATGGCTTGGCCACCAGCCATGCATGGCCAGCCCCTTGCCCAGCAGCTGGGTCATGCCACGGCCCCATCTGCCAGCCCTTCCAGCTGCCCACTGCCCACAGACACCGGGAGGGTGGCTCTGTGCCCGTGGCTGGCACCCAGGGACTCATGGCAATGCCATGGGGGTTCACCCAGGGCAGCTCATTGCTTTTGGAGTCCCCACGGTGCTTGGGGCAGGGCTGGGCGTGAGGAGAATCGAGGTGTGGCAGTGGGGACGGGGTGGCCGAGCTCTGGTCCCAAGTCAAACTTTCCCAGCAGAAGTTTTTGGTGCAGTTTGGGTTTTTTTTTTTTAATGCAGGCAGAGCTGTGCACTGTGGTGAAGGTTTTCGCCTGCTGTGACAACAGGGCAGGGCAGAATTGCCTGCTAGGGTGAACCCTGGCTCTTTGGGAGCCTTTCCATCCTTATTCATGGCACGTGCCCTGCACATCCCAGCTAAATCCATCACCTGCTCCCTCAGCCAGAGCTTCCCTGGGATGCTTAAAGTGAGGTCTGGCTTTGTGCATAGTGATGCCATTTGGGTGAGGAACCATCCCCTCCAGCAGTGCTGGCTGGAGCCGCAGATCCACACGGCACAGCGGGTTTGTGTCCCCACGGTGACAACCCCTGTCCCCAGGGAGCTTTGGGCAGCGCTGCTCTGAGCCCCCTGTGAGCTCTGAGCTGCACCTGAGCTCCCTGGGGAAGGAGCACGTGGAGGCCGAAAGCAGGGCAGCCCTGGCCGGGGCTGGGAGAGCAGGGATGGGAAAGGAGGGGAGCCCTGGTCGGGGATGGGAGAGCAGGGCAGAGAAAGCAGGGATGGGAAAGCAGGGATGGGAAAGCAGGGATGGGAAAGGAGGGATGGGAGTGCAGAATAGTCCTGGCCGGGGATGGGAAAGCACGGTTGGAAAAGCCCTGGCCGGGATGGGAGAGCAGGGCTGGGAAAGCAGGGATGGCAAAGCAGGGATGGGAAAGCAGGGCTGGGAGAGCAGGGATGGCAAAGCAGGGATGGGGAAGCAGGGATGGGGAAGCAGGCATGGGAAAGCAGGGATGGCAAAGCAGGGCAGCCCTGGCCGGGCATGGGAGCACAGGGATGGGAGCTCACGGCAGCCCTGGCAGGGGCACGGAAGGCAGAGCAGCCCTGGCCGGGGCCGGGAGCCCGCGCTGCCGCTGCCCCAGCTGTGCTCACATCTGGCAGAGCCGCGGTGGAAGTGGGTCACGCGTGGGGGCCGCCGGGAGCCCGGGCCGTGATTCAGCAGCTCCAGAGGTCGGGGCTGGGGAGGGGTCGGTGCGAGGTGACCCGCCCAGAACATTTTGGGTGGGTACAACAGGGGCTGGGAGCTGCCCCAGCAGCCTCTGCTTCACCAGAGCCAGCCTGGTGCTCCTGCTCACCTCGCGAGGGAAACTGAGGCAGAAAGGGTTTGGCACAGGTGTGGCCAGGGAGAAGGAAGGGGCTGCGTGACTGTGGACCCCTTTTAGTGCAACCCCCATGGGCAGAGTGGTGAGAGCAGGCGAATCTGTCAGCACTTGTGGCTGGGGTTGTGACCGGGGCCCTGGCTGTGCCTGGTGGCAGAGGGCCTGCTCCTGCTTACCTGCTCCATCCCCTCCCCATCCCTTCAGGGCAGGGAATTGCATTTTCCCCTGTGGGAAGGGCTGGGGGGGTTGCAGCACTTCTGAACTGAATGTGGGGCCTGATCCTGTGCTCCGAGGCTGGAGGCAGGGGGGCAATGCCCACCCAAAGGCAGCGATGGGGGATCTGCAGTGCTGCCATCCTGCAGGAACCCAGCCCAGCTCCCTCTGTCCCCAGCCAGTGGGGAAACTGAGGCACAGAGCTGGGCACCATGTTCCCATCCCTCGTGGCTGCTGCTGGTGTTTGAACCCACAGCAAACCCCGGGGTCCTGCCCTGGCACGAGGAGTCCCTGATCCCGCAGAGCTCTGGGAGCCCGGAGGACACAAACAGGGATGGTGGGGACTGTGGCTGAGCAGCCACCGCATCCTGGGAATGTGCGCTCTGTGCTTCAAACGCTGTCGCTAATTGACAATTTCCTCGGTGGGGAGCCTCGCCCCGGAGGAAGCAGAGGCTCCTCGCCACGCTCATCTTCCTCCTCCCCCCCGGGAGCTCTGGGGCCTCTGCAGGCTCCATCTCACAGCGGCCTTAACCCTTGCTGGGGCTGGGGCTGGGCTGGAGCTGGGCTGTGCTGGGGATGCTCACCTGGGGCTGGAGATGGAGCTGGGGCTGGGACTGGAGCTGGAGATGGAGTTGGGGCTGGAGCTGTGCTGGGGATGCTCACCTGGGGCTGGAGATGGAGATGGGGCTGGAGCTGGGACTGGAGCTGGAGATGGAGCTGGAGATGGAGCTGGGGCTGGAGATGGAGATGGAGATGGAGATGGAGCTGGAGATGGAGCTGGGGCTGGAGATGGAGATGGAGATGGAGATGGAACTGGAGATGGAACTGGGACTGGAGCTGTGCTGGGGATGCTCACCTGGGGCTGGAGATGGAGCTGGGGCTGGGCTGGGGATGCTCACCTGGAGCTGGGGCTGGGCTGGAGATTGAGCTGGGACTGGGGCTGGGCTGGAGCAGGAGCAGGAGCAGGAGCAGGAGCAGGAGCAGGAGCAGCTCACCTGGGGCTGGAGCAGGAGCTGGGGCTGGGCTGGAGCTGGAGCAGGAGCTGAAGCTGGAGGAGGAGCAGGAGCTGCTCACCTGGGGCTGTGCCTCCTTCTGAGTGGTTCCCAAGTGGGCTGGCTGGGAGCCCTGGGCTGAAGCTCCTCTGTAGCCTCCCCATGCCCCTGGGCTCGTTGCTGTGCCTCAGTTTCCCCGTCTCTTATGCAGTAATGAGTCCTTTTTGACCCCTCCCTCAGCACAGAGCTCCCAGGGCAGCCTTCAGAGCCTGCTGTGCAGGGCAGGAGCCCTCAGCCTGTGGTTGTCCCTCCCCAGGGTCCCCCTTTTCTCCTTCCAATAGTTTATTGCCAATACTGTGACACAGGGCTGGGCAATGCCAACACCCGGGGGTGGCTCAGCCCTCCACAGCACACAGGGGCTGGGAGCAGCCCGGGGTGAACACCAGAGGGGGTTTGGGACCCCCTGAGCTTTGCAGAGCCCAGCTAATCCCAGCAGCCAGGGCTGAGAGCTCAGCCTGCTCCCACACCCACACCCACGTACCACAGGCACAGATGTGAGAGCACAGAACTTGATGGATTCCAGAGGGGATAAAACCCGGGGATAGCTCCTATAGATCCCAGGAGAGTCTGGACCAATGGTGATGCCATGCCAAGTGCATGCAAGGCGAGCTGGCTCAGCCACCACAGGCTGTGCCACCTCCTCAGGGCTTCTCCATCCCTCTGCTCCCTCTGTCTGCACTTCAGAGCCATCAGCTTTCCAAATTTCCACCTTCTCCATCGCTCCTGATGTGCTCTTTCCCCCTCAGGAGGGGTAGGAGGGGAAGCAAAATGCTTGCCAATGCAGGATCAGGCCCCTGGATTTTGGATTTTGGTTGCTGCTTAGTCTGAGCAAACACACCTGGACTCAGACACTTTGCAAAGAGCTTTAAAATATGAAAGCACTCCTTGGATGCCAGATGTTATTGTGAGTTCTAGGTTAAAATAGCAAAAAAATCTGACTAATGAGTGTGGCAATGCAGAAAAACCTTTTTTTTTTTCTTTTTTTTCCAGCTGAATCAAAAAAGTATGGGTTGAATCTATCCAAAAATGGCATTTAAAGAAGTGATTTTGCAGCTGCCCCCAAAGCCAACATGTGTTTTGTGGAGGCGTCCATGGGGACAGGCTGATGAAGGACACATTTCAGGGCACAGTGGCTCAGGGAGATGCAAAATCTCTCCTTGCAAAGGGCCCAGTGGAGACCAGCAGCAGTGAAACCTGTCCCACACTCATGAATGGTGGTGAGAGATGTTTTGGGAGATGTTTTTGTGGGGACAAGGAGAGCCAGAGAGGGACACAGGCGCACATAAGGGACATTTCCCAGCTAACAACCACTCCGTGAGCACTGAGGGGGCGAGTGAGGGTTTAACAAGCTCAGTCTCAAAACAGCCCCTTCTCCTATGGCTGCATTGTCTCTGAGCACAGCTCCCAAGGCAGCTGCGTGGGGATCCCTGTGGCACAACCTTGGCACTGCCAGCAGCTCTTGGGACATCCAGAGCCTTCCCCATGGCCAAGGATGGCAGTAGGAGAGCTGGGAATGTTACTGAGATGAGGATTAGTGGGATTCCTAATTCCTGAGGAGGGATGGGCTTGAAAATTGGTCAAAGAAGTTTAAGTTCATGGGCAGGCTCAGGGGGCAGTGCTTGGAGCAATGGGTGGTTTGCTAGAGGGGGGATTTATTGATATGGATGACAGAAGTTTGGGTTGGATAATTAAAGAGAAATGTGGCCCAACCTGCCAGCAGCTCTTGGGATATCCAGAGCCTTCCCCATGTCCCCTGTCCCCGTGCTGCCCTTGCATCACTTCCAAGACATGCAGGGGTAAAAAATCCCACTCAGCACCCACCAGGACACCCGTGACCAAGGCAAGCAAAGGCTCAGGGGGTGAGCAATGTGCCCGGGCAGTTTCCCTGCCTGTGGCTAAGGATGGGTCGGTCCCAGCGGTGACAATTCCCCTCCAGGGCAGGCGGGGAGGGCCGAGCCCCGGCCGGCCCCATTAATGAGGCTGTGGCAGAGCTTCGGGGCTCATTTAGGGCAGGGAAATTCCAGCACAGCCCCGGGCAGGCTGGCAGGGTGCCTGGGGAACGCTGAGTGCCAGCTGGCTGCCCATCCTGCCCGAGCTGAGCCTGCTGGAAATCACCACGGGAGCGTTGGAGGGGAGAGGTGGTGATGGGCAAAGCCACACACAGGCTCACAGTGTGAGTGGAACATGGACCACGTTCTTGTGGATGGGTCTTACCCCCCTCTGTACCCAGCCAGGGGTGTTCTTCCTGCTCCAAGGGAGGTGGGTCTCCAGAGACATGTGGGGAAGCCTCTTTGGTGCTGTTAATTCATTTCTCCTATGAAAGATGTCCTTATCCCTGCCCTAAAGGTTCATCTGTGCTTCGGTTGAATCCTCACGTGGGGTAGGGAAAAACAACAGCAATGAGGACTTGGAGGTGTGGGCTGTGCACACAGAAGCGAGCAGGACCTGCCCCAGGGGGTTTCTAGCTCATGTCCAAGTGTATTTGGTGGAATCTTTGCTGAGGAATCTGCTCCCAGCCTCCCCGGGGTGTCCTGGTCCCTCTGCCTTGGGCACTGGGGCATCACAGCCCCTGAGCAGGGTTCAGTGCTGTGCTGGATTCTGCTCCCAAGGCTCTGCAGTGGGGTGTGGGCTTCACCTGGAGCAAGGCCAGCTACACCTTTCTCTCAGCTGCAGAAGAAGTTGAATTTAGCATTAGTGTGTGGAGGGGGACTTGGCCCTTTTCCCTCCCGTGGCAGAGCTGGAGATGTTTCCCACCACCATCCCCACCTGTCCAGGAGCTTTCAGAGAGAGGACACAGCAGCAGGCAGGCACCATCCTCTTCCTACTCACTGCATTTGCCTTTTTCTGCCTCGCTGAGCTGTAGCATCGACATGGCTGAGACCTTCCTCACCCTGGGCTGTGTAAACCCAGCAGCCTGAAAAGGGGATGATGGGCTACAGGTGGCTGGGAGGAGCAGGGGGAACGTGCAGGCAAAGCTGTGAGCCAGCCCTCAGCATAATAATAAATAGCAGCAGCACACAGCACCTGCCTACCCTTTATCAGCTGCTTTGTGGGCACCCCAGAGAGGAGCTGGAAGGAGAGGTTTGAAAGGGACACAGAGGCTCCAGGCTGCCTTAGAGTCTCTCCCACGTAGAGGGACGAGGCGAGAGAAAACATGAAAGCATTGGTAGGTTGAGTCACCAACCCTGGAGGGATTCAGGAGATGTGGAGATGTGGCACTTGGGGATGTGCCTTAGTGGTGGGCTTGGCAGGGCTGGGTTAAGAGCTGGACTTGGTGATCCTGAAGGCCTCTTCCAACCTAAATGATTCTGCTGAAGCCTCCCAGCAGATCTGCGGGCTCATGAGCATTTTCACCCCACAGTTTGCAAACAGGGGAAGTGAAGCAGCAAGGGTTCAGGTGCTTGGGGGGACCAGGCAGCACCCAGGTGTCCTCTTTCCAGCTGGGCTTGGAGGTTTCCTCCATGCAGGATTTGCTCTGTGTGCTCTGGGGAGAGGGAGGAAGCTGGGGGAGATGGAGGAGATGCCTCTCGTCCCTAACAGAAAACAGGTTTCCAGTAACTGCAGTGGGTTTGCACCTTAATTATTTCCTTTGGCTCTGCTACTGGGAATGGTTGTGTCCTTAAAGTTGTTACAAGGGCAAAAGAGAGAGGAAAAGCAATCCTGACATCCTGTCCTCTGGGTCCAGATGTAGCTGGCAGAGTACAAATTAGCGGGTGGAGAATGGAATCGCTTAAAAAGAAATTTAATGAGATCGGTATGCAGGCATCTGGTTCCCATCAATCATCATTTTGTGTGATATGCAATGGTAAATATCATCTTTTAATGACTCTGATGCAGGAAAAAAAAGCCCAAACCACACACACGAACACACAATGATCCAAAACCCTTCCAGAGCCCGAGAGGTTTGAAATCTCCAAATTTTCTGCAGATGGAAAAACCCCAACAGACACCTCTTCTAACTCACTATTGTTGGAGTATTTTATTTCTTTTTTTTTTTCCTCTCCTTTCCTTTGGTTATATTTAACCTTTGTGTTAAATTAATCTTCTCTGTTTATTAACAACTACCACTGAGTGAGCCTCCTTCCCTCTTCTCTGTGCTTTGACAGCTCAAATATTTGCTCCAGGCTGAAGTTCTTGCTGCAGGCGCCTGCTGCACTCCAAGGAGAGGTGGCTGCAGGTCTCTGGCCATCCATAGGTTTGCTCCTGAAGATGTTTTGGGCTCCTCTGTTTCAGTTCTCCACCAAAGAAATCCAGCAGAGACAGGACTGAACGCATGAGCTGAGGGTTTGCTGGTTTTCCATCCCCTGGGAAAGCTGCTGGGCTCAGCTCCCACAGGGGCATCAGCCTGAGGGTCTGCAAAGCAGGGACAGGTTGGAAAGCAAGTATTTGGATCTTTCATTGGTCTGGTTTCATACAGGTTGGGGTATTTTGATGGTTGAACCAGGCTTTGCTCCTGGCAGAGCTGGCCAAAGTGGGGAGAGGCGGAGGTGATGGTCCCAGGGTCTCTTTTTGGCCCTTCTCTTGTTGGAGACAAACTGTGAATCCTCATGGTGCAGAGCTCTGTCCCCCCTTGCTATTCCCTTCGTGGTTCAGACCAGGAATTTTTCTCGACTCGTTTCCCATGCCTTGAGAAGATGCTGCCCTTCAGCTGAGATCAAGCACAGCTTTTCAGGGAGCTTCCCATGGTCTGGGGTGCAGAGGCTGAGGCATGCAGGGAGCAGCTGGCAGCCTCCATTCCCTGCCTGGGGCAGCAGGTCCCACTCCCAGGGCCATCCCTGGCTCCCAGGGCCATCCCTGGCTCCCAGTGCCTGGGGGCAGCCTGTGAAGGGGGAAGATCCACCAAGGCATGGTCAAACCCACAGGATGAGCCCTGCTGGAGCTGGAGAGCTTTGCTGGGTGACTGCAGCTGCAACACCTTGAATGGAGGTGGGGAGGGATGAGATGGGGACTGAAGGATGCTGAGTCCAGCTGGAAAAAATGGTTCCATTGAGCCAGAGAGGAACATTTGCCCTTCAGTGGGGAAATGCGCGGGGCAGCAGAAGTCTGAGATGCTGGGTTGATGTTATCTGTGAAGGCCTGGCCAGCTCCATCCCCCAGCACCTCTCTGACAGCTCTGGGCTGAAGGACTGAGCATCTCTGTGGCAGCAGGAGCTGGAGACAGCCAGGCCTGGGAGTGATTTCTGCCGACAGGGACCAGATGTGTCAGGAGGAGCTGTGCTGGGGGGAGGAGGCCGCACGACAACAAGAGGAGTTTTGTCATGGGTCCCCTCTGGGTTTCAAAAGCAACACCTCATCTCCCCCTTCCACCTTCCTTCCTCCCCCACCCTTTCTGCCACACATTCTTCACACCTCCAAAACCTATTTTGGGCCATCTGATGAATCCCAGCTGCCTGGGGAAGCAGCAGGAGCCGTGGTGCACTCCAGGCACAGCTTCAGCCGCTTCCTTGGCAATGCCCCCAAGCTTTCACAAGCCAAGGGAGCGGGGGAAGGAAGGGAGGGAGGGGGAAAAGGAGGATAACAAACCGGTAAAGGAGCCTGGTACTCAATATTGTGATTATTCACTGAGTGGTGAGTGGGGAAGAGGATCCCACCTGGTTCTGGAGAGAAGGAGTGATGGTTGGAGAGAGAGGTGGGATGGGTTCAGGCTCCTGTGGTTTGGAAACAGGGTTGGGGAGGGGAGCAGGGAGTCTGCCTGGAGCCAGGGATGATGGGCACAGCCTGGGAGCACTGTGCTGCCTCCTGAGCATCCTCCAGCAGCCCAGGAGCCAGGGAGAGCCCTGTAGGAGGGAGGGAGCTGGGTGACAGAGGGGAACCAGCACTGATGTGGTTCTCTCCTGCAGAAATTCAGTGGAAGGGGGTGGTTTATGTGAGTCAGGTGTCAGCCCCAGCTGCAATCCTGGCATGGGTGGTGTTGGCATTGGTGGCTCCAGCCCTGGTCCCTGTTACCTTGTGCCCTTTAATTCCCTGTCCCCTCCAGCCCTCTGCCTCCCTGGGGAGCTCAGCACATCAACTGTGACCACAACTTCATTTCTTTCAGCTGCATTTCATTGGGGTTGATTTAATCCTGCAGAAAAGAGGGTCCCCAGCCCCCCCCACAGAGGGGCTGATGAGTTTTTGGGGTATCCTTGTGCTGGGAAAAATGTCCCAAATGAGCAGTGACATCAGCTCAGGCCTTAGGTCCTGCTGGACACTCTGGTGGGGCTGATCCATGAAAGGTGGACAAGGGGAGACTGTTCTGGGTGGCAATGCAGAAATAAAGCCCATGGGGGCAAGGAAGAGGGGCAAGGAGAGGCTGGATGGGATAAAGAGAGGTTTTCATGCTCATCTCCAGCTCTCTGAGGCAGGATGTGCTGTTCTGATATATGTGGGCACATATCCAGAATCTGGCACGCCTGGGTGGCATCTCTGGGCATCAAGAACTCAGTCTTGCTTCTGCTTTGAGGATGAATATCCAGCTGTGATGACCTTGTAGCAGATGGGGTTTGGGGAAAAGGCATCAACCTTCTTGTTTTCAGGCAGCTGAATGCTGCAGCTCCTGGGGAATTTGATAGCAAAATCAGCCTTGGCTGTGTGAGACACAGGGGATGGATTCCACCATCTCCATCCCCTGTGCTTTGCTTCAACCCCTCAGCCTGCTCTCCCCCTGCTGATGGCATTTCATGTCTGCTCTTTCTGGAAGGTTTTTTGTGAACTTCCCCTCGGCCAAGCAGTACTTCAGCCAGTTCAAGCACATGGAGGACCCTCTGGAGATGGAGAGGAGCCTGCAGCTGCGCAAGCACGCCCGGAGGGTCATGGGGGCCATCAACACCGTGGTGGAGAACCTCAACGACGCTGAAAAGGTCTCCTCTGTGCTGGCCCTGGTGGGCAAGGCCCATGCCCTCAAGCACAAAGTGGAGCCCATCTACTTTAAGGTAAAGGATAGATGTGACCGTGTCCACAGGGGTCTGAGGTTGAGGGAGGAGATGAGGATCTGGCTCCATGTCTCAGAAGGCTGATTTATTATTTTATGATATATATTACATTAAAACTAAACTAAAAGAATAGAAGAAAGGATTTCATCAGAAGGCTAGTGTCTTGGTTTGAAAAGACAGGAGTCTGCTAAGGAAGGCAGGAGCCTCCCCTGAAATGGAGAATGTAAACCCTCCCCACCCCTCCCAATTGCTATACATTTTAAATTAAGGGGCTCTCAGGCAAAAATATGGGAGCAGGAAATAACAGCTCTTTAACAGGGAAAGGAAAAAAATAAAAAGATAAAATAAACAATGCAGTACACTAGAACAACACTGACAGAGTCAGAACCCAACCTGACACCCTGTGGGTCAGGCTGTTGGCAGCAGTCCCATTGGAATTGTGGCTCAGCCCTCCTGCAGTGTCAGGGGTGGTTCTGCTGGAGCAGGGATCCTGTAGAGAAGGATGTATTCTTCCTCTGAAGATCCAGGGGAAGAAGAGGCAGCTGCTGCTCCTCTGGGGAATGCAGTGGAGAAGCTGTGCTGGTGTTCCAGAATCTCCAGATTCTATCCAGGTAGGAATGCTTGGCTCCTCCCTCTGGGCTCCCATCTCCCAGTGGGATGCTGTAGTTCTTATCAGCCATGCAGGGACATTCAATAGCTGTTATCAGCAGATGTCCCCTCCCAAGGGAGGAGTGATTGTGGTCACTCAGAGAGAGAGATAAGGAAAACTGCCTACTTGACAAAGGTAATCTGCCATACAGATGCTAATGAAAACATCTTGCATTGCAATCTTCAACAGTTAGCTAAGAATAGAATAAGAAGGAATGAGAACAAAGTTTTGTGGCTCGGACTCTCTGTCTGAGCCAGGTGACTGTGACTGGCCATTAATTAGAAACAACCACATGAGACCAATCACAGATGCACCTGTTGCATTCCACAGCAGCAGATAATCATTGTTTACATTTTGTTCCTGAGGCCTCTCAGCTTCTCAGGAGGAAAAATCCTAAGGAAAGGATTTTCCATTAAAAATGTCTGTGACAGATAGGAGCAAAATAACCTTGGGGCTTCTGCAGGAACGGGGCAGGGGAGCAGGAGCTGTGTGAGCTGGTGCTGCCTGGCCTTGGCTGGGTGTGGGGCTGCTCCCCACACAGCTGGAGTGTCCCACTGTGGCACTGTCCTGTGGAGACCACCCTGCCCACACACAGCCTGTGCCAGAGCACCCAGTGCCTCCCCTGCCCAGGGAAGCCCACCTGGCTGTGCCCATGTTTGTGGCTGTGTCCCCCTTCTAGAAATTAGACACGATAGCAGGGACTCAATTAGTTGGCTAATTAGCCCCCCTCCGGCTCTGCTTGGTTTCTTTCTGATGGGAATAATAACCCCAAAATCACATGCTTGATCCCCATTTCACTCAAGAGTTGGGCTTGATGATGCTCATGGGTCCCTTCCGGCCTGGAATATTCTGTGATTCTGTGAATAATTTGGGGTGCCCAGACTGGGGAGATGCCTCAGCCTGCCAGCAGCTCCCTGCTCTGCTGCCTGTCCTGGCTGCTCCCAGGGCTGTCACAGACCTCCAGCACATCTGTGTCCTACAGACAGCAGCAGGATTCAAGTGGTTTTGTAGGAAAAAGCCAAATTTGCTGTGAGCAGCTCCCTGGCAAGTTATTAACCCCTTCCTTGCTGTCTGCCTCCCCTCAGAAACTCACTGGTGTGATGCTGGAGGTGATTGCTGAGGAATACCCCAACGACTTCACCCCCGAGGCACACGGAGCCTGGACCAAGATGAAGACCCTCATCTGCACCCATGTGACAGCAGCCTACAAGGAGGCGGGCTGGGCTCAGTACCCCACTGCCACCCTGTGAGCGCCCAGGGGGCCACCAGAGGGGCAGGGAGGGCTTTGCTCACCCCAGGACTTCGCTCTGGTCTCCTCTCAAGATCTTTGCTCGGTTTGGGGAGCCCGGCAGGGCCAGTTCTGTCAGCTGCCAAGTCACAATTTGATCTCCATGGGGTTTAAAAACAAACTAAACAAGCCAAAAAAAGCCACAGAACCATGAAGGGTGTGGGTGGGTCGGGGTGAAGCAGTTGCAGGGGACGCTGGAAGGAGATGCAGAGGGTGAGGGGAGAGCTTTGGTTGTTGGCTCCATCTTCCTGTCCTGGCCTGTCCATCACCACCTCCCAAATCCTGCACCTCACTTGCACCATCTCAAAGCCCCTTGCACAAGTGCTGCTGCCCCGTTCACTGATGAACAACACAACCCTCATTTTCCACGTGAGGCCCCTGGCTAAAGCTGGAGCCCCTGACTGCACCGAGAACTTTGCTTTGCTTTGCACTTTGTGTGTCACCTGGCAGGGCTGACTGCCAGAGCCTCTCTGGGTGCTCCAGGTGGGCAGCAGAGCTCACCTGTGCAGTCACCCACAGTCCCTGTCCTGGGCTGGCTGCTGCAGCCCCTCTGGGCTGGGAGAGAAGCTGCCCCACAGCCCCAGAGAGGGGAAGGAGGGGGATGCCCTTGGGGGATCCCTCATGGCTCAGAGCTTGGTGTGTGGGTGGGATCCCTGTGCCGCAGGTGGGGAGCTGGTGAGTCCCCCCACAGCTCCCTGAGGAGGGGTTTGGATGGAGCATGGTGTGCCCTGGGAGCTGCTGTGTGTCGGTCTGTCTGTCCTCTCAGTGACAAGGGGGGTCAGGCTGTGATTAGGAGGAGGAAAGATGGCACAGACACATCAGGAGGGATTCTGGTTATGAGGAAAGGTCCCTTCTTTGTTAACATCCATAAATACCTTGTACACATTCCTGCCCTCATGGTGAGACTGGGCTCCTCCAAACAAAGTGCCTGGTAGAAATCAGCCCATGCAGGAGCTGAGTCCCTCCTGGGGACAGCAGTGCTCCTGCCTGTGCCTGACAGAGGCTTCTCCCACACCCCCCAAACGTGGCTGCAGGGCTTGGAGCACTCATCCCTCCTCCAACACCAACTCCTCCTGAACCTCCGGGTCAGTCTGCCTGGTTTGTGCCTCAGTTTCCCCTGCAGATATGAAAAAGGGAGGAGGAGGAGCAGCCCCATGTCCTCCTGCCCACATGTGGTTGGATTCATAACATTTCTGGGAACTGAATGGCAAAGGATTGAGGATGAAATGCCAGATGTGCTGGGAAGCTTTGGAATCCTTGGCACCCAATATTTCCCTGAAGGCCTGTGCTATTTTTAGAGCTCAGGCGTCTAGGGCAATGTTATCTGTGGCAGTGGGAGGAGGGTTCCCTTTGAGATTCCCTCTGGCCTGGCTCCACCGCTGTCCTGGAGAGCTGGCAGCTCCTGAGAGAGCCCAGCTCCTCTCCTGGTGCCAGCTGGACAGGCAGCCAGCCCAGAGCTCCACCTGGCATCCCCACAGCCACCCTGGGGCCATCCCTCACCGTGGGTCACTGCCCCAGGCTGACCTCCCTCCTCCAGAGCAGACAGACAGACAGAACCTCCTGCTTGGCTCACCTGTGCTTTCCACCACCCCCAGGAACAAAACAGGTTTATTGTGTCTCAAAACAGCCCCAGGACTCCAATAATGTCACTGCAGCCACTCTGGCCTTGCAGTGCTTTCCTTCCTGCATCCCACAGTGCCACTGATGGAGAGGAGCAATGGGGCCTGGGGCAATGGCACCTCCTGGGTGGCACCAACAGCTGGGCACAGCTGTCCTGGGTATGGCAGGGTGCAGGGGGTGTGAAAGGGACAGGCACAGGGTGACAAGTGATGCTGCTTTGTTCATGGGGCTGTCAGAGTCAGCATGCCCAGAACCCAGCCCACAGCCTGCCCTGGTGGAGGTGCCAATGGCTGCAGCTCCAGCTCACTCTGGGCTGTCACAGAGGCTGCTCAGCCCTCAAACAGCTGCTGCTGCCTGGGTGGGGATGGATGGGAGAAGCCTGCTCAGCCATTGACTCCCCCCCAGTGCAGGGCTGGGAGGGATCCCTTGGATCAAGACTGTTAGGTGATGTCTGTGTGTGTGCACACCACGGCACTCACGAGCTCTGCTGGCTCCTGCCAAGGCCTGGGGGCCAGCAGCACACATTTCTGAGCAGTTCATGCACTCCCTGTGCTCTGCACATGCTGGGCCAGGGGTGTTTCTGTACAGGGATGTTTCCTCTTTAGACAAAATTTTGCACATTGACCTTTGAGGTTAATAATCTCCAGGTGGGAATTTTATTTTTGCAGCGCAAACCCTTCCCCTCCCTTCCCACAGCCAAAACTGGGCTCCCAGTCTGCAGAGAAGCCACTTTGGAGCGTCTGGAAATTCTCCATGTTCATACCCAACCTACCCTTGTGCCTTGGCTTTTGGGGGGCAGCAGCAGGGAGGTCCCCCCACCTCCCCATTAAACAGTGCTTTGGTTTCTCCTTTCTTTTTTTACATCCCCAGAAGAGTTGACCCACGGCCTCCTGCACCACGTGTGCGTGTGCTGGGCTTGGGGCTTTTTCCAGGCACTTTTTCCTAAAGCAGATCCAGATGTGTGCAGCTGCTGTCCCTCGAGGAGCACCCCCGATCAGCCGAATCGCAGCCCACTCCAGTAGAGGCAAACAAAACCACGTTTATTTTTATTTTTATCAGCTTGCTAGGAAGTGACACGGAGCAGGAGGGCGGCGGGGCAGGGCTCGGGAAGGGAGGAGGAGATGGAGATGAAACGAACGCCCCCTCTCTGCTCTGCTGAAACCCAGCACCGTCCTCATCTGGGGAGAGATAAAGATCAACAGAGCGAGGGAAAAGCGCCATTCCAGAGTGACAGGGCTGATAAATGCCGTGTGGCAGAGCAGCGAGGCAGGGGGGGGCATGTCCTGGCTCTGTGCACGGCTCTCTGGCACACATACCCACCCATGCACAGCCATTCCCTGTCACTGCCACCTACTGCTCCCTCAGTCCCTCCACAACTGATTGGGGGCCCCTTGTCCCCTTTTGTTCAGGTCTTGCTCTCTGGGGCTTGGCCTTTCACTCCTGGCACACTTAGGCCGAGCTAAGGGCACACTTAGGCCGAGCTAAGGGCACACTTAGGCCAAGCTAAGGGCACATGTAGGCCGAGCTAAGGGCACACTTAGGCCGAGCTAAGGGCACGCTTAGGCCGAGCTAAGGGCACACTTAGGCCGAGCTCTGCTCTCCTTGGGGGTGGCAGTTGGGGACCAGCTCTCAAACTCCTTTCCCCAGGGCTCGCAGGTGAGAAGTTGAGGCTCAGGGCATCGCTGCCAGCACATGCTGGGCCCAGCTGGTCTCTGCCCTGCACCCCCAGACCCAGCCAGCCCCTGGCTCTGCCAGCACCTTGGCATGATCATCAGGGCTGGGCCTGGAGCTGTGATCCAGGGGGAACGCCTCTGTGCCCCCTGCCAGAGGTGGGGAAATGCTGAGTGAGGGGGGATTTGGTGCCCCCCTTGAGCCCCTCATCCTGGCTCTCTCTGGCAGCACTGCTCCCATCAGCCAGCTCCTGTCCCCTCGCTGCAGCTCAGTGTTTGCTCAGAGGGAGCTGAGCCCTGGGGAATGGGGGCAGCACTGGGCTGGGATGGGGCACAGACCCACCCACCCTGTCCCCCCTCCATGGCTAACATTCATGGCAGGTTTAGCTCTGCAGACACCCCCCAACACCACCAGAACCCTTATGGGCCTCGTGCCACCACCCTCATCTTCTCTTGGGGATGACAAATCCCCAGGGCAGCCTGAGCTCCCCCAGGGGATCCTCTCACATCTCTGCCCCTTTGTCCCAGGAGAGAGGTCACAGTGTCCCCCCAGGGTCTGAGGGGATGCTCAGAGACTTCAATGGGGACCAGATTCCACCTGGCTGGACTCTGGTGCCAGAACTCAGCCTGCCCCTGGCCATGGGGAAGCTGCCCTGCTGTGGGGATCTGGGGCCAGCACCACCAATGCCAGGCACAGGGATCAAAGGGAAACCCACACGCTGACCTTGGACCAGCTGAGGGAAAGGGAGGGCCAAATCCACCCACCTGGCCTGACCTCTGTGCCAGGCTGCCAGTTATTTTCCATAGCTGAAGTTGTCTCTCAGTGTTGGTGTGTCTGCCCCAGCCCCAGCGTGCCCCACAGCCATGAGTGTGGTCAGATGTAACCCTGTGTCTCTCCTGTTCCTGCTGCAGATCCTGTTCATGTTCGTGTTCCTCGGCGCTTCCGTGCTGGTTTTATACCTGCCTTCCGTGTTTATGGGTGTAACTTTGGTTTTTTTCTTTTTGTAGGTTTTTAGTATGTTTGTAACCGGACAAAATGGTGTTATTAAACTGAAACTTGTATCTTCAGTGGATAAATCAATCAAACCCCTCTCCAGCTCTGCTTGGTTTCTTTCTGATGGGAAGATGAGGGGTGTTGAGGGCTGCCCCGTGGTCGTGAGAGTTCCTGCTCACTCTGAGGGAGTTTTTGGGCAGGAAAGCAGCAGCAAAGGGAGTGGATGTGCCCAGCAAGGGTGGTGGAGGTGGCTGGAGGCATCTCAGCAGTGCACTCCTGTGGGGAGGTGTAGGAGCATCCAGGGTAGGATGGTGGGGATGGATGGAGACGAGAGATCTCTGCAGCCAGGTCTGGAACTTGGGGTTCATTGCAAAGGGCCTGGGTGCAGGGCCCTGCTGGGAGCTGCCAGCCACAGCTCAGAGCAGGCTGAGAGAAGAGAGGGGGAGAGAGGGTGAGAGGGTAAGAGAGTAAGAAAGCAAAGGCATAAGAGAGTAAAAGGGGTAAGAGAATAAACGGGGTAAGAGAGCGAAGTTCCCATTACAATACCATAAATCTTCTTCTGTGTTGAATATTCTCATTCTCACTAACCAATCTAGTACAAGATACAAATCCTATAGCATTTACATACAGCCTATAAGAATCATTACATTACCATACTGGGTTACATTTTAAACCCTAAAATCTCCTCTTTGGGCCCCTTCTGCCGAGCTGTAGGGTCTGCTCTGACCTTGGACCTGCCTGCAAGAGAGGGCATTGTATCCCCCCCATCAAAAGGGGATCACCTTCAGCTGGCCACACCATTGTTTTCCAGTCGTTCAGTAACTGAGGGATCTCAAAGCTTGCTTTCATTTCAATCTCACTTATAGTTTCCATATTCTCAAAGTCTTTTGCCAGGCAATCATATTTATAAGGCTTTCCTGTTTCATCTTCCCCAACAGGGAGGGAAGGGTTTGCGCCTCTCCAGGCTCTTCACTTGGCTTCCAGGTACAAACCAGTAGGGTCTCTCCTGGATCAGGAGCTATTGCTGTGCCTCTGGCAGCCCAGCCAGTCCAAAGTGCTCACTGATGGCCAGAACGTGCAGCAGCCACGACCACCGAGGGCTGTGAGCCTGTTCCCAGCCTGTAAAAATAACAAACAGCTCCCTGAGCAGCAGCAGCAGCTCAGTTTTCCACGTCCCAGCCCCTGGTGGCTCCCCTGCCCCTCTCTGAGGCTGGGTCACGTTGCAGGGGATGGGTCCCAGACGGGCTGGGTCACTCTGTGGTTTGCCCCCGTGGGTCTCTCCAGCTCCCTCGTTTGCAAAACAGCCCCTCTCAAGTTCAGCTGACACTGGCCAGCCTTCCCAAAGTTGCTGGCAGAGGATGGACAGACAGACAGACAGACTTGTGCTATGGTCCCATAAGCTCCGTTGCCGTGGGATCCAAGGCCTGGAAAACAAATTCCAGCAATCCTGTTTATTGTGCTCCTCTTACCCTGAATCCAGAACAGTCTTCCAGGGGTGGGAAAGCCCATCCCACCAGGGTGGTAGAAAACAGCAGCACCTTACCACAACCAATTTCAAGGGGAGCAATCCCAGTTTTGGACTGAGCCTGGGGGGACACTGTTCTGAGAGGGAGGAGGGCAGAGATTGGTGCCTTGGAGGCTGCTCAGGGTCTTGGGGAGCCTGGTGCCAACTTCTCCATTTGGGCTGAGGGCAACAATGCTGCTCTCCAACCCCACATGTTGAAAATAACAGCAGTTGAGTGGTGCAGTTTTGCATGGGCAGGCACTTGAGCTACTCTGGAGTCCCCAAGCCACAATTAGAAGTGTGGCCTTGCAAGAGGAACCTTTTTCTTTCTCTACAGCTCCACAAAACTGAGCCCAGCTGTGGCCACAGAGAATGTGGGGAGGGGAATAAGTGCCTGGTTCAATCTGTCTTCTCCTGCTGTGTCTTTTCTTGTGGGGCAAAAAACCACTTGGTGCTGTTAATGTGATTAATAAGCCATCCTTGGAGTCTCTGCCACATCCTGTACACGCTTCCAGGCAGAAGTGAGCAGTCAGCAAAGCCTGCACACTGCCCTGCTCCAGATGGGAGCCATCAGCTGGGAAAGCACGAGCAGAAGGACTCAGCTCTGCAGTGGGGAGGCTGCAGTGGGCACCCAGAGCTCCCAGACCTTTGCACGCTGAGCTGAGAGTGGCCAGGCCCAGCAGTGGCCAGAGGCTGCTAAAATGGGGCTGTTTTTTTCTAACAGCTTGTTGAAAAGGAGCAGGGAATTTCAGCATTACCTTGCAGGGAGAAAATATGTACACAGCCCTTCACTTCATACTAATATTTACCCCCAGATCCTGTCACGTCAGGGTGCCTGTGACGATCACACCCTGACCCAGAGCCCGTGGCCTCACCAGAGCTCTGCAAGTGCTGCTGGAAAAGGAGCCTGAGGCTCACATGAGGCTCACACCACACCACAAAATCGGCCCAGGGGACAATGGGCTCACACCCTCACTGCCCTGTGCTCATGGAGTGCCAAACCCACCTTGTTCCCAAGTGTGCCAGCCTGGGGATGCTGCTGTCCACGAACCACCCTTTGTGCAAGGGAGCTGGTGGAGATTCAGCTCTGAGAAAGCACCTTGGTGGCCCCAGTGGTGTTTTGTGGGCTGGGAGATGGAGGGAAAGATGAATTGACAGCTCAGCCATGGCCCAGGGTGTGCTCCTGGTCCCCCTGCCCTGCTCCAGCTTCAGGAAAGCCTCTCCATCCACACCAGGGGTCACAGGGCCCAGTGCTCCCGCCCAAGGCCTGTCACAAGCTGGGGAATGGTGGCCCCACCATCCTGGTGGATCAGAGGTGACAGGCTGGGATCAGACAGGCATTCTGGGATCAGAGATGACACCTCTGCACCGTGTGTCTGTATCCTGCTGGATACACCTGGTGACAGCTGAGGGCAGGGCCAGGGGGTCACTGTGAGGGACAGGCAGGAACGCAGCTGCAGAGGGGAGATTGGGAAAGAGAACATGCAATAACTGCACTGTTGAAATTCCTTTTTTAAGGAATTTCCTTTCAAATTAATTGAAATTCCTATGAAACCCCGTCCCATGGAAGCTGTCACTAAGGAGAAGTGGGTGTGGGGGTGGCACAGGGTGAAGGATGAGACAGAGCTTGCAGATTCCCACCAGCTTGAAGGACATGTCCCTTCTTCCTCTGTGTTATCTGCACCAGGATAAGAGCCAGGAGCTCCAGGTTTCCCTGTTTGAACCCCACCACGGCCACCCTCACCAGCGAGGGCGTTTTGGTGGCTCCTCGCTCTGAGCACAGCCCTGAGGGAGAAGAAAAAAGGCAGGAAAACACCCTGGCAGGCCAGAGAGGCTGACACTGAGCAGGAGCCAGCCCTTCCTTCCGCGGCCGGCTCCTCTTCAGCTGCCACGGCTGATATGGTTTATCTGAGCGGCGCGGGATGTAAACGCTGTCAGCGCCGGCCGGGATTAATTCCCAGCAGTTTTGGCAGCCGAGATGAAATAACAGCGCTGCGAGGGGGGGGAGAAAGGGGGGAGTGCACATCTCAGACTGAAAAATCCTCCCGGGTAATTTACAGCCGGGTTTCTCTTCTCCCAGGCACTCTTGAGAGAGAGCAAAGCCGGGGGCAGAGGGAGGATGGGGAGAGGACCAGCGGCAGCAGCAGGAGGGTTGCAGGGAGGGGAAGGATTGGGAAACCACACTTTCCTCATGCTCAGGAGCTGTCCCCGCAGTGCCAGGGACACGGTGGGGTGAGGCCACAGCCCACAGCCCACAGCCCAGCCCAATCACCCCCAGGACCCCCGGGTGCTGCTGGAGGAAGCAGCGCCGAGGGCACTGGGATGCTCCGGACACCGGGATGCTCCGGATGCCTGAACCTCGAGAGGTGGCACCATGCCCAGACAGGACCCCCCTCTGCTCCCCCTTGGCCCAGGGGCCACTCCCAGCCCCGCTCTGATGAGCACCCACTGCCCTCTCCTTGGGGAAAAAAAACACCAATAAACACATTCTGGCTGAATATCCCTGTAAGAGCCTAAGTGAGACATGCGGGACTCCAGGCTGCTCTCCAAAATGCAGTTTATTGTATTAAGGAGGTCACAGCAGTCCAGGGTCGTGGGTGACAGAGCTGTGCCCACAGCTGTCGGCTCCAGCTGCAGGCAGGCCTGGAGTCCTGCATCCCTCATTCAGGCTCGTACTAATGGTGCCCCACGTTGGGCGCCACTGTAAGAGCTGTAATGAGAGATGTGGGACTCCAGGCTGCTCTCCAAAATGCAGTTTATTGGATCCAAGGTGTTACAGCAGTCCAGGGTCATGGGTGACAGAGCTGTGCCTACAGCTCTCAGCTCCAGCTGCAGGGAGGCCTGGAGACCCTTTGGTTTTGGTTACAATGCATTATAGACTTTTCTTTGCTGAGCATCTTAATACAGCAGAACCAATCTATACCTTAACTTTTATCTATAGCCTATCATAACTACTATAATTACCATATTCATGTTACTGTTCTCCAATCACTGAAAGTTAGTACATTACAGTTTAAGCTAGAAGTTGTTTTACAGTTTTCTTGCAGTGGAAAATTCTGAGACCTTTTTTCTACTTGCAACTTTGCTGCCTTGTTTGCCTGTGCTATCTTTGTGCTTGGTACAAACCTCTTCTTGTTTGGGGTGGGTTTATCCTTTGCCCTAAGTCATAAAAACCCCTTCTAGCTAACACACCCTTTGCCTCCTTGGTTATCCAGCAAGACTGGCTCAGCAATTCCTTTCTTCTATATCAAAACTTGCTTCCATCTCTATTCCTTCATCAGACTCCACATTCAAAAATCTTTCTGCTAAGCACACATATCTGTGAGACTTTCTTGTCAAACTTTCATCCTTCCCAATATCTCCTCATCCCTCACCAAGAGATCACCCAAGGACTTTGCTGCTGAGGAGATTCCCAGCCCAAAATAGGTGGGACTGTCACTGCTGTTTATTACAAATCCTTTTCATGAATTGACAAATGTATTTTCTCTAAGGGAAAGCTTTGGAAAACTGCCCCGTTGATATTCCAAACAGGTCCTGAATTAAAATAACCATCGGGCTCTGCCACATTGCTATAGTTTATATTTATACAGCAGAGGGATTTGGTTTGAGGATACTTTTCAAAGGAATAGTGTGGTTTTCATTTACTTTCTTTGGATATTTAAATAAATAACCACAAATGCTTTCACTTATTTTCATTGTTTTCTTGGTAGAGGATTGTCTGGACTAAAAGCCAGGCAGTGCACGGGAAGATAAATTGATTTATTTTGAACTTAGGAAACCCATGCCCCATCTGTCTGCCAAGAGCTGCGCACCACTCAGGGCTCTGCAGCCAGCAAATTATGATTATACTCAGGATTTAATAATTTTTTTTTTCTATTTTAAATGTACCTACATAAAATGTAGTCCCTGGCCTGCATCTGCCAGGGCACTGGCTGACATCCACACCAGGTGGAGAGGTGAAGGGAGGGTGCAAAATGCAGGAAGCAGATCCTGGAAATGATACTGTCAGTTTGGGGAACCTAATTTAAAAATAATCGCCATGGTGGTGGCTGAGGAGGAGATCAGTGAGACTGTGGTTGTTATCTGCTCCATACAGAGAACAACCTGTGCCATGGCTCCCTTTTGGATCAGGGGCTGGCAGAGGGTTTGGGGTGACGAGAGAAAGGCTTGGTGTAGGATTGACGGGGGGTAGGATGGTCAGGATGGATGGAGATGAGAGATCTCTGCAGCCAGGGTTGGAATTTGGGGTTCATTGCAAAGGGCCTGGGTGCAGGGCCCTGCTGGGAGCTGCAGCCACAGCTCAGAGCAGGCTGAGAGGAGAAAGGGGGAGAGAGGGTGAGAGGGTGAGAGAGTAGAAGGGCAAGAGAGTAAAAGGGGTAAGAGCTAAGAGGGGCAAGAGAGTAAAAGGCAAGAGGGCAAAGTTCCCATTACAACACCATAAATCTTCTCCTGTGTTGAATATTCTGATTCGCACTAACCAATTTAGTACAAGGTACAAATCCTATAGCATTTACATACAGCCTATAAAAATCATTACATTACCATACTGTGCTACATTTTAAACCCTAAAAACTCCTCTTTGGGCCCTTCTGCCAAGCTGGCAGGGTCTGCTCTCACCCTTGGGCCTGTCTGCAAGCAGAGGGTGTTGTTCCATCAAAAGGGGATTACCTTCAGCTGGCCACACCATTGTTTTCCCATTGTTCAGTAACTGAGGGATCCCAAAGCTTGCTTTCATTTCAATCTCACTTATAGTTTCCATATTCTCAAAATCATTTGCCAGACAATCATATTGATAAGGCTTTCCTGTTTCATCTCCCCCAACAGCCTGGGGTGTCTGCAGAGGTCTTGTGCCTACAGGTTCCCATGGAGAGAGGGGGTTCCAGCAGACAAGTGGGGCTGCTAACAATGCACAGGGCAAGTGCCTGTCCTGGCAGCCCAGCCTTGCTCTCTACCAAGCCCCCATTTCCCCGGGGATACCGAGCCCCCCTGGCCCCCCGGGCTGATGGAGCTCTGCCTCTGCCCGGCCCAGCTGCTGGGTGAGGCTGGGCTCGGCAGCGGGGAGGCTCTCGGGAGCTGAATGCAGGCGAACACGGCGGTGAATGCAGGCGAACACGGCTCTGCAGCCTCTGCCCAGCCAGCCCGGCCCCGCCGAGCCCCGCACGCCGGCAGGAGAGCCCTGGGAAGGCTGGATAAATAGCAGTGGGCGAGGAGGATCCCTTCGCAAAGGTCAGCGCTTCCTCCGCGCCGCTGTGAACTCGCCCACTTGTGTTACATGGCTTGCAAGGGTTGCAGGATGAAGAGAGAGGCGAGAATGCTGACTTCACGTTCAGAAGGCTTGATTTATTATTTTATGATATATATTACATTATGACTATGCTAAAAGGAATAGAGAGAAAGTTCTCAGAAGCTAGCTAAGCTAAGAATAGAAAAGGAATGAATAACAAAGATCTGTGTCTCAGCACAGAGTGAGACCCAGCTCTACCGTGAGTGGTCAGTAAATCCAAATATTCACCCGAAACCAATCACGGATCCACCTGTTGCATTCCACAGCAGCAGATAACCATTGCTTACATTTTGTTGCTGAGGCCACAGCTTCTCAGAAAGAGGAAAAATCTTAAAGAAAAGGATTTTTATGAAAAGATGTCTGTGACACACTTGGATCCCTCCTCCTCCTCCTCTTCCTCTCCAGGGCATCCTTGGAGCATCCCCTGCCTCAGCCCCGCTGCCAGCAGCTCCCGCTGGCCCAGCCCCACAGCTGCGGGCACAAACAGCTCCCCACAGAGCCAGGCTGTTCCCAGCTTTGACTCTGACTGAGCACTCACTAGAAGGAAAATTCCCAAGGCTGGGCTATGCTAGGTTATTTCACAGAGTCGCAGAATTTGCTGAGTTGAGGGAGCAGGCAGCTCCCAGCCTCCTGACCTTTCCTGCTCCACTAAATCACTCCAGAGTCCTCCCAAGAGTTTATTCTTTGAGAAAGCAATAAGAGAGGAGGAAACCCCAGAAGACAAACTCCCACCAGCCTGCCTTTGATTACATTTGATATTGTTGTATTTCTTAATGCTTTCCCACTGCAGGCTGGCCGAAGAGGGAGGGAGGGAGGCCCAGAGGGCAGGAGGAGGCAGTGCTTGAAAAGGGTAAATATAAAATTTTCCCACTGATATCTGTGCCTCAGGGTGGCTCAGTGAGGATCTGAGGGTGATAGCGGCTCTGGGGATGGGTGTTGGGGTCCCCCAGTTGCCCAGGCTGGGAACTTGGGGTGAGCAGGAGCATCCCCATCCCTGCTGGGGTGCCAGGGCATGGGGCAGCTGCAGAGCATGGCATGGTGGGCAGTGGGTGCTGGTCCCCGTGTCCCAGCCCCTCGCTGGCTGAGGCAGGTGAGAATGACACCACAAGCTCCATGTGCCAGGTGACACCACTGCCACACAGCCGGGTGACACCACTGCCACACAGCCGGGTGACACCACTGTCATACAGACAGGTGACACCACTGCCACACAGCCAGGTGACACCAAGCCAGGTGACACCGCTGCCACATAGACAGGTGACACCACTGCCACACAGCCGGGTAACACCACTGTCATACAGCCAAGTGACACTACTGCCATACAGACAGGTGACACCACTGCCACACAGCTGGGTGGCACCACTGCCATACAGCCGGGTGGCACCACTGCCATACAGAGAGGTGACACCACTGCCACACAGCCAGGTGGCACCACTGCCACACAGACAGGTGACACCACTGTCATACAGACAGGTGGCACCACTGCCACAACCCCTGTGGCGCCGGTGGGGAGACCTTAGAGGAACTTTCCTTGTGCTCTGCCGTCCCAGAACCAGACCTGAGCTCCCAGTTTGCCCAGCAGGAAAAACTTCTGTCAGTGCATGATGCACCAGGAGCCACCAGGAGCTGGGCAGGGCTGGCAGCTGCGACAGCCGGAGTGGCACTGGAGGGAAGGAGGTGAGAGGGAAGGGTGCGATGGCAGAGGCTGAGCATCCCCTGCTGCTGCTGGAGCAGCTCCCACCCATTCCATGCCTTGCATCCCGCTCGGAGCGCGGCCACGGGCTGGCCTCTGCCGTTCGCAGCGGGAACAGCAGCGCGGCTCATCCAGCTGCTCATCCAGCTGCTGGCACTGCCCCCGGGGAGAAATTATGTGTCTGACTCTATGGGTACCAGAAGGCTAATTAATTACTTTATTATACTATATTATGTTATATGTTATATATAATATATAATATATTATATATAATATATAATATATAATATATTATATATTATATATTATATATTATATATTATATATTATATATTATATATTATATATTATATATTATATATTATATATTATGTTATGCTATGTTATATTACGTTATGTTATGTTATATTATATTATATTATATTATATTATATTATATACTATTTTATATTATATTATATTACATTACATTACATTACATTATATTACATTACACTATATCATATCATATTATATTATATATTATTATTACTTTATTACACTATATTATAGTATAATAAATATACTATATACTACAGTATATTAGTATTATGCTATACTATATTATTCTAAATTATATTGCATTACATCTGAACTGAATTTGTACAAGCACTCGACTCAATTGTACAGAATTTTGTGACTGCTAGCCGACAGTCCCAACACACACACACACGTGGATTCAATTGGTTAACAAATTAAAACACTCACATTAGAATCTAATTAAGCAAATTCCTTCAGGTAAATAATCCTCAATGCATTCTACTTGTTCTAAAACACAGGAACAGTAAATGAGATAAGAATTGTTTTTTCTTTCTCTGAGGTTCAGAGAATGTGGATGCTAGAAATATCCTTGGGAAGTTGTGCCTTGCTTTTCTCTGTGAAATGTGGCTACAGCGGGACATGGAGGGTCAGAACCAGGGGGAGGCATGGGGCAAGGTCTGTCCCCTCTGTGCGGGTTTGCACCCCCAGGTTGTGTCCCAGAGATCAGGGGATGAAGGGATGGGGGGGACCAGGTGTCCGGAGGGGCTGTGGGGACACAAACCAAACCCATCTGCCTTCGTGTGGGAGCAACTCAAGGCAAGCAGAGGGGTCTCACATCCATATGGGGTTCATAAAAAGCCAATAATGGAGGAAAGAATCCTGGAGATTTAAGGAAGAAGTTGGAAAGACAAGAAAATCTTGGACTGCAGCCTTGGGATGGGAGTGTGCTGTTTTTACAACACAAAAACTCTGAGGCTGTGGAAACTGGGATCTTGTGTCCCAAGCATCCTCATGACACTTCCTCTGAAAAGTCACTGGAGCTGATGCCAAGCTCCTGGAGCTCCTCTGCAGGTGGAGCCCCACACAAAACACCATTCCCAATTCCATCCAGTTCCAGCACATCCCATAATACTGGCCCTTTCCACCTGTGTCCTCCAGCCCTGGCTTTTCTGTTTCTGTTGAGAGGGAAGATCAAACCCACAGGATGCAGAGCTCCTTTTCGGGGAGCAGGAGCCTCTCGGCTCCATCACAGCTCTCCCAAAACACAACAACGGGGTTGATGCCCCACGTCACAGCCTCACTGACCCTTGGGTTTGTTCAGCAGCATCCTTGGGAGGAAAAACCAGCTGCCACACCTTCCTACAACATATCAGAACAGCAATAGAATCATAGGGTGGTTTGGGTTGGAAGGGACCACAAATCCCATCTGCTGTTACAGGACACAAGGCCAAGGAAAGCGGGGCTCAGTTTGCCCCTGAAAATCCTCTTTTAAATCCCCTGAAACCCTTCCTGCTGTGGTTTCTAGAGAAGCCTGATGCTGCTCAGATCTCCTGCAGTGCTCCTCCACAGCCAGGGACAGGACCTGCTCCAGCAGCACCCCTGCCAGCCTTGGGTGGGCAGCGAGCAGCAGCACCTTGCTGCCTCTGGGCTGTGGGACAGATCCCATGCTGGAGTGTTTCATGGCACAAGAGGGAGGAAATTCTCTTGCTGAGAGATATCCCTGAGCAGCAGCACCTTGCTGGCTCCGGGCTGTGGGACAGATCCCATGCTCGAGTGTTTCATGGCACAGGAGGGAGGAAAATCTCTTGCTGAGAGATATCCCTGAGCAGCAGCACCTTGCTGCCTCTGGGCTGTGGGACAGATCCCATGCTGGAGTGTTTCATGGCACAGGAGGGAGGAAAATCTCTTGCTGAGAGATATCCCTGAGCAGCAGCACCTTGCTGGCTCTAGGCTGTGGGGACAGATCCCACGCTGGAGTGTTTCATGGCACAGGAGGGAGGAAAATCTCTTGCTGAGAGATCCCAGCTCTGGGCCCAGCACATCACCCTGCACAGGATGGTCTCCCAACCCTGGGACACACACTGCTGCGTCCCCTCCCTGCTTTCCCTGGAGCACAGAGCAGCCAGAGCAGTTGTGGCCAGGCCATGGAGCCGTTTGCTCCACAAAGGGAAGTGCTCGTCTCCCCAGCAGTGATGCAACACCCTGTCCTCGCTGCCTTGGGGTTTTTCAGTCATTTCTTTTGCTTCCTTATTGCCCAATGCTCAGCAGGGCTGGCACAGGTGGCAGTCACCCTCCTTTCCTCCCCTCTGTGGGTTTTGCCATCCCACCTGGCTCCTCCATGGAAAGACACATCCCACAGGATACAAGTTTGGAGCAGGATGCAGGATGGGGCACAGCAGTGACAGCCAAAGGTTTGTTTATCCCACCCAAAGGCTGCTGTGTCCCTTCCCAAATGCCAGGAGAAGACCTGACACCTTGGCACAGGTCCCTGCTTGCCACCTGCACCTCACCCTTTGCTCACCCCTGAGTCACGGGCAGGGAACACCCCGCGTCGGGCTGTGTGTGCCCAGACACCCACCCTGGCACCTGCCCGGCTCTCCCTGCTCCACCCGCTCCCAGCCACGCCTTCAAAGGAGCCGGCAGCAGCCAAAAGCTTCCCCACCCTCCCTCCCTTCCACCTGGAACTCGGATTTGCTGAGCGTGAAGCCGGGGAAGGCAGAGAGGGCTGATGCGAGCACGAGGTCAGCGCCCGAACAGGCACCGGTGAATGCAGGCTGGGTGTGCAGGGAAAAGAAATGTAAGGGGAAATTGTAGTTTTGGACAGCAAGGCATAACATTCCTTATCCTTCCTCATCCTGTAAATTCAGCGTGGAACCAGTAGCTAGCTGTGAATCAAGAATTTATTTTGTGGCAAAATCCAGGGCATATTGTGCTGTATAGACCCCTCAGCAACAAAACCGTGCCAAACCCGATCTGTAAAGGTGTGTCCTCAGCCCCCACACCCTGCCAGCACCAAGTGTCCCCCTCAGCGATGGAGGGAGCTGAAGTGAGGCTGTTGTGGAAAAAGAACAGCCCAGCGCTGATGGTGATGGAGCAGGTGCAGCTCCCGAGGGGCTGAGCCGGCCAGCCCCGGGTGAGTCAGGCTGTGAAAGCCGACAGGACCGGCCCCGCTGCCCGCTGTCCCGGCCCGGCTGGGCGGGACATGCCCGGGCCCGCCGAGCCCCAGGGCTGTGCCAGGCCGGCCCTGCCTGCACCCCGCAGTGCCCACCGAGCCACAAGGCTGTGCCAGCCCATCCCTGCCCGCACCCCGCAGTGCCCACCGAGCCCTGGGGCTGTGCCAGGCCGGCCCTGCCCGCACCCCGCAGTGCCCACCGAGCCCTGGGGCTGTGCCAGGCCGGCCCTGCCCGCACCCCGCAGTGCCCACCGAGCCCTGGGGCTGTGCCAGGCCGGCCCTGCCCGCACCCCGCAGTGCCCACCGAGCCCTGGGGCTGTGCCAGGCCGGCCCTGCCCGCACCCCGCAGTGCCCACCGAGCCCGGGGCTGTGCCAGCCCATCCCTGCCCGCACCCCGCAGTGCCCACCGAGCCACAAGGCTGTGCCAGCCCATCCCTGCCTGCACCCCGCAGTGCCCACCGAGCCCGGGGCTGTGCCAGCCCATCCCTGCCTGCACCCCGCAGTGCCCACCGAGCCCTAGGACTGTGCCAGCCCATCCCTGCCCGCACCCCGCAGTGCCCGCCGAGCCACAGGGCTGTGCCAGCCCATCCCTGCCTGCACCCCGCAGTGCCCACCGAGCCTGTGGGCTGTGCCAGCCCATCCCTGCCTGCACCCCGCAGTGCCCACTGCTGGGGTGTGGGGTCAGGGGGCATCCCTTAGAGCCCTTATGGTGGCCAGCTCTACCAGTGATTGTCCTAATAATGACCGGTCCTAATACTGAGAGTTCTGATAGTGACCAGTCCTGATGGTGACGGGTTGTAAGAATGATCAGTCCTAAAAGTGGCTGATCCTAACAGTGACCAGTCCTAATAGCGACCAGTCCTAATAGTGCCTAGTTTTTATAGTGGCTGATCCCAATAATGCCCAGTCCTAATGCTGACCAGTCCTAATAGTGACCATTCCTAATAATGACCAGTCCTAATACTGAGAGTTCTGATAGTGACCAGTCCTGATGGTGACAGGTTGTAAGAGTGATCAGTCCTAAGAGTGGTTGATGCTACCAGTGACCAGTCCTAATAGTGACCAGTCCTAATGGTGACGGGTCCTAATAGTGCCTAGTTTTTATAGTGGCTGATCCCAATAATGCCCAGTCCTAATAGTGACCATTGCTAATGGTTACAAGTTCTAATAGTAATGGGTCCTAATAGCAGCCAGTTCTAATAGTGACCATCCCTAATAGTGCCTGGTCCTAATAGTGCCTAGTTCTTATAGTGGCTGGTCCCAATAATGCCCAGTCCAAATGCTGGTCAGTTCTAATGCTGGCCAGTCCTAATAGTGGCTGTTCCTAGTATTGACCATTCCTAATGGTTACCAGTCCTAATAGTAACGGATCCTAATAGCGGCCAATTCTAATAGTGACCAGTCCTTATAGTGCCTGGTCCTAATAGCATCCAGTCCTAACAGTGACCAGTTCTTATGGTGGCTGGTCCCAATAATGCCCAGTCCTAACAGTGACCGTTCCTAGTAATGACCATTTCTAATGGTTACCATCCTAATAGTGCCTGGTCCTAATAGCATCCAGTCCTAACAGTGAGCAGTCCTTACAGCGGCTGGTCCCAATTATGCCCAGTCCTAATGCTGACCAGTTCTAATACTGACCAGTCCTAATAGCGACCGTTCTTAATGGTCATTACTACCAGTCCAAACAGCGGCCCGTTCTAATAGTGCCTAGTCCTAATAGTGCCTAGTCCTAATAGTGCCCAGTCCTAGCAGTGCCCAGTCCTCATAGTGCCCAGTCCTAGCAGTGCCCAGTTCTCACGGTGGCTGGTTCCGATAGCGCCCAGTCCTGGCGGTGCCGGCTCCCAGCTCCCAGCACGGACTCATTCCCATGCGGGATTCCCGTAGATGGTGCCGGGGCCCGGCGGGACCGGGGGAGCCCCGTCCGGGGCGCGGGCGGAGACCCCAGGCAGAGACCCCGCCCCGGGGCCCGCCCCCGCCGGGCCCCGCCCCGGGCCCGCCCCCAGCCCCGCCCGGCCCAGGTGGAGGCGGCGGCGCTGCCGCGGGACCGGCACCGGCACCGGGAGTGGCACCGGGGGCAGGACGGGAGCGAGGTGAGCGGGGCCAGCAGGGGAGCAGAGCGGGCCGGGGTCCCGGTGCCTCCGCGCCGCTCCGCTCCGTGACCGCCCGGTTTGTTTCTGCTTTGTGAGCGCCGCGTCCCGCCAGCTTCCTCCTCCGCCCCGCGCCTCCCGCCCGGCCCGGCCCGGCCCGGCCCGGCCCGGCCCCGCGGGGCTGCCTGGGGTCTGTCCCGTCGCACCCCGCTCGCTTCGCAGGGTGGGGGGCTCTGCGCGCATCCCCCTGCCCGGGGCCGTGCCCCGCGCCCTGCACGGCGCCTCCAGCGCGGGCATCCGGACGGGTGGCGGGGCCGCGCTCTTCCTCCTCCTCCTCCTCCTCCTCCTCTCCATCACAGGGGGAAGTGGGTGCGTGTCCCGGCGGGGTGACCCGGCCGGAGAGAAAACCCTGCCCGCTGCCGAGGCAGGCAGGCAAGCTCTAACCTACTTTCTGGCGCCGATAACCAGGCGGGCGGGTGCTTTTTGTTTGTGTTTGCTGCTTTTCCCCCCGCCCAGGTGAGCGGGGCTGGCAGCGCCCCTCGGGCAGGTGGGCGGCGGAGGGGCCGGTCCGGAGCCCGGGCATCCTCCTGCCCCCCGGCCGCCCGGGCTTTGTTGTTGTCGCTGCTCTGGGGTTTGGTTGCGGGCTCTGGGACGCTCCCACGTGCTGCCTGGAGTGGCGAGTGCTGCCACCAGCGCTTCGCAGGCGAACAAAATCCTTACAGAGCAGGGCTCGGGTCGTGCTCCGTCGGTGTGTACATCCCGCCGGGAGCAGAGGGATGCTGTGCGTGGGTATTTTGGTCAGATTTTTGCTGTTGATCCTAAAATACCCGCGCAGGTTTGGGATAGAGGGGTGAGGCTGAGCTCTACCCCATCCTGCCCTGCCTTGCTGCCAGGCCAGCAGGACTGGGCAGAGACCATCCTTCCAGGCCGTGGTGCCCACGGCGATCTGAGACCCTGCAGTTCTCTCTCAGCCCCCGAGCCCGTCCTGCAGGGGGAAGGGGACCCGAGAGGCTGCGTTGTCACCGCCGGGTCCCTGTGGCAAGAGGAAGTGTCCGCCTTCTTCCCCAGCGTGGCGTCATCCGTGCCACGAGGAGCCAGGACATTCTCCTCTTGCACGTTCCCAGCCCCTGGATGGCTGCTCCCGGGGATTTCCAGGGTGAACTCACGGTGCTGCTGCTGCTGCCCTGGGCACACAGCCTCCAGCCCCCACCCCAGTGCCAGGGCTGTGAGCGAGGAAATGCCCCCACTCGGCTCACTCCGCTGTGCCCTCTGAAGCAGCATCCTTTGGCTCCTGCCTTTTTCCCAAGTGGGAAATAACCAGTTTGGAATCGTCCCACCTCCAAAATGAGCAGCTGGAGGGCTCAGCTGCAGCGGAGCCTGGGAGAAACCAGAGCTGCCTCTGCCTGTGCTACCCTGGTCAGCTCTGGCTTCACATGTGGCTCCCTGGGCTCTGCCCTTCCCAGCTCCTTCGCAGTCCATGGGGTGATCAGCTATAGAGCAGGTGCCCATCCACCACTTCCCTTCGTGGCTGTTCTCTGGCACCGCTGCAGCTGCGCTGGGACACCTGGAGGTGCTGCAAGCCCCGGAGTGAGAAAGGGCAAACCACAGAGTGGGGTTTGACACCACAACAGAGCCCTGATGTAAATTCTGCGAGACGGGGCCGAGCCCGGGGTTGTCTCTGCCGTGTGCGGGCGCTGGGTGTGAGAGCGGCGCTGCCGGAGCGGAGCGGAGCGGGCGGGGGGAGGAACAAAGGATGCCTGGGGATGCCGGGAGAGCAGCTCCGAGCTGGGGATGCGGAGCAGGGGGGCGTGAATGCGGTGGGGAGGGCACTGCTGGGTGGCCTCGGGGGGAATGCACTCGCTGGGATGCACTGGGGGACCTGGGCAATGTGGGCTGGGATGACAGAGCAGCTGTCCTCTTGTTCTATGTTTTGTTCTTGGATGCTGCTCCTGTTTAGCTCTTACAGTGAAGCTGAGAGATCCCCCCAATACATCCTTATTCCCCCAAATACATCCTTATTCCTTCCCTTAGGATCCCCCCAATACATCCTTATTCCTTCTCTTAGGATCCCCCAAATACATCCTTATTCCTTCCCTTAGGATCCCCCCAATACATCCTTATTCCTTCCCTTAGGATCCCCCCAATACATCCTTATTCCTTCTCTTAGGATCCCCCAAATACATCCTTATTCCTTCCCTTAGGATCCCCCAAATACATCCTTATTCCTTCCCTTAGGATCCCCCAACTACATCCTTATTCCTTCCTTTAGGATCCCCCAAATACATCCTTATTCCTTCCCTTAGGATCCCACAACTACATCCTTATTCCTTCCCTTAGGATCCCCCAACTACATCCTTATTCCTTCCCTTAGGATCCCCCAAATATATCCTGATTCCTTCCCTTAGGATCCCCCAAATACATCCTTATTCCTTCCCTTAGGATCCCCCAACTACATCCTTATGCCTTCCCTTAGGATCCCCCAAATACATCCCTATTCCTTCCCTTAGGATCCCCCAAATACATCCTTATTCCCTCCCTTAAGTTGTTCCTGAGCTGAAAACAGGCCCTGGGACAAGCCAGCAATCAGAACAGAGCTCATTGCCAAGGAAAGTAGGAGACAGGTGATGGAGAACCAGCTGGTGGGGAGGTGGCAGAGCTGCCCAGACCAACGTGGGGCTCGTGAGGCATTTCCACACTTCCCGTGGGCATTGGGAGTCCTGCAGGGACCTGACCCGGAGGAGCCAGTGCAGGCTTGGTGCTGACAGGCTCTCAGCACTGAAGGAGTCAATTAATGAAAGCTGAAAATTAATTACTTAAACCTCTATGAGGCCACAGGTGCTGGGATCATGAACTCTCCCCCTCTGGAGGAGCTTTTTGCCTAATGACTTTCGGTTTCTGCTGTCCTGCCTGCCTGAGATGTCTGATAACACAGCCAGCTCCCAGCGGGGGTGGGCACAGTCCCTGTTAATTACAGGCATCCAGGAGTTTGGTCATTTGGGAGTGTGCAGTGCTTTGAGTTGTGGTCGTTTCCTGGCCTCCAAATCGGCCTGGAGAGCTCTGTGTGTGCTGGTGGTGGGTATGCAGGAAACCCTTGGCGCTGGTACTTGATCCCTCTGACTTAAAAAAACCCAACAAAAAAGCAGTTGTTTGGTGGTTGCTCTCTTAATGAGGCATTTAGGGTGGAGAATGGACCCAGGGAGGACCCCAGGCTAAGCCTGGCCTCTGCTTGCCCACCACACAGGGCCCTGTGTCCCCTCCTCCTTGGGGACTCACACTCCAAGGTCAAGCACTGCAGGGCACTGGTCATGTTAGCTGAGAACAGAACCGAGGAAACCCCCAAATAATAGCTCTGGGGGGGCAGGGCAGCAAATATTTATGGGGTTTGCATGTGAGGGCTTCCTCCTCCACCCTTGTCCTCCAGGAACTTAAAACCAGGAGAGCTGTGTGGGCTTGGATGGAGAAGGAGCCAGCTCCCTGCAGGGTGAGCAGGCAGGGAGCCTTTCTGTAGTGCAGTGCCTCAGTTTCCCCACTTGTGAAATGCCACAAAGCACAGAGGTGTCCAGTGAAACCTCAGCTTGTCACCTCGGGGACAGTTTGTGCAGCACAAGAGCAGGGCTGATGCTGTGGCTGTGCCTCGGGGCAGGGGGAGTGAGGTGTAAAGCAACCCCTTTGATGCTGCAGTGGGGATGTGGGGCAGGAGGGAGCAGGACAGTGCCCAGGGATGCCCCCTGGCCTTTTCTCAAGCTGCTGACATTGGGTGGGAGGAAGGAGCCCACCAGTGTGGAGGGCAGATGGGCTCTGTGCTGAATGCCCAGCCCTGTGAGGAGCCATTCAGATGGGTGGTGTGTGGTCCCCCCCATCTCCAGGACCATCCCTCCCATCTCCAGGCATCTTTCCCAGCTGCTGCAGCTCCCAGGCATCCTTCAACAGCCTCTGTTGCTTTGTGTTTTATTGATTCATTGCTTAAAAGTGACATTCCTCTGGTCTGTCAGACCCTCCTGCGGCAGAAGAGGTGTGGCTGGTGCCCCCCAAGATGCCCAGTGTGCCAGTGCCTCCTCCCACACCTCCTTCACTCCCCATGTGTCATGCTGCAGCTTGTGCTGGGGGCCTGATGGAGTTATTCCTGTGGGGGAATTCCTGGGAATGCCAGGCAGGGCTGGGAGTGACGTCCTGTCTGCCACCTGTGAGCCCAAGGGCTGCACTCTGTGCCCATGGGCAGCCAGGGGGATGCCCAGGGCTCGGTGTTGGTGTGTCCTGCCCAGCCTCAGCTCCCCCATGGGATGAGCAGGGCTGTGCTGCTGTCACACAGCTTTTCCAAGGGTGATCCTATAGCCAGTCACCTCTTGTACACGGTGACTTAACCCAGCCCAGGCTCTCCTGGGGAGGACACAGAGGTGGCTCCTTCAAAAGCAGCATCTCCAGCCCCTGTGAGCTGTGTGGAGCAGCATCCCAGGGGTGGGACAGCAGGCAGGAGGAGCATGGAGAAGGCTGAGGAGACCCCCATCTCCAGCTCTGGGCAGCTGAGAGGCTGCAAAGTGCCTGGCTGGCACAGATCCACGGAGAGGCTGTGGTGGGAAGAGCATCACAGTGCACAGGTTTCAGTGAGTGAGGGATTCCCTGTGTGTTGGGGAAGATGAAACAGGAAAGCCTTATAAATATGGTTGTCTGGCAAAAGATTTGGAGAATATGGAAACTATAAGTGAGATTGAAATGAAAGCAAGCTTTGAGATCCCTCAGTTACTGAACAATGGGAAAACAATGGTGTGGCCAGCTGAAGGTGATCCCCTTTTGATGGAACAACACCCTCTGCTTGCAGACAGGCCCAAGGGCCAGAGCAGACCCTGCCAGCTTGGCAGAAGGGGCCCAAAGAGGAGTTTTTAGGGTTTAAAATGTAACCCAGTATGGTAATGTAGTGATTCTTATAGGTTGTATGTAAATGCTGTAGGATTTGTATATTGTACTAGATTGGTTAGTGAGAATCAGAATATTCAACACAGAAGAAGATTTATGGTATTGTAATGGGAGCCTCGCTCTCTTACCCCTTTTACTCTCTCCCCCTCTCTTCTCTCAGTCTGCTCTGAGCTGTGGCTGGCAGCTCCCAGCAGGGCCCTGCACCCAGGCCCTTTGCAATGAACCCCAAGTTCCAGACCTGGCTGCAGAGATCTCTCATCTCCATCCATCCCCACAGTCCCACCCCACAATGCTCCTACACCTGGGCAGGAATTCCCTGTGCTGGGTGGATTGAGCTGTTCCCAGCCAGGCTTTCCCTGCAGGAATTCCCTGTGCTGGGTGGATTGAGCTGTTCCCAGCCAGGCTTTCCCTGCAGGAATTCCCTGTGCTGGGTGGATTGAGCTTTTCCCAGCCCGGCTTTCCCTGCAGGAATTCCCTGCGCTGGGTGGATTGAGCTGTTCCCAGCCCGGCTTTCCCTGCAGGATGCAGGTCTGGGTGCTGCAGCTCTCCTGCAATCAGGAGGGAAAGGAAGGAAGCTGAGGAGTGGCCCACCCACGCTCGGCTGCTGCTGGCTGGGAGGAGGGAGGAGCAGCTTCCCCCAGCTGTCCCAGGGCCAGGAGCACTGACACTGGATGGGGTGTTTGGGGACAGCCCCCTGCCAGCAGAAGTGGCACCATGACAGCCCAAAGGGACACCACAAGGTCCTTTTCCCTTTTGCTGGCCCTGGAATGGGAAAGGAGGAGGCTGCTGGTGTCCACCCAGGGCTCCCCCTTTGCACAGGGCCTGTCAGGGCGAGCAGCACTTTGTAAAAGCCTTGGAATGGCTGTGTTGAGATAAGGAGTCTGTTCCCAGAGATAGGGAGCTGCAGCCAAGGGGGGGCTCCAGCCCAGGACTCATCTCATCCCTGGGCTGAGCCAAATTCCTGCACAGGGCTCAGCACCTCCTCCCACACAGTGTGGGGATGGCCAGAGCCCAGGGCAGGGAACCCTCTGTAAATGTGGGGCATTTGTGCCAGGCCTGAGCTGCTCTGGGTGCCTCGGTGTGCTCTGGAACAGGCAGCAGGCACTGGGGAAGCCTGCAAGGCAACCCTGGCACTGAGAGCTGCTGGAGGAATGAGTGCTCAGCAGAGAACTAGAGGGAGGAGTGTCCCCTCCAGCCCCACTGACCTTTCATCCAAGGAATTTTGCTTCCAGGAGGGAAGTGGGAGTGAGCTCAGCATGACCTGCAGCGTGGGGATGGCAGGCACGTGGCTGCAGGCAGGCTGTCCCCTTCCCTTGGGTAAACACCAGCCCGGGAGCCCTTCCAGAAGGTGCAGCCAGGGCTGAAACACTTGCACCATCATGTCTGTGCTCTCTGTGTTTAAGCCCAGCTAATAAGGAATTGGAGTAGATTTGAGTAATTAATCAGTTCTTAGGTAAAACCAAGTTAAATCAATCCTGGTAGGCTGGGGGAAAATGGAAAAGAGCTTTCCTTGTGTGTTTGTGACCCCTCTGCACGTTCACCAGTGGAGCTGCTGGGGGAGACTTTGGCCTTTTGCTGTCCCCAAAGCCTCTGGGGCGACCCAAAATCTCCACGTGTGTCTTCCTCACTTGGCTTGAGCTCCAGCTGAGGAAGGGCCCGGTGGGCTGGGGGTCCCCTTGTGCAGCCACAGCCACTCCAGCAGCTCCCAGCACCTCTGCAGGAAGCAGGGAATGGTTTGTGCTGCCTGCTTGGGGCTGCTGTGCTGGGAGGGGGCGTGGGGACACAAGGGCTGGGTGGCACAGAGGGACCCCAGCCCAGCAGGTTGTGTACGGGCACACAGAAACAATCCTGGCTCTGGATGTCTTCAGGAAAGGCCTGATTTTTGTCACCTGTGCCAAGGTGTGTCACTGTTCTCCATTTAATGAAACTTTTCATTCCTAGTGATCCCTGTGGGCAAAATTATGTTATTTTAGGAGTCCAGAAAGGCCTTTTTGTTCATACAGTCCCTGTCTGCTGCATGTCCCAGAGAGGTTCTCCCAGTGTCCATTTTTATCATTGTCCCTGGGAAAACCGGTTGTATTTTATTGGCCTGAAGGAGATATTTCCTTCTCCAAACATTCTGGTTTGGTGTTAGAGTTCAGAAAAGTTGTTAGTGCGAGATTGATGAGGGAAACAACAACAGACAGAACAAGGGGACACAGTCTCAAGCTGCGCCAAGGGAGATACAGGCTAGAATTAAGGAGGAAGTTTTTCACAGAAAGAGTGGTCAAATACTGGAATCATCTACCCAGGGAGGTGGTGGAGTCACCGTCCCTCGATGTGTTTAAGGGAAGACTGGATGTGGCACTTGGTGCCATGATCTAGTTGAGGTGTTAGAACATGGGCTGGACTCGATGACCTTAAAGGTCTCTTCCAACCTAGAAATTCTGTGATTCTGTGAAGCCTTTGTCTGCTGGGCTGGCTGGGGGTTTTTGTCCTGGTAAAAACATTAATGAGAATGGGAAATGGGCTGTGGGAAATCCTCCACGTGGCTTTCCCACCCAGTCCCAGGCATTGCAGGCAAACCCTTCCCTCTCCATGCATGGGGATGGCATCACCCTCCCTGCCAGGGAGCCCAGGGCCACATTCCTGGCTCTCCAGGCCTTGCAGCAGGGAAGCCCAGCCCAGGCTGCCATGTCCCTGTGTCCCCGTGTCCCCATGCAGGGCTCTCCTTATCAGCAGCCCCACCATGCTCTGTCTCCCCAGCTGCTTTCCTTCCTCCTGGGCCGTGCCCTGCTCCCAGCCCAGCAAACCTGCTGCCATTGCCCCATGTCCTTCCAGGCAGAGGAGAATGGGAGAGGATGTTCTAGTGGTGGTGTGGGTGAGGTGGTGCTGGCTGCCTGCACGCCCTGGGGCTCTCAGCACTCATCCATACCCATCTCCCTGCCCCAGCCAGCAGGGAGGGGTGCATTTCAGCCCCTGTGGGTGTCCATGCTGACTGTGTGGCTCAGTGATAAGGGAGAGGGCAGCCAACCACCCCCTCTGAACACAGGGGGCCTCTCTCAAGACTCAGAGCAAAACCCTGAAAATCTCACAGTTTTGCCATCCAGTTCCCTTATGACAGGATTGGGACACGTGGGGAAAAAAATAGAGTGTTTTTCTTTTTTTCTCCAATAATAATATGGTTTTATTTCAAAAGCTGTTTGTGCTTTGGCTCCTTTTCTCCAGCCCTGAAACCTGAGACTGCAAAATGGCAAAAAGCTTTTTGAAAGGTGCTGGGTCTCTGCTGGGGTGTGAGCCCACAGGAGCTCGATGCTCAGAGCAGCTGCACAAATTGAGTTTCCTATCTGGAGCTCTTAATAACTGGGAGCACCTTTTAACGTGGCTCCAGCCTTGAGAGAGGATGCTCATGAATCATTTATGGGCAGCAGCAGCTCTGCCTGATGGGCTCTTGGGTGCCAGCAGAGGCTGGGGGGGTGTTTGGGGCTCTGTGGCACTGCTGGCCCCTTTCTCCCTGCCCTGTGCAGAGGAAGAGCTGGGGCTCCTCATGCTCAGGGTGATGATGGGGTCCCTGCCCCACACCCTCGGGTGGCTCACAGCTGCTTTGTCCTCCAGGTGAGCTGCAGCAGATGCAGACAGTGTTATTGCAGCAATGTCCCTTCCCTCAGTGCCAGCAGAGTCAGGGACAGACATCCTGGTCCTTCTCCAAGCATCCATATTCCACACTTGGAAAGATCTGGAAATTTAGGGTGTTATTAACCAGAATATCAGTAGTCTGAAGGAGATGAAACCTTACAAATGTGATGTATAAGAACAACTTAGCATACTTTTCTGTACATACATGAATTCTGACTGTGAGGACCTTCTGGCTTTTTATTATCTTTTCCTTGATATTTGCATGCATACAGATTTCAGTCTCTCTCTCTTTTTGTATCTGGGAGAACACATATGAGTAAATGTCTTCGTGTGCCCAAGCATGCATAATTGTCTCTTTGGGAAGGGAGTGCTTTATTAATGGCAACAGAACTCCAGCCAGGGCTGCTCTGCAGGGTTTTCTCTGCTGTCTTGTGCCTTGGCTGTGCTTGGCTGTCCCAGCTCTGCTCACCTGGCCTTGCTGATGCTCCTTTTGTGTTGCTTGGACCATCCCAGCATGTCCTGCCTGACCCTTTGTATGAACCACACAATTTTTCCCATCACTTTCTTCCTTGCTGTGCTTCCTCTGGTCAGTGCTTGTTGTGATTCACCCTGAGGCTGGGAGCCAGCCCTGGTCACCTTCCTTGTGCCTTTTTTGGCTGAAGGCTCATCCCCAGTGATGCCAGCACATCTGCCCTCTTGGGAAGGGGTGGGACCCTCACACAGGCTGTGTCCCTCACTGCTGGATGTCACGTTTTGGTGACTTTGAGTGGTCAAGAGCTTTGGGAGGGGAGATGGTGACAGTGAGGGATCTCTTCTCACCAACCACACCTGGTGTTCCTCCCTCCATGCCCTTGCCCATTTATCACTCCAACAATGGCAGCAGCCCCAGTGCATGGAGATTTTTTCCAGCCTAAAGTGACAATGTGCTGCCCCAGGAGCCTTCCAGCCCAAAGCACAGCTCCTACCAAGCTCAGGACATGCTGTGACCTGCCCTGTCCCCAGAGCAGGGCCGTGCTCAGCCATCCCCTGTGCCAGCTCCGCACGTCGCCTCTCACTTCCTTTTTCTGTCCCAGGACAAAGCCACCACGTGCACCCTGAGTGTCCAAGGGCTGGGCTGAGGCTCCCTGGGCACCCACAGCTGAGCTGTGCCCTGTGATGGGGTGGCTGATGCCAGGGCTGCCGGGCAGGGAGCCGCGCTCCTGATGGCAGAGCCCACCATGGGGCTGGGGGGTGGCAGGGACCTGGGACCCCTGGGCACCTGGAGGGACAAGTTTGGGGATGTGGGACCCCAGGGGATCTGGAGGACCAGACTTGGGGATGTGGGACCCCAGGGGATCTGGAGGGACAAGCTTGGGGATGTGGGACCCCAGGGGATCTGGAGGGCCAAGTTTGGAAACCTGGGACCTCAGGGGACCTGGAGGGCCAAGCTTGGGGACCCCAGGGGATCTGGAGGGCCAAGCCTGGAGCAGGCTGTCTGTGGATGGAGGCACTGCCTGGCCCATTCCCACACTGAGCATGCCATCTCCAGAGGCCTTGGGCACCAGCACCAGGCACGTGGTGAGCTGGAAAACTCCTTCCCAGCACCATCCCCTGGGGATTTCTCTGCCTGGCACCGGATAAGGCTCTTGTGGCTCAGGATCTGCGCTCAGGGGGTGGCTGCTGTGTGGCAAAGCAGCCTCGAGCCCTCGGGGGCTGCTGCCCTCCTGCCCCTCCCTCTCAATGCCAGGAGTGCCAGGGCACAGAGCCGTGACCGGCGCTGCGGCCGCGTGACCGTGACGGGACAGCAGGTGCCAGGCAGGCTGTGCCAGCTCCCCTGGCCTGAGTCACCTCGGGAGAGGCCAGCCCAGCCCTCCACCCTCTGCCTGGGGAGCTGGGGGGAAGCCAGGCCGGGATTTTAGACATGCTGCAAACCTGCTTTGCTGGGAAGCACAGAGATCTGGGGCTGTCCGGGGTGTGATGGGTGTTGGGGAAGATGAAACAGGAAAGCCTTATCAATATGGTTGCCTGGCAAAAGATTTTGAGAATATGGAAACTGAGAGTGAGATTGAAATGAAAGCAAGCTTTGAGATCCCTCAGTTACTGAACATCTGGAAAACAATGGTGTGGCCAGCTGAAGGTGATCCCCTTTTGATGGAACAACACCCTCTGCTTGCAGACAGGCCCAAGGGTCAGAGCAGACCCTACAGCTTGGCAGAAGGGGTCCAAAGAGGAGTTTTTAGGGTTTGAAATGTAGCACAGTATGGTAATGTAATGATTCTTATAGGCTGCATGTAAATGCTATAGGATTTGTATCTTGTACTAGATTGGTTAGTGAGAATCAGAATATTCAGTACAGAAGATTTATTGTATTGTAATGGGAACTTCACTCTCTTACCCCTTCTACTCTCTTATGCTTTTACTCTCTCACCCTCTCACCCTCTCTCCCCCTCTCTTCTCTCAGCCTGCTCTGAGCTGTGGCTGGCAGCTCCCAGCAGGGCCCTGCACCCAGGCCCTTTGCAATGAACCCCAAGTTCCAGCCCTGGCTGCAGAGATCTCTCATCTCCATCCATCCCCACCATCCTCCCCGCCAACGCTCCTACAATGGGAGCGACTGAGGACGGGATTTTGGGATGGGAGTGTAAGAATTTGGCTCCAATTTCTGTGCTTCTTACCACTCAGAGCCATTCCCCAGAGCTGGAGGAGGATGAGGGTGCCCCAGGGGTTGCTCTGAGCCCAGCATGTTCCCATTCCCAGCTCTCCAGAGCAGCTGCCATCTCAGGCTCGCTGCTGGCTGCCCTGGGAGGAAAACAAACAGAGCCTCGAGCTCACCAATGGGATGGAAAGTTTTACTTGCTGGGGCTGGCACTCTCCCAGTTTAGCAGCTGTGAAATACCCAGTGAGGCACTCACAGTCCCTGCCTGCCCTTCCTGGGTGTCTTGCTTCCCAAGAGCCAGGAAAGCAGCAGCAGAGGAAAACTCCAAAACTCCCCGCCTTCCCCATGTCATTCCCTGCCATGGAGCATTGCTGTAAATGGGGGCTTCTCCTCCTCCTGCCACCCTGTGCCAGTGGCTGATCCCTGTCCCTGGTGTGCAGCCAGCTGCAGCCCTGTCCCCAGGGTCTGGGCAGCACTGAGCTCAGCTCTCCCTCTGCCTGGATGGTCCTGCTTGCCCATTGCAGCTATCTTTTTTAACCATTTTCTCAAAACTCTCTCACTTTATAAATCCCAACAGCCCATGAGGGGTTTTTCATCCCAGCCTCTCCCCACAGGAGGAATTCAGCCGTGTCCTGGGCTCCCACGCGTGAGGGACAGAGGCAGAGGAAGGCTGCTGTGTTTGCCATCGCTGCACAGGATCCCCGTCACTCTTATGAGGTGAGGAGACTCTCGTGGGGAGCAGCACTGGCTGAACCCCCAGGAGAAATGTCGGAGTTGATTGCTCCCAGCTTTGGTGCTGGAGAGGGAGCCCAGCACCCATTTTAATGCAGGAGCAGATTATCACCTGGCCCAGGAGCTGATGGAGGGCAGCAATTCCTGCCAGTGCTGCCCACTCCAGGCTGTCCCCTCCTTGGGGGGCTGGTTCTGGACTCCTGCCTCCCCATGAAGCTGATCCCTTGGGCAGCCCATGCTGCTTAAGCCAGACTTTGCTTGTGGTGTGGGCTAAGGGGAGGGTTGTGTTCAGGACTCCAAATGCCAAGGGAGCTGCTAAAGTGTCCCTGTCCTTGGCTCTTGCTGTGGGAATGGGCTGCCAATAGATCCTGTTGCAGAAGGGGTTGGTGGGATCTCAGTCACTCATCTGCTTGCTCAAGTGATGTTACCTAAGGGGAGCAGAGCTGGAGGAGTCTGGTCATTGGGATCTTGGGCAGGGAGAGGAGCCAGGCCTGTAGATCAAGCTGGCATTTTGCAGCCAGTGGCACTGTGCAAATGTGGCAAGTGACACCATTCCCATGGCCATGGCTGTCCTGGGGGACAAGAGATGCTTGTGAGACCTGTGTGAGTCCCTGGGCACTGGCACATGGGCAAGCAGAAGAGGTCAGAGAGGTCTGTGCCTCCCATTTGATTGCCCTCATAGTCCCTAATAGGATCTGGGACTTGTTCTCTTGCACTTTGATGGAATTACTTTCCCTGCAAAGCCAGCCCTGCCTGGTAGAGCTGGCTGCAGGGACCCTTGGGAGGGGATTTCTTGAGGAATTAACCACATCTTGGCTGTTAAGCCTCCCTCTCCTTGCACATGGTGCCAGGGAGGATTCAGTGTCCCAGCCTGGTGTGTGCATGCACGTGCCAGAGGGGAATGTCCTGCCTCTCCCCTTCATGGGGCACCCCAACACGTGACAGGTCCACGTGGGAGCTGTGGTGCATGTGGGGAAGTGGATCAGGTGTTTTCAGGCCTTGTGCATCCCCTTCCTTCCCCCCCTGCCCAGGCAAGAGGAGCTCCTTGCACACATCCCCTGCTGTGTCCCCTTGGCTCCCTTGCCAAACTGGGAGTGCTGGTGTTCCCTGTGCTGCAGCTGTGTGCCACGGGCCTGGCAGGGCTTGCTGGGATCCCCCATGTTTCCAAGGCACATGGTCAGGCTCATCCAGGCGGGGTGTGAAGCCTGGGTGTCCCACTGGGATGTGCTGGGATGATGGGGATGCTCTGACCTGGTCACTGTTGTCATCCCTGCCCTACTCCCAGCAGGTGTCGGTGATCCCTGGGGGACTGGCAGTGAGTGGTTAATGCAAGCCTTGCTACCCACCCAAACTCAGGGCTGGGATGTGGGTTTTGGGTCCACGATGGGTTCGTGGTGGCCAGGTCTCACCAGCACAGCACTCAGGGCGCTCAGTGTGGTGACGTCCCGCTGATGAGGCCCCGTCTCTCACTGAGCCTTTCCTCACACACAAGCTCCTGGGGGGCATCCCTGTCCCCCTGTGCTGACCCCCTGCGCTCTGCCAGCCTGCCAGCCAGCCCCAGCCGGAGATGTCAGCCGGGGACAAGAACGGGGGCAGCCGCTCCAGCAGCAGCAGCAGCCGCCTGCAGAGCAAGAAGCCCCCGAACCTGTCCATCGTCATCCCGCCCCGCGAGGCCGAGGAGGATGGCGCCCGCAAGGAGGTGAGTGCTGGAGCTGTGCCCGTGCCACACCGGGCCTGGGGGGCTGCCAGGTGCCACCGTGTCCCTGATGCCCCCCCTGCTCTGCCTTGCAGCCCCACAAGGTGCCCGTGTACCGCAAGAGCAAGAGCCTGCAGGAGCCGCGCCCGGAGCGCCGGCCCGGCTTCCGCCGGCAGACATCCCTGTCGCAGAGCATCCGCAAGTGAGGGCGGGCTGGATCACTCACAGGGGACACTGCGGGTGCTGCCAGAGCATTTGGGGTGGGGCTGGAGGGTTTTGTCTCAGTAGGGAGCGCAAGAAACACTTTCCGCCACATCCCTTTGTTAAGAAAATGAATCCACAAACACCAGAGGTTTATGGCCAAAAAGGAGGCAGAGGAGTTCTTTCTGGCTTTATTTGAATAAAGGGAGAGGCCATGGGGCATTCCCCTGGGATCTTTCAAATTTTTGGAGGATGCAGCCTCCTTTTTACCCCAATTTCCCGGCTGCATTTCCCTTCTCCCTTTCCCCATTTCTGAGGTACTTGAGAAGTTCAGACTTCCCAAAACACCTGATACTGAAGATTCCCCTCTAAGGCATAACCCTCCCTTTTAATTTTTAATTCTTACAGAATTTAGGGGTTTTTCTTCCCCATTGTTTCTTTCATCTCTCAGTGTCTCATTTTATTTATCAGCAAACCTAAAGGTTATTTGCAAAAGCAAATATCTTTTTCCATTCATCAATCAGTGGAATCCTACCCATGGTTTCCTTTATCTCCCAGTGCTAGTTTTATCCACCAGCAGACCCACAGCTGGTTTGTAAAGACAAATCTATTATTCCTCTCACCTTTGACCCATAGCCAGGTCAAAACTGCCCTGCTGCAGGCTGGGCTGAGACACTCCAAGCCCGGAGGGGATGGCTGGGTGGAATGGTGGTACATGGTGGGAGGGACCAGCTGTGTGACAGCTGTGCCCACCTTGCAGAAGGGATGGCTGGGTGCAATGGTGATGGGTGGTGTGGGGCCAGCTGTGTGACAGCTGTGCCCACCCTGTGGAGGGGATGGCTGGGTGGAATGGTGGTACATGGTGTGCCCACCCTGCAGAGGGGATGGCTGGATGCAATGGTGGTTCATGGTGTGCCCACCCTGCAAAGGGGATGGCTGGGTGGGATGGTGGTGCATGGTGTGCCCACCCTGCAGAGGGGATGGCTGGGTGCAGTGGTGGTTCATGGTGTGAGGGACCAGCTGTGTGACAGCTGTGCCCACCCTGTGGAGGGGATGGCTGGGTGCAATGGTGGTTCATGGTGTGAGGGACCAGCTGTGTGACAGCTGTGCCCGCCCCGTGTGCAGGGGCACGGCGCAGTGGTTCGGTGTCAGCAGTGACTGGGAGGGCAAGCGGCAGCAGTGGCAGCGCAAGAGCCTGCAGCACTGCAGCATGAGGTACGGCAAGCTGAAGGCCGCCTATCGCGACATGGAGCTGCCCAGCCAGGAGGTGCCCTCCTTCCAAGCCACCGAGTCGCCCAAGCCCGCCAAGATGCCCAAGGTAGAGCTCGGGGTGAGGGGTCCCACTGCCAGCCTTGCTCTCCCGGCGCTGACAGCTCTTCCCTCCCGCAGATCGTGGACCCGCTGGCCAGGGGCCGTCCCTTCCGCCACCCCGACGACACCGACCGTCCCCACACGCCCCACCATGTGCTGCCCCCGCTCACCCCAGGCGTGGTGTCCTTGGCGTCCTTCAACAGCATCCGCTCGGGCTACGGGCGCCTGCCGCGCAGGAAGAGGGAGTCTGTGGCCCACATGAGCTTCAAGGCGGCCGCAGCCCTCCTGCGTGTGAGTTTGGGGAGTGTGAGGGGGATCACCTGCCCAAGCTGGGTTTCAGTTCTGTCCTTCAGAGGGAAATCACCTTCCTAAGCTGGGTTTCAGTTCTGTCCTTCAGAGGGAAATCACCTTCCCAAGCTGGGTTTCAGTTCTGTCCTTCAGAGGGAAATCACCTTCCTAAGCTGGGTTTCAGTTCTGTCCTTCAAACCCATCGTCTTTGTTGTCTGTTTGCTGTGCATGGAGACTGTTCTCTCTCCAAGGTGGGTTTGAGGGGGGAGATTGGTTTTTTAAACCTGAGCGCTACTTAAAAGTAGAAGTTTTAGTGGAAATTGGACAATCTGAGAAAGAAACAACTTTTGGGTTCTGTTGGTTAGGGGCAATGAAACCTCTCCAGCAATTTTCTTTGTTCTGAGGAGCCCAGGGCAAATCTTGGGGATGGGTTTGTGGGTATGAGACCAGATGAATTCAGAGGTCACTTGTCATGCTGACTAACATGGCCATGGTCCAGTGTGGATTCTGAGGGGCTAAAGGCAGCATCTTCTGCCTTTTCCTCCCCACACAAGGGGGTATGGTGGCTGATTGGGATTTAATCTTTGCCACTTGGCGTTGGAGAGGGAAGATCTGAGAAACCCTCAGCACTGCAAAAACTGAGGGCTTCTGGTTGCTCACCTTCAATTGCTTGTGCTGCCGAAGGGGCGCTCTGTCCTGGAGCCACTGGCTCCCAAGCAGAGGAGCAAGAGGAGCTTCCTGTACCCCAGCTTCATGGATGAGGACATGGTGGATGCTGCTGATACCCTGGACTCGTCCTTCTTCAGTAAGGCAAGCACCTTTCCATGCTGGCTGCTGGAGCTGGGGCCCTGCACAGGGGGCTCGGTGTGGAGGAGGGCTCTCACGAGGATCCCTGTGCTGGCACTCCACCCAGCAGTGACAGGTGGCTGCTGTGCCCCAGCCCTGGTGATGGCCCTTGTTGCCATCTGGGCACATTTCACACCCTGTGATGTGTCATTAGTGGGGTGTCATGGGGGATCACCCACTCCCCCTGGCCAGGGGTATGCTCAGTCAGGGCGTGTGGGCTCAGTCAGTTTCTGACCCATCAGCCATATCCAAGGACACAATCCATCCCCTTTCCAGATGGACATGCACGATGAGACGTACTCCATGCCCGATGACGTCTTTGAGTCGCCTCCTCTGTCAGCCACGTACCTACGCATGCACCAGGTGGCAGAGGAAGCCAGGGTGTCCCCTGAGGTGGAGCAGCCCACGCTGTGAGTCCCAACCCTCAGCAGGCCTTGCCCCCAAGGCTGCCCAGGTGCCCTGCTGGAGGCAGGACAGTGTCCCCTGCCATGAGCACAGGGCACTTCCATGACGATGCTGGGAGCCAGGAGGTGCTCAGAGCCCCAGCTCAGGGCATAGCTCTGGCCGTGGGGTGTTTCTCAGCTGTTCCTTTGGGAGGTGTGATGGGTTTCTCCTCTCTGGCCAGGCGGGAGGGTGCCCGGCTGGCCTCGGTGCCGGGCGCGGCTCCGCGGCGGGGCAGGCGCATCGCCTCCAAGGTGAAGCACTTCGCCTTCGACCGCAAGAAACGCTACTACGGGCTGGGCGTGGTGGGCAAGTGGCTGAACAGGACGTACCGGCGCAGCCTGAGCAGCATCGTGCAGTCCCAGCTGGAGATCACCGACAGCCACCGGTGAGGGGCACCGACGGCAGGAGCGCCCCACTGGGATGTGTGTCCCCCTCAGTGCTTGGGGACTGCAGTGTCCCTTTGCCCGGAGATCTTTGACCAGCTCCAGCTTTGGGTCCTGTCCCCTCCAGGCCGTATTTCACGTACTGGATCACCTTTGTGCACATTCTCATCACCCTGCTGGTCATCGGCACCTACGGCATCGCCCCCATCGGCTTCGCCCAGCACGTGACAACAGAGTTAGTAAGTTTGAGAGCCATCCTTCAGGGGGGACTGTAACCACCAGGGTCCCATGGTGTCATGCTCCCTGCAAGGAGTGGGAATATCTTGTGGGAGCCTGACACCGTGGGACACTGGGAGCCAGCATTTGAGAGGCTCTGTGATATGGCCGGGGCAAGGGGGTGAGCAGCACCATGTTGCAGCAGAATATGTGGTGGGAGCAGAGCTGTTCCCTCTCCTGCCTTGCTGGTGGGACCCACAGCCCTTCCCCTCGGATGGAGGGGCTGCTCAGCCCCTTTTGAGTGGAGGGAGACAGGGGTGCCCCCTCCCCTCAGCACATGTCCCTTCAGTGGGATCTGACCCTGGCCTCTCTTGGCAGGTGCTGAGGAACAAGGGTGTCTACGAGAGTGTCAAGTACATCCAGCAGGAAAACTTCTGGATTGGGCCCAGCTCGGTGAGGACCCTGGTCTCAGGCTCTGCCCTCTGCTTCCCCTGCCCTGATCTGAGGTGGATCTCTGCAGTGCTCCTCTTCTCAGGGGGGCACAGCTTGACTTCCTCACTCTAGCCTGCTGTCCCATGCTCCCTCCCACTGGGATATGTGGCATCACACGAGACTCCTGCCTTCCCTCCACTGGGATGACACACACCTTTGTCTATTCCCTGTGGAGAGCCCCTGCTCCTGCCAAACTCTCCCTGGGGATAGCTGGAGCGAAGGGGGGTGCACAGACAAATCCCCTTTTTTTCTGGCATCTCCCTGCCAGATCGACCTGATCCACCTGGGCGCCAAGTTCTCGCCGTGCATCCGCAAGGACCGGCAGGTGGAGCGGCTGATCCAGCGCGAGCGGGAGCGCGAGCGGGGCTCCGGCTGCTGCGTGCAGAACGACAACTCCGGCTGCATCCAGACCCTGCCCCAGGACTGCTCGGTGCGTGCCCCTGCCCCGGGAAGGGCTGGGGATCCCAGGGGAAACCGTCTCAGCCCCGCTCTGCCCCTGGGCAGGATGCAGGTGCGGTCAGAGCCCTGTAGGAATGTGCCCCCTGTTGATGGAGTGACCAAACTGGCCTTTGTCTTTTTCAAAAGGAAAAAAGCCCAGAAGTTTCTGCCCTCGATTAGGTAAAGAGACACCTCATAAGACCTGGGGGGCTTCACCTCAAACTTAAGGATAGCCAATTGGACAGGAGGCAAAAAGTCCTGCCTAAGCAATTTACTAGAAAAAGAAGGGAACAAAGAAACTAATGGCTTTTGTGAGGTGTTTTACCAGGAGCAAGAACCTCTTGCACTGGGCTCATTTCTTCTCTGTAAAAAGTTTTGTTATTTTGCCTTTTATTAAAATTTTTCTTTTTCCAACACTGCTACAGAAGCCATCCTGCTGATTTTATGCCTTCTAAGGTAGCTGAGCTATCTTGGGTGTGATATAGATCTCCAAGAGCTTATGAGACCTGGCTCGAGGAGACCACATATCAGAGCCATGCATTCCCTGCTGCATCCTCAGTGTCTCCACGTTCCCTGCAGGAGACACTGGCAACGTTCATCAAGTGGCCAGGCAGCAATGCACCAGCCATGGGCTCGGGAGAGAAGAGGACCTCGGGGGCTGTGTGTCACCAGGACCCCAGGTAGGTGTAGCAGCTGGGTGGAGGTGGCCCTGTCACCTGGCTGTGTGTGGGACACGGCAGAAGGGGCTGCCTTTCCAGCTGGGGTACCTTCATTCCTGTTGTCTGAGGGGATGGGAGGTTTTTGCACACTAGGAGAGTGATAAAGAAGAGGGAATCAGTGGGGAAACTGAGGCAGGGCCTATCTTTAACATAGGGAGCAGCAGGTGATGCTGTTGTGTTGTGCTGGGATGGGAGCATCCCTGGGCATGGTTGTGCAACAGCCCTGAGTTCTGTGGGGCTCACCTGCAGAAGGAGCTGCTGTGGGGTGTTGTGGGGCACCCATGGGTGGGCAGGATCCAGGCAGGTCCCAGAGCTGACTGTGCATGAGGGTCTGCAGGGGGGATGTGTTGGGGGCGCCCACCCGACTCACCCCCCTCCTCCTGCCAGGACGTGTGAGGAGCCTGCGTCCAACCCACCCCATGTGTGGCCGGACGACATCACCAAGTGGCCGGTAAGAGCCCGGTGCCACCATCAGCTGCTGGCTCCGTGGTGGCAGTGCCAATGAGCCCAGCAGGGCTCTGCAGGGACAGCCTGGGGCCGGGCTCTGACCAGGGCTCCTTTCCCTCCTGCTCCTAGATCTGCACCTACGAGACCAAAACCAACCACACGGGCTTGGCCCACCTGGACTGCGAGATCAAGGGCAGGCCCTGCTGCATCGGCACCAAGGGCAGGTGGGCAAAGGGGGCACCTGGCCTGGCTCCCCCCCTGCACTCCTGCCTTGTGCTGTCCATCAGTGTCCAGAGCTGTGCCTGAGGGGGGGGATTACAGAGCCTTGGGGGGTGGGAAGCACAGTGGCAGCAGGCTGGGGACAGAGGGCGATGCTCAGGGGTGCCCTGAGTGTGCCCTGTCCCCATGAGCCCCTCCTGCCCCTGGCAGCTGTGAGATCACCACGCGGGAGTACTGCGACTTCATGCACGGCTACTTCCACGAGGAGGCAACGCTCTGCTCGCAGGTGAGGGGCCAGGGAGGCATGGCAGGGCGCGTGGGGTACATGGTGGGATGCTGCCAGGGCGCGTGGGGTACATGGGGGGATGCTAGCAGGGCGTGTGGGGTACATGGGGGGATGCTGGCAGGGCGTCTGGGGTACATGGGGGGATGCTAGCAGGGCGTCTGGGGTACATGGGGGGATGCTGCCAGGGCGTGTGGGGTACAATGCTGATGTCAAAGGGCTTCAGAGTGTCCTACCAGGAATGGGACATGGTTGGGATGGGTGTGAGCAGGAATGATGCAAAGTGCAAGGCCTGGCCCAGCTGTTGGCCAAGCTCCTGCTGCTGTGCCCACCTGCGACGGTGATCACAGGGGTTCTTGGGTCAGGGAAGAGACAAGGATCTGACTCCATGTTTCAGAAGGCTTGCTTTATTATTTTATGATATATATTACATTAAAACTGTACTAAAAGAATAGGAGAAAAGGATTTCGTCAGAAGGCTGGCTGAGAATAGAATAGCAAAGAATGATAACAAAGGCTTCGTCTTGGACAGAGAGTCCGAGCCAGCTGACTGTGATTGGCTGTTAATTACAAACAAACCAACCTGAGCCAATCACAGATGCACCTGTTGCATTCCACAGCAGCAGATAACCATTATTTACATTTTGTTCCTGAGGCCTCTCAGCTTCTCAGGAGGAAAAATCCTAAGGAAAGGATTTTCCATAAAAGTTGTCTGCGACACCCACCTTGCTGGCGTGGGGCAGGAGGCACCTTTACCAGCACCAGGGCAATGTGGGTGCCCCACACCATCCAGAATCCCCTCACAGCTGCCACATGACATCATTGGCATCCCTGTAACCCATCCCCTGCTCCCTGTGGCTCTGGGGACCACCCTGCTGCCTTTGCAGGTGCACTGCCTGGACGAGGTCTGTGGGCTCCTGCCCTTCCTGAACCCGGAGGTCCCTGACCAGTTCTACCGCCTGTGGCTGTCCCTGTTCCTGCACGCCGGGTGAGTCACAGCCCCCAAATCCCCAGGGCTGGGGGAACTGGGCACTGGAGTGCCCATTGGGATGGGCTGGGAGAGAGGAGGGAAGGGCACTCCCAGACTGTGACAGTGCCTTCAGTGGGGGTGTGTGACCGTGTTCACAGGGGTTTTCGAATGAGGGAAGAGACAGAGATCTGACTCCATGTCTCAGAAGGCTTATTATATTATGATATATATTACATTAAAACTATACTAAAAGAATAGAAGAAAAGGTTTCATCAGAAGCCTAGCTAAGCTAACAATAGAATAGGAAGGAAAAAATGATAACAAAGGCAGCTGTCTCAGACTCTCTCTCCAAGCCAGCTGGGCTGTGATTGGCCATTAATTAGAAACATCCAACATGGGCCAATCACAGATGCACCTGTTGCATTTCACAGCAGCAGATAATCAGTTTAGATTTTGTTCCTGAGGCCTCTCAGCTTCTCAGGAGGAAAAATCCTAAGGAAAGGATTTTCCATAAAAGATGTCTGTGACAGGGGTGTTCTGTGAGCTGTGTCGTGCCCTGGGGCACTGGGTGGGATGCTGGGCAGGGTCTCTAACCCAGGGCCTCTCCCCCCAGCATCATCCACTGCCTGGTGTCGGTGACGTTCCAGATGACAGTGCTGCGGGACCTGGAGAAGCTGGCGGGCTGGCACCGCATCTCCATCATCTTCATCCTCAGTGGCATCACGGGCAACCTGGCCAGCGCCATCTTCCTACCCTACAGGGCAGAGGTGAGGGTCTGGGGGTCTGTCCCAAGTCTTGTGCGCTCCCAGGGACCAAAGGACGCCCCTCTCCATCCCCATCCTGGGCACAGGTTTGGGGAAGGGGCTGGAGCACAGATTGTCACCCCCTGGCAGGGTTTGCTGCAGGGAAAGGAGGAGGGGGTGTCCCTGCCCCACGTGTGGTGTTGGCACATGCCACGTGTGTCACATGTCACCACGTGTCCGTGAGCGTGCGGGGTCCCTGGGCAGGCAGATGGCTAATCTGCTGCCAGCCAAACCCTGTCAGCCTTTAAATGAGATCATGCCAAGGGCCCTAATCCCCCCACAGGTGTGCCACGATGGGGCTGGGGTCTGCCAGGGGGTGATGCTGAGTCACAGAAAGTGTCAGCTCTGCCAAAACAGCAGCACCCTGCTCCCCTCCTCATCCTCCTGTGCCAGGGCTCCTGTGACCGTGTTCACAGGGGTCTCAGGTTGAGGGAAGAGATGAGGATCTGGCTCCATGTTTCAGAAGGCTTGATTTATTATTTTATGATATATATTGTATTAAAACTATACTAAAAGGATAGAAGAAAGGATTTCATCAGAAGGCTAGCTAAGAATAGAAAAAGAAAGAATGATAACAAAGGTTTGTGACTCAGACAGAGAGCCCGAGCCAGCTGACTGTGATTGGCCATTAATTACAAACAACCACATGAGACCAATCACAGATGCACCTGTTGCATTCCACAGCAGCAGATAATCAATATCTACATTTTGTTCCTGAGGCCTCACAGCTTCTCAGGAGGGAAAATCCTAAGAAAAGGATTTTTCATAAAACATGTCTGTGAGAGGCTCCCACCCCTGAGCCCCACGCAGGATCCTGCACAGGCACACTGGAGCCAAATGCTCTTTGCTAGGGGTGGAGGTGATCCCTGGGCGACACGGGGTGTGTCTGGGGTGACACAGAGAGGGGACACAGGGTGTGTCTGGGGTGACACAGAGCCCAGCCCTCGTTTCCCTGCAGGTGGGCCCTGCCGGCTCCCAGTTCGGCTTGCTGGCCTGCCTCTTCGTGGAGCTCTTCCAAAGCTGGCAAGTGCTGGAGAAACCCTGGAAAGCCTTCCTCAACCTCTTCGGCATCGTCCTCTTCCTCTTCATCTGCGGCCTCTTGCCCTGGATCGACAACATTGCCCACCTGTTTGGTTTCCTGAGCGGGCTGCTGCTGTCCTTCGCCTTCCTGCCCTACATCACCTTCGGCACGGTGGACAAGCTGCGCAAGCGCGCCATGATCATCGTGTCCCTGCTGGTCTTCCTGGGGCTCTTTGCCTCGCTGGTGGTGTGGCTCTACGTGTACCCCATCAACTGGCGCTGGGTGGAGTACCTCACCTGCCTGCCCTTCACCAGCAAGTTCTGCGAGAAGTACGAGCTGGAGCAGGTCCTGCACTGACCCTGCTGTGTTCCCGTGGGGCGGGTGCTGCCCAGCCTGTGGGACGTGGTGGTGGCTGCTCCTGGATGGGGCAGACTCTGGGCATGGTGGCTCCATCCTCAGGGAGGGAGGGTTTGGGGTACCCCTTGCTCAATGCTGGGGATGTAGGGCTGAGCCAGCCCTGCCTTGATCCCCTCCTGATGCTGGAAAGCCGTAACTGGCCTGGGGACAGACTCTGGCTGCTGCCTGTGTGGGGAAAGGGCTGAGGGAGGCTGGATTTTGGTGTATCCGTGGCCAGGCTGCACTGCCAGTCCTGGGGTGAAGTTGCTGAAGTCTCCAGCCTGTGTCCCTGCCTGCCTGGGTGCACCTCGGTGCCCTGCAGTGCTGCAGCTCATACTGTGAACACAACCCCCTTTTTGCAGGGGCATTTTTTTTATCCACAGCTCTTTAGGCCCAGGGTTCCCCCCTTTTGGGCTCTCTGGAGTCTCTGTCGTGGCTCCAAGATGTTCAGGGCTGAGCTTTAAAGATATTTTTCAGTCCTGTTCCCCCTGAGGTCCCCAAGGAGGCTTGTGCCTTCCCGCCTGGCTCCTCACTGGATGGAGAGGCAGGCCTTGGGGCAGGGGGCTTTTCCTTCCCTTATTTCAGTGAAATTCTCCTTTTGGAAGGGGAGGAGTGGCAGGGACTGTATTTATAGTGCCATGGTGGGAGGCAGACATGGAGAAAATCCCCCTGGGGGGCTCCTGTGGCTGCTTGTGGAGCCCACAGCCCTCTCAGGAAGCTGTCACCTTCTGCCTTGAGTCCCTGCTGGTTCCCCTTTCCCTTTTGCAAAGCATGGGGACCCAGGCAGCCCTTCCTTCCTTCCTCACTCCAGTGGTGCTGCTCAGGTGTGGAAGTGCAGGATGGGGCTGTCACCTCCCCTCTCCCTGCCCGAGGCTGCCCAGTCCTGGCTGCTCTCCCCAGCATCTCCTCCTCCTCCTCAGCACCAGCCGTGGCACGAAGGCAGGTCCTTCCTGGGGTCCAGGTGACCCCTCTGGGCTGGTTTGGACCCAGGCTGGTGCCAGGCTGTCTCTCCCCTGAGATGTGTTGCTTTGGTGCTGGAGGCCTCAGTGCTTTTAAGTGGGGGATGCCCCAGTTAGGATGTCCTGGGATGAATATTCAAGGGCTGAGAGCCTGGTTCCCACTCCACAACCACTGAGTGAGCCCAGGAGCATCTGCATCCATCCCTGCATCCCTCCCTCCACCCTGGGCCAGTTTCCAGCCCCACTCTGTCCCTCCAGTTGCTGCTCCAGCCAAAGACAGACACTTCACCTCATTTGTCTCTTTTTTGATACTTTTTTAAAAAGCTGTGGGTTTCCCCCATCCTTAATAAATTTCTACCTGTATTTAATGAGATGCACAAGGTCTCTCCTCCCTTCTTGGGCGTGGGGAAGCAGCACTTTTGGGGGGTTCTGGTTGTTCTGGTGATGGCTGGTGTGGCAGGGAGGGAGCTGGGCTGGTGCCCTGCTGGCTCAATCAAACCCTCTCTGGGAGGACACAGGGTTTGGAGGGTCTCAGGCAGAAGGAGAAGCCAAACCCTTGGATCCATGGAGCCTCCTGATCCTGCCTGAGGGCAGAGTCACCCCTGCTTTTATCCCACCCTTCACTGAATCACCTGAGGCTGAGGTGCCCCAAGGTGCCCTGGATTTGTCCCCTCACACCAGCTGGTGCCCTCCCTCAGGCCATGGTGGTGAGATTGTGATCAAAGCAGGGCAGGAACACACATGGGCTGTGTAGAAAATCACCACCACATCTTTATTTGCTGCTTTCCAACAACCTGCATTGTTTGCAAAAGGCTTGTCCTGTGGGTCTGGGACAGGGAGGACCAAAATGGTTTGGGCTGGTTCCCTGGGGAGGCTCTGCGATGTGCAGCTCAGGGGGCTGGAAGGATGTGTGTGGGCAGGGGGTGGCTGCCACGGCCCCTGCCTGGCCTGGGGGCTGCTCAGGGAGGGCTTGGCCATGGTGTGCTCCACTCGTGGTGGTGGTGGTAGTGGGAGGGGTGCCAGGCTGGGGCACGTGTTTGCAGGGGCTCTTCTGGGTGTCTCAGCAAACCATGGTGGGTGCAAGTGTCCTCAGACCAGCAGAGCCCCCAGACATTCCCAGGGCAAAGCCTTCCCATCCCAGGGGGCTCATGGCCAGGGCAGCTCAAGCAGAGCCCAGGGAGCTGATGGATCCAGCAGGGCCTGGCAGGAATTCCTGTGCCCAGCTCAGGGAGCTGATGGATCCAGCAGGATCCTGCAGGAATTCCTGTGCCCAGCCCAGGGAGCTGATGCTTCCTGCAGGGTCCAGCAGGAATTCCTGTGCCCAGCCCAGGGAGCTGATGCTTCCAGCAGGATCCAGCAGGAATTCCTGTGCCCATCCCTGGCTCAAGCAGAGCCCAGGGAGCTGATGGATCCAGCAGGATCCTGCAGGAATTCCTGTGCCCAGCCCAGGGAGCTGATGCTTCCAGCAGGATCCTGCAGGAATTCCTGTGCCCAGCCATGGCTAAAGCAGAGTCCAGGGAGCTGATGGATCCAGCAGGACCCTGCAGGAGCTCCTGTGCCCAGCCCAGGGAGCTGATGGATCCAGCAGGACCCTGCAGGAGCTCCTGTGCCCAGCCCTGCAGGGATGGGATGGGGCCAGGCTGGCGTGGCTGCAAGGCAGATGTGGCAGAGGGAGCAGCTGTATCCAGGGCCAGCTGGGGATGATGGATGTGGGCACGGAGAGGGGCTGCAGCTGCCCTCAGCAGCCGCTGTTCCTGCGCATGAAGGCGTGGCCGCGCACGGCGTGCTGCATCTCCACGAAGGCCAGGTCCCCCACGGTCACCTGGCAGGGCCCCAGCGCCTGGAAGCCGCACTTCTGGTAGAAGGGCACGAGGAAGGGCTGGCACATGAGCAGGGCGCGGCGGGCGCAGGGCAGGCAGCGCAGGTGCTGCAGGTAGCGCCACATCAGGATGGAGCCCTTGCCCTGCTGGCGCACGGTGCGGTGCACGGCCAGCACGTGGATGTGCACGGCCGAGCCCTGCGGCTTGTGCAGGGTCAGGGCTGCCTGCAGGGGGAAACAGGGCTCAGCAGGACATGGGGGTCCCATCCTGCTTCTTATTCCCCACCCCAAAGAACCAGGGTCAACATCCTCCCCGTGCCTGTTCACCTCCCCACATCGTTCTGTTGGAGTTGTTGCTGCATTCAGAGGCCTGTGGGCCAGAATAAAGCTCTGGATCCAAACCCTCCATCAGAACCAACTCCTTTCCTTCACCATCGCCCTAAAGTTTCTCCACCAGAGATAAACCTGAGCTCTTGCTTACCTGGACTTGTCCCCAAGTGCCCAGCTGCAGCACACAGCTGGCCAAAAGTGTCTCTGAGGTGAAATCACCACAGTTGCCACCTTTGGTCAAGCAGCAAGGCCCAGACAAGGCCAGGCATGTCCCATCTGGCTATATTGGTATTTATTCCAATACCCAAAGAACCAGGGTCCCCAGTCTCTCCATGCCTGTTCACCTCCCCTCATTGTCCTCGAAGGGTTTTTGATTTTAAAATGAATGTTGAGGGGAATTGCTTGGCGTATTTTTTAACAGCATGGTTGAAATTAATTAATGAGAATGTTCATTTCTACCAGAGCAGCCCTGTGCACGGCCGAGCCCCGCGGCTTGTGCAGGGTCAGGGCTGCCTGCAGGGGGGAAACAGGGCTCAGCAGGGGCACAGGGTCCCATCCTGCCTCTTATTCCCCACCCCAAAGAACCAGGGTCCTCACTCTCCCCATGCCTGTTCACCTCCCCCCATCGTCCTCAGAGAGTTTTTAATTTTAAAACGAATGTTGAGGGGAATTACTTAGCATATTTTTTTAACAGCGTGGTTGAAATTAATTAATGAGAATGTTCATTTCTACCAGAGCAGCCCTTTAGCAGTTAATCTGGGAGAAGATTTTGGGAGTAGCCTCAGGGCCCCAGAGAGCTTCTCCTGGTGCCGAGGCTCTGGCAGGGCTGGTGCCCTGCTGGCTCACTCAAACCCTTCCCTGGGAGGAGACAGGGTTTGGAGGGTCTCAGGCAGAAGGAGAAGCCAAACCCTTGGATCCATGGAGCCTCCTGATCCTGCCTGAGGGCAGAGTCACCCCTGCCTTTATCCCACCCTTCACTGAATCACCTGAGGCTGCATTTTCCCCTTCTCCCCTGAGGCTGAGGTGCCCCAAGGTGCCCGGGATTTGTCCCCTCACACCAGCTGGTGCCCTCCCTGGTGGTGCCCGAGGGGGAAGGACTGGGTCATACCTGGCTGAGCCTCTCCTGGTCCCAGAGGGAGCCGATGATGAAGGCCACGAGCCGCCCTTCCTCAAACCAGCCGAGGGACAGCTCCGGGCACAGGTTCAGGAAGTGTCGGATCTCATTCAGGTGCAGGGGACAGTCCCCAGAAACCGAAATAAAGGCTGGAGGGGGCAGTGGTGAACACAGTGAGAGACACAAAGCACACCAACCCAGAAACACTCCCAGCACTGACATATAGGGGAGGGAAAGTGGGATGTGGTGGGGAGAGATGGCATGTGTCCTGCTGCCTGCTGGGTCTAAAGGAGATCTGAGGGACACAGATGGTCCCAGGGAGCAGTGGGAGCAGTTCTGCTTCTCCAGAGGCAGCTCCCCATGGCCCAGTGACCAGCTCATGACTTTGCAGGTGCTGGATTGAGCCCTCCCTCTCAGCATCTTCCTGGCTGCCCCTGTGCTTGGAGACGAGGGAGAAATGGGCTAGGTGAGATTCCCCATGGCCCAGTAACCAGCTCCTGATTCTGCTGCTTCCAGAGCCACAGCAGCAGGTGATGAATTGAGCATCTCTCAGCACCTCCCTGGCTGCCCCTGCCCTCAGAGAGGAGGGAGAAATGGGCTAGGTGAGTTTCCTCATAGCACAGTGACCGCTCCTGATTCTGCTGGCTCCAGAGCTACAGCAGCAGGTGATGAATTGAGCATCTCTCAGCATCTCCCTGGCTGCCCCTGCCCTTGGAGAGGAGGAACAAATGGGCTAGGTGAGATTCCACATGGCCCAGTAACCAGCTCCTGATTCTGCTGGCTCCAGAGCCACAGCAGCAGGTGATGAATTGAGCATCTCTCAGCATCTCCCTGGCTGCCCCTGCCCTCAGAGAGGAGGGAGAAATGGGCTAGGTGAGTTTCCTCACAGCACAGTGACCAGCTCCTGATTCTGCTGGCTCCAGGGCTACAGCAGCAGGTGATGAATTGAGCATCTCTCAGCACCTCCCTGGCTGCCCCTGCCCTCGGAGAGGAGGGAGAAATGGGTTGGGTGAGGGAAGCAATGGTGGAGGAAATGGGGAAATGTTGCCAGAGTGGCACCTCAAAGTGTCCCTGCGCAGGAGGAGGCAGAGCGTGGTGTCCTTCCTCCCACTTCCCCTTTTGCTATCCCGTCTTTCACAGGGCTGCTTTGGGCTCCTACCAGGGTGAGCTGGGGCCGTGCTTCTCCAGCTCATTAACCCCAATTCCTCCACCCCATCAGGGAGCCCGTGGTGGCCCCAAGCCAGGACCACGAGGGCACCCACAGGGAGGGGAATCCACCGCTACAAGGAGCACAAGAGGCTGGGAGCAGATCCCGGGGGATGCGGCAGACGGGGTCTCCGCTACCTTCGCGCTCGATCTCGAACACGCTGGCGGCGTCGCCGGGCCCGAGGCAGCGGAACTCGCTGGCGGGCAGCGTGTGCCGGCGCTGGCCCCCGGGCGGGCTGCGGGGCGAGCGCAGCTGCGCCGGCTTCAGGAACGGCAACGCGCTGAGTGCCGGCATCCTCCGGTCCTCCGGTCCTCCGATCCTCCGGTACTCCGATCCTCCGGTCCTCCGATCCTCCGATCCTCCGATCCTCCGGTCCTCCTCTTCCTCCTGCTCCTGCTCCTGCTCCTGCTGCTCCTGCTCCTCTTCCTCCTGCTCCTCCTGCCCGGCTTCCCGCCTCTCCCTCGCCTCAGGGCAGCCCCCGCCGGCTCCCGCGCCCTTTGTTCCAGCCGAGCTCCTCCAGCACCGCTAGCCAGCAGAGGAATCTGTTGTTCACAGACAGGATTAGGCTGCTTGCCCCCCTTTTGCTGTTTGTATATACGGCAGATAGCCACCCCCTGTCACAGGCATCTTTTCATGAAAATCTTTTCTCTTTAAGATTTTTCTCCTTTCTGAGAAGCTGAGAGGCCTCAGCAAGAAATGTAAACAATGGTTATCTGTTGCTGTGGAATGCAACAGGTGGATCCGTGATTGGTCTCCTGTGGATGTTTGGATTTACTGACCACTCACGGCAGAGCTGGGTCTCGCTTTCTGCCTGGACACAGACCTTTGTTTATTAATTCCTTTTCATTCTTAGCTTAGCTAGCTTCTGAGAACTTTCCTTCTATTCTTTGTAGTGTAGTCATAATGTAATATATATCATAAAATAATAAATCAAGCCTTCTGAACATGAGGTCAACATTCTCGCCTCTCTCTTCACCCTGAAGACCCTTGTAACAACCCCCAGTGGCCCAGCTGCCCTCGCTGTGAGCTGGGGATACAGGGGGGGCTGGCACTGGCTGTGAGCAAAGCCCAGGGACCAGGGGGACAGAGCACAGTGATCCAGGTTGTGGCACGGAGCAGGGAGAGGGGACAGAGCTGCCAGAGCTGGAGCTGGAGCAGGTGGGGGGCTGAGCATCCTGCCCAACATTGCCCAGCATCCTGCCCAACATTGCCCAGCCCGTGACAGCACCAGGGCAGGAGAACCCTGGAGCTGCTGCCCTGGGGACAGGCAGGGTGGGATGTGCCTGCAGGAAGCCAAGAGCTGGAAAACAAGCATCTTTCTGTGTGAAAGTTCCCTGTGATGCTCTGGTGTTTGTAGAGCAGCACAGCTGTGCTGGAGCAGGAGGTCACAGAGGTGCCCTGACAGGGACACACATCAGGCAGCCTGAGCCATCTCCTCCAAAGCACAATCTGGCAGGATTTACCCCTTCTCTGATTCACTGAGCAGGTGAGTGACCCAGTCTGGCAGGATTTACCCCTTCTCTGACCCACTGAGCAGGTGAGCAACCCAATCTGGCAGGATTTACCCCTTCTCTGATTCACTGAGCAGGTGAGTGACCCAATCTGGCAGGATTTACCCCTTCTCTGATTCACTGAGCAGGTGAATGACCCAATCTGGCAGGATTTACCCCCTTCTCTGATCCACTGAGCAGGTGAGCAACCCAATCTGGCAGGATTTACCCCTTCTCCGATTCACTGAGCAGGTGAGTGACCCAATCTGGCAGGATTTACCCCTTCTCTGATTCACTGAGCAGGTGAGTGACCCAATCTGGCAGGATTTACCCCCTTCTCTGACCCACTGAGCAGGTCAGTGACACAGCTTCACCTCTGTTGGCTTCTCAGGTCATGTCCATGCTCACAGAGGTAGGTCCCCGGCAGGTCACTGAGGCTGAAGGCCTTGGCTGTCCTCCCTGGTGAGGTGCCCTCAGGCTTTGCCCCCTGCCCCAGCAGCTTTGGGTAGCTGACCCCACCAGACACAGCCCAGGACACCCCACCTTCAGCATGGGTTCCCCCAAGAGGGTCACCAGCACCCCAGGTCATCTGGCAGCACCCATCCTGCACAGCCCAGACAAATCCCTTGACCTGGATCAGAGCCTGTGGCTCCAATCTGCCTCTGCTTTCACGTGTGAGTGAACCGAGTCAATAAACCCAGAGAGGAGCACAAACTGGGTGAATAACTCCACAAAGCACACACGTCCTGCAGACAGAAATAGTGGGAATGGCTTTCAGAGCCACCCATTCAACCATCCATCCAAACTCAGAGCAATATGCAAGCAATTTCCAGCGAAGCCAGAGCAAAGCCAGGTCATTTTTGATTATTGTTTCAGAGGTGCCGGCTTTCCCTGCTAATTATAGGCTTGCCTCCAGCTAATAGGATTTATGGAAACAAAAGCATTACCAGCACAAACATTGCACAGGGCACAACTGGCACAAGCTGGGAATTTTCCATCCTGAAATGCCAAGGGCTGGATGCTTGAAATGCCAGTGTTATCCAGCCTGAGGTGAGACAGGGTGGTCAGGATTTGTTTTCAATGAATGGCTGGTTTGGCTGTGGGTGTGTATCTGAGGGATCAGATCCATCAGGGACGCAGGGTTTCCTTGGCAGGGGAATTATTTAGCATCCCCAGTGCTCATTCCAGCCACCAAGGACTGACTGAAGCCATGCTGGGAAGGGGTGGTTCATGCTCCTGCAGCAGGGAAGTAAAGCAGGGTGAGCTGGCAGGGAGAGTGGGGTGCTGGGGGAGTGGGTCTGATGTTCACAGAGCTTGTTGTCAAACCTTCTGGAACTCCCTGTCCCACTAATTGGATTAGGGACTCATCTGCATGAATAAATCCCAGAGTAGGCAAGAGGGCAAGCTCAGGGGACCCTGAAAATGCAGTGGTGGTTTGAAAATGTGCAGTGGTGGTTTGATCCTGGGGGTGTTGAGAGCCTGGGCTGAGTTCTGGGGATGCTGAGGAGGAGATCCCAGCTGGATCAGGCTGGCATGGCTGTGCAGGGGTGGCAGGCCAGAGAGGGCAGCTGAATGTGGCCTCAGGCAGGGCCAGCATTTCAGTTTCCGTGGGGATTACGGAGCTGGATCGTGGAATCACAGCACGGTTTGGGTTGGAAAGGGCTGGTAAAGGTCAGGCAGCTCACCCCTCTGCAGGGAGAAGGGACCAGCCCAGGCTCCTCAGGGGTGTTTGCTCTCCAACAGCCACCATCCAGTGCTCACTGTCCAAGTCCTTATCCCAGAGCATATGGAGGCTGGAAACAACTGAGTCACAAGAAGTCTCTACAGGGACATCCACAGAGCTGGAGGTTCAAAACCTCCTGTTTAAGTGGCATCTGCAATCCCATCAGAGAAAACTGGGAAAGGGCAATCAGGTCCCTCCAGCTATTTTTGGGAATTGCCTGAGACTCCAGCCAGCAACACCCTGGAGCAGTAGCCAGGGAAGGGGAAAGGTTGCTCCTTGGTTGTTTTCCTTGCTTTTTTTCCCCTCCAGCATGTTATTCCTGGCAACCCAGGTTACACAGCTGAAGGGCTGATGTATTTATGTTTGTTTTCTGGAAATGAACTTCTTGCTTTGCTTCTCAGCTCCCTGAGGAGTTGAAGGTCTTCTGAGGAGGGAGGGTTACATACAACCTGCAGAGCACAGAGGAACCAACAGTGCTCCCTTACCCTGGAGAAAGCACGAGCCCTGCACAGCCATGGGGGGACCACGGGAAGCATCAGACCTGCAGAAGTGAAGGAAACTCTGCCCAGGTCCCAGAGTAAGTGAGAAACAGCAATGAGGAACATTCTCTCTCCATAGCTCACCTGTTCTCTGATGCTCCAGCAAAGCCTCCTGTATTTGTTGATTTCTCCTCTATCCCAGGCTGAATTTTGTGCTGTGACTCCTTGCCAGGCCTGTCTGAGATGAGCCCACCATGTCTGTGGGTCATAGCAGTGAACCAAGAGCTTGCTCTGTGAATTTTTCCTGCCATCACTTGTGTTTGTGCACCAGAGATCAGAGCACCCCCACGGTACAGAGAGAGGCTCACAGCTAAATAAACAGGCAGGTGCACAGAACGCCTCTGGCGACATCTTTTACTAAGTTATGAATTGTCTGCCTGGATTTGGAGATGGATTTTTTTCTTTTTAATTGGTTGACAGTACAGAGTTATTCACACAGTCTGTGCAAAAGAGCTCGAGTTCTCCCCACATCCAGAACAGGGAGGGTTTCAGTGAGAAGAGTCCCTGCAGCTGGATTTTGGAAGCACCTATTGGAAGTGCAGGGGTGAGACAGGGGCTGGGATGAGTCCCACCCTTCCCTGTGCCTAAACCACCTCTCAGCAAGCCAAATGCTGCACACCAACCCCCCACCCCTCTGGGGGGAAATTCCCCCCTCCTGGGACACAGGAGCCAGCCGCAGTGCCCGGGGGAGCAGGGGCTGTGCCCGAGGCTGGCAGTGTCCCTGGGATGTGACAGGAATGTCGGTGCTTACCAGCCAGGGGTGCTGAGCCGCTCCCGGCCCGCCTGGTGCTGTCTCAGCGCTGGTGGAGAGGAGGATCCGGGGCTCTGCCTCCCCTCCTCTGTCTGCTGCATCCTCCACAGCCCCTGCTTTTATATATTTGTTATTTATGGAGCACGTGATGACATCCTAAGGAGTTTAGAACTCTGATGAAAGACAGGGAGAGGTGAGAGGCTTTAGGGTGTCAGGCCAGCAAAGGGATCACTTCAGGCTTCTTTCTTTCTTTTTTTTTTTTAATTTATTTTTTTTTTCCCTGGCGTGACTGGCTGCAGAGGGATAAAGCATTTAGCTGATTGCTCTGTGGGCTGGGCAGGGAGAGCAGGGGACAGCCAGGAAAGGGAGCACTGTCCTGTTCTGATCCTGACCTCCCCAGCAGCATCAGAGTGGATGAGTTTTGTTTGGGGAAGGATGGGGAGGCTGCTGCTTGTGCCAGGCATGATCATTGCTTGGGCTCGAGCAGGGGGGAGTTTCTCAGCTGACTCCTTGTAGGATGGGGAATCAGATCTAAGCTCTCTTGCCCAAGGAGCTTATTCCAAAAACCAAGCATCTCTCCCCCACGCAGCCCTCTGTCCCTGGGAGCTGTTACATAAGAAACTGGACAGGCAGAACCAGCAATGTTTGTCCCCATCAGGGCACGTGTAACAAAAGGGAGATTATCCCAGGCAGGAGCACGATGTTGGCTTCATCATTATCACTGGGAACCAGATGCAGCCCTGAAAGAAGCCTGGAGCAGGAGGCAGAGCTGGCTTTGCTCCACTGGAGACATTTCCAGGGCAGCTCTGGACCTGCTTTAGCTTCCAGCCATGGGCAAAATGACCTGGAGCTACGTCCTTATCGCTCTCTTTTAAGATTTTTCATTGAATCGAAACAGAAATATGACCCAGCAGCTTTTTGCTCTTCAGAAATGGCATTTTGGAGCAACTCCCAGCCATTAAAGCAGCCCAGCAGAGCAGGGGTTGGCCCGTGGCTGGAATATTCAATCAGGGATGCCGCATTCCACAGCCTGCCTCTTGCTGCTCCCACACAGCTGCGGAGGGTCAACAGCTCCATTAAATTAGAGCCACAGCAGCGCGCCCAGATTTGCATATTTCGCAGCTCTCTCAGCATCTTCAGAGAGCCCCGAGCATCGCTGCGGCCCCGCGGCCGGGCCGGTCCCTCTGCTGCAGGACCCGCTCGGGAAGGCAGCGATTCTGGCCGGGCAGGGCTGGCTGCGAGGGGCCGCATGTGGGAGGCAGATGAATCACGGCTCGCCCCCCTCGCTGTGCCGGGATTGGGGACGGAGCCGGGCACGGGCGGCTCAGGGGCTCCTCACCCGTTATCCCGGGGCTCAGCGCATTAAGCGGCTTGCGGTGTCTGCAGCCGCGGCTGCGAGGCAGGGTCTGCCCTCACGGGATGCAGATGGCACCGGGATCCTTCCCCGTGTGACGCCGCTGGAGAGGTTTCTCCCTCAGACTCACGTAATTGCATAATTCCCAGGCTGGGCGCTGTTTACATCCCTGCTCGGCGCCTTCCTCTGGCACCCACTTTTCCAAGGAGGTGATGCTTTTGTCCTGGCAATGACCTAGCAGCAGGGCTCTGCACTTTGGCATTGCTGCAGTCAGCTGGGGGCTCTGATTTCCTTCTCCCTCACCTCCTTCCTTTCCATCACTCAGTGCTGGTGCTTGCTGTTGCTGTAACTTCCCAGCAGGACGTGGCTCTTTGGACATACTCACTGTTCCCCAGCACTTGCCAGGTTGCCCACCTGCTGCTTCTATCCCTCAGTGCTCCCTCTCCAGCTGCCAGGAGTGGTTTGAATTCACCAGCAGCTCCTGAGAAGCCAGCATGGTTCCAGCCCTTCCACATTGTGGTTTAGGAACCTGTCAGCTGCTGCTCTTTCAAAATATCAACACAGGGCTCTGAACAGGCCCTGGAGGGGCCACTCCTGCTCTGTGCTCTGAGGCGTTTATATATGTGTATCTATAATATTAATAACATGCAAATATACACGTGTATGTCTTCCCTTTGGCGTATTCCCTTTGGCCCATCAGTGGTGGGACTGATTCTCCCCACAGACCCTCTCAGTGAGCTGGGGAAGGGATGAAGGGATGATACTCACAGCTTTTTTGGGTTCTCAGCAATGGTTAGGTGAACAGGCTTTGAACTGTGGCTTTGACCCGCAGTAAACATGTGCCTTTGTGTTACAGCTACATTTTATGAAAAATCCTTTCCTTAGGATTTTTTCTCCTGAGAAGTTCAGAGGCCTCAGGAACAAAATGTAAACATTGATTATCTGCTGCTGTGGAATGCAACAGGTGCATCTGTGATTGGTCTCATGGTGTTGTTTCTAATTAATGGCCAATCACAGTCAGCTGGCTTGGACTTTTTGTCTGAGCCACAAGCCTTTGTTATCATTCTTTCTTTTTCTATTCTTAGCTAGCCTTCTGATGAAATCCTTTCTTCTATCCTTTTAGTATAGTTTTAATATAATATATATCATAAAATAATCAAGCCTTCTGAAACATGGAGTCAGATCCTCATCTCTTCCCTCATCCCCAGACCCCTGTGAGCACCATCACACCTTTGCAGGCCTGGTGTATCTTGCTGCTTTTCTACCTTTGAGGAAGGAGAACAAACAAGCCTGGCAGATGCTTTCAGCCAAAAGCAGGAGACGGGTGCCAGGAGCCAGCCAGGACCTCTGTAGTCCCTCCCTGGAGCACAGCAGTGCTGCTGATTAACCTGCTCTCCTGTCTGTGAGCTGGGTTGGTAACTAGGTCACAGCCACTCGTGGCACAGTCCTGGGGGAAGGGGGTCAGGGGGGGCTGCAGGAGCCTCTCTGCGAGGAGAGGGCTGGGCAGGTGGGAAGGAGCCCAGCAGTGGCAGCCCCACCCTCCAGAGCCAGCCCTCCAAGCAGTTTGGGGCCAGTTGTGGCTTTGGGAAGAGGAGGTTCTGGCAGCCTGGCAGTTTTTGGGGCATCTTGCTGCTTACGGGATCTGTCCTGTCCCCAGCCCTAACCCTGGTACATGCTGCTGGGAGCCAGGGTGACCCCTGGACATGGTGGGGACCAGATGCCACCCACAGGGAAGAAAAACCCTGGAGGGCAAGGCTGAGCCTGGAGCAAGGCCATTGGGGGAGTTCTGAGCTCTAGGTCTCGGTGGAAAGGGAGAGAGGAGGGAGAGGAGGAGGATCGTGCTCACATGGAGCTGTTCATGCACAAGGCTGTGCTGCTCCGAGTTCTCTGTAGCAGTGTTTGGTCAGGGCAGCGCAGCCAGAGGGGGAAGGGCTGGGTGATCACGATTCCTGCAGGATCACGGAATGCCTTGAGGTGGAAGGGGTTTCACAGAGCATCTCCTTCCCTGCCCAGCCAGGCTCCAGAGGCTCTCTGGGATCACAGAGACAGGATGAGGCATTGCCATATGCTGCATCACTCGCTCACATTTCTGTTCCCTGATGTTAATGGGGACACAGGGACTCCTGCTGAGCGTGATGATGAAGATAAACACCCAGCTCTCCCTGGGGGAGGGTCTGCATGCATTCCCTGTGACACCAGCTGCTCTGAAAGGCCTTTCCTGAAGGCACCAGCCCTTCCCAGCAGGGAAAGGACAGGAACTCTGCAAAGCAAAAGAGGGAAACACGGGGAGGATCGGCCGGGGAGGGACTGCAGAGAGGAGAAGGGGGGGATGGAGAGCTCACCTGCACCTGAGCATGGAGCAGGGGGGGTGGAGAGCTCACCTGCACCTGAGCATGGAGCAGGGGGGATGGAGAGCTCACCTGCACCTGAGCATGGAGCAGGGGGGATGGAGAGCTCACCTGTACCTGAGGGCTGGCAGGGGGGATGGAGAGCTCACCTGTACCTGAGCACGGAGCAGGGGGGATGGAGTGCTCACCTGCACCTGAGCCCTAAGCACGGGATGTTCAGTGCTCACCTGCACCTGAGGGCTGAGCATGGGCCGGGGTGGGGGGGGGGGGGGGTTCAGAGCTCACCTGCACCTGAGGGCTGGCAGGGGGGATGGAGAGCTCACCTGCACCTGAGCATGGAGCAGGGGGGATGGAGTGCTCACCTGCACCTGAGGGCTGGCAGGGGGGATGGAGAGCTCACCTGCACCTGAGCACGGAGCACGGGGAGGTTCAGCGCTCACCTGCACCTGAGCCCTAAGCACGGGGTGTTCAGAGCTCACCTGCACCTGAGCATGGAGCAGGGGGGATGGAGAGCTCACCTGCACCTGAGGGCTGACAGGGGGGGTGGAGTGCTCACCTGCACCTGAGCATGGAGAAGGGTGTGGGGGGCGTCAGCTCTCACCTGCACCTGTACTGAGCAAAGGGGGGGTTAAGTGCTCACTCCACCTGAGCCCGGAGCGGGGGGGCGTGTTCAGCACTCACCTGTACCTGAGGGCTGAGCATGGGGGGGTTCAGCACTCACCTGCACCTGAGGGCTGAGCATGGGGGGTTCAGCGCTCACCTGTACCTGAGCATGGGGGGTTCAGCGCTCACCTGTACCTGAGGGCTGAGTATGGGGGGGTTCAGTGCTCACCTGTACCTGAGCATGGGGGGTTCAGCGCTCACCTGTACCTGAGGGCTGAGTATGGGGGGGGTTCAGTGCTCACCTGTACCTGAGCATGGGGGGTTCAGCGCTCACCTGTACCTGAGCATGGGGGGTTCAGCGCTCACCTGTACCTGAGGGCTGAGTATGGGGGGGTTCAGCGCTCACCTGTACCTGAGGGCTGAGCATGGGGGGTTCAGCGCTCACCTGCACCCGAGCGCGGAGCCCTCAGCCCGGTGGCGCTGCTGCCCTGGGGAGCCCCGGGCCGGTGTCGCCGCACCGAGGCCGCCGGCAGGCGACAGCCCACGAGGTGGCACCAGAGCCCCGCCGGCCGCAGCCCGGCACCGGCACCGAGCGGGCACCCACCGGGCACCGGGCACCCTCCGGGACCCCCAGGGCACATCCCGGCACCCAGCGGGCATTCCAGGCCCTGTGGGCATCCCCAGCACCCAGCAGGCATCCTGGTGCCCTGCTGGCATCCTTGGCGCTGCCACACCTCCCTGTGTCCTGGGGTACCTCCAGCACCTGGCAGCCCCCCCAGCACCCTGTGGGCACCCCAGCCCCTGCCCCTGAAACGCTGAGCAAAGAGGGCCCGGGGGACACCCAGGGAGGAAGGGCAGGCCTTGCTTTTGAGCAGTAGATAGATGGATAGATAAGGGCTATCCTGGGTACCCCAGCACCTGCTGGGCATCTCGGCACCCTCTGGGCATTTTGGCACCCTCTGGGCATTGTCACACACCCTCTGGGCAGCAGTAGCTCAGCAGGGAGATGCTGGTGATCTAACCGAAGTGCCATAAGGTGGTTAGATCACAGGCACAGCTTGGTTCCAGGGAGGATGTTCTCCTGCAGAGTAAAGGCCATCCCTTCCCAAAAGAGCCTCACCAGCAAGAATTGTCCCTAAACTGGGCAGGGAGGCTGCTTGGCATGTGGCACTTTGTGTGTTTTGCTGGGTGGTGTGGACTTGCAGAGCTGCCTTGTCAGGAGCCAGGGCATCCCTCTGGCTGTCCTGAGCAGCCCAGACCCCTGCCTGGGGTCTCAGAGACCCTGGCACAGAGGCCAGAATGCCTGTGTGGGTTTGATTATGACCCATGGAGCAAGTTACCAACCTTAGATGAAGATCTGCAAGCCATGACAAATTAAGTAGAATGATAGAGAATTTATCACAAGGTGAAAAAGTAGATTTTGGGGTTTTTTAGAATGGTGTTCAGGGGGTAAGATGGAGATATCTGGGCGTGTCCAGCCTTTCTCCTTCTTCTTGGCCTCCATCTTCTGCTGTGATGTTGGCACTTTCAGATTGGTTTAGAGTAGAAGCTCACTGTCTAACATAGGTGATAGGTATTGGGAAGTAATTGTAAACATTGTACACGTAGTTTTTATTGTAACACCGCTCCAGGGGCAGGCAAAATGCCTCTGACTGTCTTGTTGAGCGGACCTCAGCAGGACAGGAGAAAGAATTTTACAGATAAGATACAATGAACAACCTTGAGACCAAGAAATAAAGAGCCCTGACTCCTTCTTCAAGCGCCAGGCTGGGAAAAAAGACTTTCCAACTTTTCTTGGGGTCACTCTGACCAGCTAGAGAGATCCCAACAGTGCCTCAGTGGACATCTGGATAGTGATGTTAAACGGGAGAGGCTCATTTTGACACCCGGGCACTGTAAAATCTGCAGGCCGTCAGTGCTGTGACAGCCAAGGCCCTGGGCTGCTGTGCCCTAAAAAAAGCAATCAGTCCTCCTTCAGTGGCACTTCCTGATGGAAGCATATCAGAGCTCCAGCAGGGATCAGAGTGCAAAAACACACCCAGCTAACGAGCAAACAGCCCTGACGTGTCCCCATTACAGTCCCCCTGCCGTGAGCCCGGTCAGGGGTACAATGTGATTGTTTTCCTGGCTATTTGTGGCTACCTGAAACCCCACCACTGCTCTTCAGCACATAATAGCCCTGAAGAGGGACAGTTTCCATCTCCACACATGATTGTGCCCATTACTGTATCTATATTTTATTAGTGGCTGTTGCAATGTACATTAAGGACATGATGAGGAGCATCGCTGTGCTGGATAAAGCTCTGCTTTGAAACCTCGAGGAGACATGGCATCAGAGTAAATGAAGCCAAAGGGCACTTTCTGCCTTTGAGAAAGGCCTGATTCTGCTTCCACAAAGGCACAATTCTCCCTGGCCGCAGAGGGAGAGGGGCTGGAACCTTGTCCACAGCTCCAGGTGGGCTGGATGAATGTTCTGAGGGGATGTGTCACACTCTCCCCTCTAGCACAGCGGTGCTCAGAGGGTGAAATCCTCAGGGTGAAATCCAGAGGGTGAAATCCAGAGGGTGAAATCCAGAGGCACTCGTGCTCTGGATGCTGCCTATCAACCCTCCAGCTTGCCCACAGAGGTCAGGGCATGTGGATAAAGCTCTGTATTCCCAGGAGCACATCCCTGGAAGCAGCTGCAATCCCCCAGCGGCACCGAGTGGATATTTAAACTCCCTTTCCCTGTGGGCCATGCTGCTATTTAGCCACCCAACGGTCCCTTTTAGCTCTGTTCTGTTTCTTATCCCTGGAATCACATTAACACTCTGCCTTTCTGATGAACAGGGTGCTGTGGGGAGTGATTAAATGCTGGGCTGGAGGCTGGCCTGGGAGCAGACAGGGAATGGAGGGGTTCCCTCCCTGGTTTGGAGGCAGGACAGGGGTAGTTTGTACCTCTCCATCCCTCTGAGCATCCTGCTGCCCTGCCAGCCTCACCCAGGGTAGTGAGGAGCTGTGCAGAGCTCCCCCATCACCCACACTCTGCCTGCCCAGCCCCTTCTCAGCTGCTTCCCAGGGCTTTAGGCACATTTGCAAGATTGGAAAACCCCAATCTTGAGGAGAGGCTTCCAGAATTTAGGAGGTGAGCACAGGCAGACCTCGGTCCTGGTTGCTTTTCCTAAGAGGAGAAACCTTGGAGGGTGGATTTGGATCAGCCAAAGCCAGCTGGTTGATCCAGCCAAGGCAGGGCAGGCTGGGAGGGAGAGGACGAGAGGGAAAACACTGCTCTGCTGCTCCTGGGGTCTTTTCTGCAAGAGAACAAATTAGGCCGAGGATTTCAGGCATTTTCTCGATATTCAAGCCAGCGCTGCACAGGCAGGAAGGTCTAGGGAGGGAAGAGGCAGGATGTGCTGTGGTAAAAGATAGCCAGGGAAGGCTATTTTGGATTCCCTTAGTCCTTTGCCTGCCAGAGCAGCAGGACCTGCTCAAAAAAACTTTTCTGTTTACAAAATCTCTGCAGTCTGAGGGGAAAAATCCTTCGAGCCAACAAAGCCAAATATTCTGCTCATTTGCACACCCTAATGAGGGCTTCTAGGAGCCGTGAAAAGCGAGAGCAGGCTTTGATGTCAGCTGGAGAGCAGCTCCCAGCTTCGAGCAGTGCCCAGTGCCAGGATGGACACCCGGCTGTGCCCAGGCAGAGGGGTCTGTGAGCAGCACAGGGGAGCGGGGGGGATGCAGGGCAGCCCCCAGAGACTGAGAACTGGGGGATGGTGCAGGGTGCCCCCATCCCTGGGGCTCAGGGACAGTGCAGTGCAGTCCCTCCATCTCCGGGGAGCAGGGGCTGATGCAGTGCAGGTTCCTCCATCCCTGGGGACGATGCAATGGAGCCTCCCCCCAGTCCCTGGCGTTCATGGGATGGTGCAGCAGAGCCCCCCATACCCGGGGATCCGAGGGTGATGCAGCGCAGCCCCCCATCCCTGGGGATGATGATGCAATCCTCCCCATCCTTGGGGATGATGCAGTGCAGCCCCACACCCCTGGGAGTCAGAGAACGGTGCAGTGCAGCCCCCCCTCTTTCCCGGGGATCAGAGAACCATGCTGTGCAGCCCCCCCCTCTTTCCCGGGGATCAGAGAACCATGCTGTGCAGCCCCCCCCTCTTTCCCGGGGATCAGAGAACCATGCTGTGCAGCCCCCCATCCCTGAGGATGATGATGCAATCCCTCACATCCTTGAGGATGATGTAGAGCAGCCCCACACCCCTGAGGGTCAGAGGAGGACGCAGCCCCCCATTCCTGGGGCCAGTGGTGCAGCGCAGGCCCCATCCCGGGGGATGACGATGCCATCCTCCCCGTCCTTGGGGATGATGCAGAGCAGCCCCACACCCCGGGGGGTCAGAGGAGGATGCAGCCCCCCGTCCCGGGGGGCGATGATGCAATCCCCGTTCCCGGCGATCAGCGGACGGTGCCGCCCCCCCGCCCGGGGCCGGTAACGCAGCGCAGCTCCCTGGCCCCGCCCCGGCCCCGCCCCGTTCCGGCCCCGCCCCGCCCCGGTCCCTCCCGCCGCCCCGCCCTCTGTGGGCGTGACCTGTGCTCGCTGTGGGCGTGTCCTCCGCTGGCCCCGCCCCTGGGCCGTTACTTGCCGCCCCTCCCCTGCCCTCCCCCTCCTGCCGGCCGCGCGCTCCCGCTCACCGGCGCCATGGCGGAACAGCCCGAGGAGGGGGCACCGGCACCGCCGGCACCGGCACCCCCGGCTCCCCCCGCCGCGCTGCCCCTCTCCGCCCCGCCGGGCGGCTCCCAGCGCCTCCTGTTCTCCCACGACCTGGTGTCGGGCCGCTACCGCGGCTCCGTGCGCTTCGGCCTGGTGCGCCTCATCCACGGCGAGGACTCGGAGGAGGACTCTGAGGAGGGCGGGCGCGGGGCCGCGGCCGGCGGCGCCGCCAGCTCGGGCGGCTCCGAGTCGGGAGGCCCCGGGGCCGGCGGGGAGGATGGCCGCGCCAGCCCGCTGCGGCGGGGCTACGTGCGGGTGCAGTGGTACCCGGAGGGCATCAAGCAGCACGTCAAGGAGACCAAGGTAACCGGGGCGGGGGGCGGCCTGCACGGGCACGGAGCCCTCCCCGGGGGGCTGCCGCCGGTTGCGCGACCGGGGCGCCGCCTTGGAGGCCTCCCGGGGCAGGGCCTGCACGGCCTGCGGGGCTGCGGGCTCGGGGCGTTGGAGGCTCCCGAGGCGGAGGTTGCTGCCCCGTTTCCCCCGTGACGGCCGCCCGTGCGGGGCGGGGAAGGGGACGGTGTTCGGTGTTCTCCGGGTGTGAAATCCCCTTCCTTCCCTTCAGCACGCTCCCTCGGCAGCCCAGCGTGGATGCTGCCGCTGCCTTGCGCTGATGGCAGAGCACGGCTGCTCTGTGAGGCGCTGGGGCTCGCTGCTATAAGGAGAAGCGGGCCTGTGAAGGTGATTCGAGCGAACTTCCAGTCAGCTCTCACTTCTGGAGTTGTAGGCCAGTGTCTCAGCCTTTATTGAGCAGTGTCGTCACCGCCTGTTCTAGGGGAGTCAGCAGCTGAGCAGGGAAACCACCCCTGGATAAAGATTCCAGCAGGAAGCAAACACGGTTTGGATCTGCCCTTGTTTACGTGAGCATTTACCCCTTGCTAATGAGTTGCACGGAAATCTGTGGCATCTTAATTATATCTGCCGAGCCACAAGGTGTAGGTCTGCCTTGGAATATTATCCCCACTTGCCAAAGTTGGTGTGGCCTGGGGTTTCAGCCCAGGCTGACTGACAGTTCCGAGACAAAAGCGGGCGAGGGGGGCACTGTGATGGAGCACAAAGGGGCTGCCAGGGATGGGCGTTGCACTGAGCACAACGAGTGCCTGCACTGTCCCTGCAGGCTCCCCCTGCTCCTCTGGGCTGGCACTGGGAAGCAGGAGGCTTCTGGAGAGCCGTCTGCTTTGCTGGCCCAGAAACAGCCCCACAGCTGCGGGAGAGAGGGGGGACTGAGAGGAAGAAAGGTGTGTTGCAGTCTTAAAGGCATCGCTAGGATTGCCAGTGCTCCAGAATGAGCTAAATTTAGGTGGTAGTGTCATTAGACACGTGACTGCTTGGAGATAAGGAAAACGAAAACAGGTATTCTGAAAAGATACTGCCATGTTATGTGTTTCTACCTTAAAAAGGAACCCACCTCTTTTTCTCTAGAAAAACTCCATAATTCAATCACTGCAACCTTCCAGTAAAATCTTCATGTGTTGTTGCAGCAAAAATTTGTCCCAAGTTGAGTTTGGTTTTCAGCATCTAAACAAAACCACTTCCATTTGGGTGAGTAAACACGGATTTAGTTGGTGCTGTTGGGTTCCTAAATCCAGAAGTGTTAGCTCTGACTTCAGTCACTTGGTAGCTGCACCCATTGCAGTGTTAGAAAAAGCTGGGCTGAGGAGGATCAGAAATCAAAGACACTTATGTAAATAAACAGTCTGTCTGTTTTCCCTTTTAGTGCTGCTGCCCTGGTGTAGGTGCCTTTACCACTCGGGTAATGGACCCTGGGGAGAAGTTTCCCGAGTGCTAGAGAAATTTAGGTGTACTTGTATTGATTTTTTTCTTTTTTTTCTGGAAAGCTGCCCACTAACCAAATGGAGAGGCATTGTGTACAGTCTGCACTGCAGTTTGGGATTGCTGAAAACAAACCTGACGCCACTGGAAACATGCAGTGGGACTGATCATGGTTTTGTGGTTATAATTGGGGTTTTTTAGCTGTCTGCTAACCCAGCCTCTTTTGGGTTCCACTGATGTGTGAGAACCAGCCAGGTAAGCCTGACAAGCTTGTCATTGTCCCTGCTGGCACAAACCATAGGCATTTTATGGTTATCCTGGGTCTAAGGTTTGTTGGCTTTTTGGTGCTGTTGCTTGCAGGTACATCTTTGGCTGTTAAGGTCTTGTTTGATGTCCCTAAAACATTAACCTGTCCTGGTGACAGCTCAGCCCTGGGCTCCAGAGGATGCTTGCTGCACTCTTTTATTTCCCTTAAATCTGAAAAGGGCAGAGGGTGAAAGTGCTCTTGGGGCCAGGGCTTCTGTGCCTATTTAGTGAATCAGATCCTGATTCCACACAGAAGGCTGGCTGGCTGTCTGTCTGCCTCCTGTTTGTCAGGTGCTTCAGGATCTGGGAATTCTGGTGTGTATTGGATAGAGTGTTGTAACCAAGGGAGAATTAAAGCTGTTGGAAATTTTGACTCCAGTGAAACAGCACCTTTGACTTCCAGTGCAAAGGTCAAAAAGCAATGCAAAAGTCAAAAGTACCTAATTAATAATCCTTGAGCTTTCCTGTCTTTTCTTGGACCGTTTGGGGTTTTTTCTTGGACAGTAATTTTTGCTGTTGCTTCTGGAAGTTCAACACTTGCTGTTTCTCTTTCAAGTGGCAGAAGATCTTTTAAGTGGCAGAATGCACACAATTACTGATATTAGTCAGGGAGACAAACTTTCTCTTGAGATAGAGCTTAGCAGTTGGTGCAAAGCCCCACCAGCTCCTCCAAGAATTGTGCATGTGAGCACATTCCTGCCTTTGGTTCCCCTGTTGATAGTCATTAGCAGCATAACAATGATGAGAATAAAAAGAGCCAGGATTTCTCTCTCTGGCTTCAAGTGCTCCGTTCCTGCTCTCCATGGCCATATCACCTGTTTAAGACACTGGGAAATCACTGTTGCTGAGTGTTGTAAAACCTAAGCAGACCTGGAAGGAGGAAGCTTCCCTTTGCAAATACATTTGCCATCCATGTCTTGTCTGACCCAACAAATCTGCAGAGCAGTTCCTCTGGGTGGTTAAAGCCATATCTCTGGAGGTAATTTGGAAAGCAGGTTTGGAAGTACTGTGAATTGCTGTGAACACCTGATACTTTTTAAAATAAATTATCAGGAGTTCTTGGGACCCAGCTGAATTTTAATTTCAGGATCTCTCTGCTGTAATTCAGCATTCCTGCTGCACACTTGAGCTGCCTTTGGGAACTTTATGGGAATGCTTGAACATACTAGGTGTTAGTCAGGTTCTGGGTGTTTAAAATGCTGCTGCCCTTCCTCCTGCCTCTCCCCTGAAAGCCTCAGAGCTCTCTGTGACCTTTCATTTTCATAAAGCCTGGGCAGGGCAGATCAGCTACTTGTGCAGCTGGGCGAAATGGAAAGTGCAGGTGTTGTGTTTCAGCACCTTATCTGAAGGCCTTCAGGCAGCCAGGCCTCCCGAGCTCCCTGTGCCTCCCTCTGGGAGTGAGGGCTTGGATGATGCTGGGATCCCCTGGCAGTGCTGGGTGATGTGCAGGGACCATGGCAGGACCCCAGGTTTGCTCTAAGAGTCCAGGTGCAATTTTAAAAAAAGTTTTTCACAGCCTTTTTTGTAAGGTCTAGATTATGATTTAGTTTAGATGACTCTCTTCCCTCATTCAGCTTTGCTTTGGAAACAGATTCAAACTCCTCAGACATAAGGTGGTGGCTGATAAACTCATTATCTGGAAATTATCTGATGTTATCTCCAAAAGGCTCTCCATGAATTCTGCTCTGCTTCTCCCACACAGACCTTCTGTTCTTTTCTACCCTTTGCTCCTGGAATTTCCTGACCTCAGATGTTGGGTCATGGATCTAATACAAGGTCACAGGAGTTTCTGAAGATCCTCCAGGTCTGCATTTTCCCTCTGTCCACTCAGAGCCATCTCTCACTGCTGGGATCCCGGCCCACCAGCATGTGCCCTTCAGATGTTAATCCTGCCTAGTGACTCTGCAACTTATTTACAACTGAGGCATGAAAACAGCCTTAAAAATCTTCCACCATCAAACCTGCTGAGGTGTTGGCCATCTGGAGGTGCAGTGGTGCAGTGTGGATACATTGAAGGGGGAGAGCAGGATCCTTTTTGGGGCTGTGAGGAAATGCTGGCCATAAAGCCAAGCTCTGGTTTTGTTGCAGCACACAAATCCCATGCCCATAAACTATTAACAGAGGGTTTTACTGCGTGAGGAAGCTGTATCTAACCCTCTTCTTGCATCTGACATTTCAGTTACTCTCCCAGGGGGGTTCTTTGAAACCACCTGATGTTTGTAGCTGTTAGAGACAGAAGAGAAAAGGCTTACTGGAATTTTTGCAGTTCTGCATAATATAGAACCAATTAATGTGTGACCTTTCCATCCTGTGGGTATCCATTGCAAGGTTAGGTACCCTTGGGTCAATTCCCCATTTTACTTTGATTTGTTTGGCTCTTGTGATATAGACTTGGGGATCATCATTAATATTTTACTGCAAAAGTGGAATCAGGCACAATTCACAGTGTGGAAGTCTCAGGAGTACTAAATATTGTACATTGTTACTGCTCTGTGTGCTGTGTGCAGAGTGAATTGGTAATTCAGGAGTTGAAAGTGGCTATCTGGGCTAAGCCATTTATTATAATTATTCCAAATGTAGACAGGAGTGTTATTTTTAAAATGAGTGAAGCCTGTCCTCAAGCAAGCAGTGTTGGTGATGTGCTCTCTTCCAAGGTGTGCTCCCTTTCAGCGTGCTGCTGTAGCTTAAAAAAAACCCCAAACTAAATTAGTAATGCTTTTAGGACTAGTAAACAAACTAATGTGCACTAAAAGCTTTAGAAGGAATCAATCGATGCCCGTGACAGGCTCTGAAATACCTGTGTGGGTGAGACATTCTGCTGCAGCTTTCTCATACAAATTTATTTGCTGATGTGATGCAGCTCCAGTGCAGACTTTGGCAAAAAAAAAAAAGAGACTTTAGGCAATTTTATAGTTTCTTTTTTGGCTGAAGATTCTTTATTGAAGTTAAATAGCAGCAGCTTTGACAAATGGTTTTTGGGACAAGGTCTTGCTTGCCTATGGCAGCTGTCCTTAGCTCCTCTCTTCAGAGGAAAGGCATTATTTTTAATGTTCAACATGTGTGTTTGTGTGGGAAATAATTGGTGTTTGGAAAGCTAAAAGCCTCTCCTCCTTTGACTGTTTAATTGCTTGGGGGATTTCAAAGGCTCAGAAGATGATGACACCTTCAAATGCTACTTAGGAAAACCCTGCCTCATTTTTTCCGTTCTGCTGTTACCTCCCACCTTGTGCAGGGTCTCTGCCCAAAGGGACCTGTGTTTAGGTCATCCTGAGCACAGGAGCTGATCACTTGAGCTGAAATCCTTGTGCTTCCTTTTGAGGTTGGCAGTCCTGACTTTTCCTGGAACTGAGATGTGAGATGATGGCTCAGCTTCTGCGTTTTACATATTTCTCCAGAGAACTTGACCTGTAACTCAGCTCAGGCTCTACCTTATCTAGCTGATGTGTTCCATTCCTGAGACCTTTAGACCTGTGACAAAGTATGAGAATGCTGACTCCTAGGGGAAAAAAAAACAAACCTCCATGGTAATGTTTGGGCTTTCTTCCATTTGCTTTTAGGCTGCTCAATAGAAATGTGCATATTTATGTCTGAATCAAAAATATTCTGCTAACTTGAATTTGTGAAGTGAAGCAAAAGTGAGTTTTTCTTAATGACAATATCCTACCTAGAACTGGGATAGGGTTATTTCTTTCTGAATGTTAAATGTTTCTGTGAAGGGAGCAGGAAACTTTGAGGGGCAATGATTGTTAGGGGTGATTAAAAACATAAAATACTATGAACAGCATGTGGTTTTGACAGTAAAGATGCTGGGGATTGCTGGTTACTGTAATAGCTGCAGCACTTTCAGATGTGCCTGAGTTTCAAGTTGACAGGTGTCTTTTTAGCTTTAATGCTGTTTCTGGTCTGTGCTGACTGAATTTCACAAGATCCTGTGCCTGTGGTGGTGCAAAGTACACCCAGCCCAGCTTGGTGCAGTTGGAGACACATTTCTGGATAGAAAGCATCTCTTCCTGTGCATTCAGGGTTTTTGTTACCTCCCATGTGTCTGGCTGCACATCTGGCCAAAAGCAAGGGCTGGTCATGTGTCTGCTGTGCTTTCTGCCCTGTGTTTGGGAGCACTTGGACCAGGCCATGGAAGAAACACAAGAGGAAATTGTGAACATTTACTGGGCTCAAATCTTTGTGGGTGATGTAGATGGAAACTAATATGGGGGTGCTGGATGTGGATTTGGTTACTGTGTTGGATGTATGTGTGTGCAGGAGTGGTAAGGGGAAGGACAGGTGATGTTATCTTTGTTTTCTGCCCTTAATTGTATTAGGATTTAGAGCAACTTAATGGAGAGGCAGATCCAATAAGTACCTGCAGATGGAATTTCTTCCTCTCACAGGATGACCTGCAGGTCGAGGCCAAAACCATGGGTTGAGAGTGGGCAGATTTGAAGGCTAAGAAATCTGTGCCTCTGTACATGTTTTGGATTGCTTTTTGAAGACATGGCATCACTTTTATGCTTTGTTCAGCCCTCTCCATCAGTCAGGTGCAGGTTGCACCAGAGAAGCTCTGACTGCAGGGACCTGCAGTTCAGTTCAGGTTACTGGCAAGACTTCAGCTAAATAGCATTGATGCTTCTCTGCTGTGAGATAGGAGTGTGGATCTGCTGACCTGCTGGTCTAAAATTTAACAAATGAATAGTTAATGTGTGGAAGTGGTGTCTTAGACCAGTATCTCAATGAGCCTCTGTAGTTTTGGTGGATTTTTGGGTTTGCTTGCTGTGTTGGCTGCTGCCATACAGGTTACTTGGGTATACAAGGTGGAAGCCAAGATAGAAACTGCTTTTTGTGCACATATGCTGAGATCTTGAAAGTGGGACACATCCAGCTACACCATAAATAACCTGTCCAGTTTTTCAAAGAGTTTGCACAACCAGCTCCCAGATGATGTATATTGGATGCTCTAGGTAGGTAGGATTCTTTGAGATTGCAGAGCTGGTTTTTTCCATGCTTTTGCCATTGTGTTTAAAATCATGGCTTCTGTTTCTTTCCTCAACAGCTGGTGCTGCTGCTCTATGTGTGAAGGATGGGCAGTGTGGAGGCTGTGGGCAGGAGGTGACCCCAAGGACTGGCAGCAGAGCAGGACAGGAGCCCTTGGTGTCTCACTGTGGCTTCCAGGCCAGGAAAAATTAAATTCACAGGAGTACATTAGGAACAAGGAAACCGTGCTCAGCTTGCATTTGCAGTGGTATCACTTCACAGCCTCTGGTTACAGCCTCTTGAGTTGAAGAGAAGCTGCACAGCCACAGCCTTGGTCCATTAAGCAGGATTGGTTTTGGACAATGAAACTGCAGCAGTGGTACCGTGTGGTTCTGTATTCAGCACACATCACACACAGTCTCAGTGCTTTGCTCTTGTGCTGCCTGTAAAACCTTGAGCTTTTCTGCTTGTGAGGGGTTTGGAGACAGACAAGTGAAGAGGGCTATTTAATCACCAGCTGGAAAGATGAGGAGCTTAAGGCTTTAAACTATTTTTCTTAGCCTGGAGCTGGGAGTTCTGGTACCTTATTCCTATGGAAGTGACTGGGTAGAGTTGTCATTTGTCAGTGGATGATGAATCTTGTGCTTAGTAAAATACACTAATAGGGTGAGCTGGAATTAGTTCCATCATGACTGATTTATTTTTTACCTATTTTTGAAAGGATAGAACTTCTTTGAAAATAAAAGAACTTTACGTATGAAACATTTGGGTGTAAGAAACGGTGCTGCTTTTCTGCTGATAAAGGATACTTAGCAAATAAGTAGCACTTTTCATCTTCAAAGCATTTCCTGGGCTCTGATGTGGCAGTGGGTGTTGGAAAGGTGACAAAATCTCTCCCCTTAGGTGACTCTGGGTAAGGCAGGCAGCATTAGTGCTGCCAGGTGGTGTTTTCCTGCTGTGTGCTCTGTGCTTTCTCTATTTGACCATTTCCAGGGCTCAAGACCATGACCTGGCTGCTCAGTGGAAAAACTTTGTGACATTTCTCAGAGTAGTTACAGCTAGAGATTTGTCTGGGAAAATTACTCTCAGGCAGAGCCACAATACATTGGTTATTTGGTCTGTGTGTGAAATTGGATGCTTGGGAACTCACCACTTGGCACTGAGTAACTCAAGTTTGATTTGGTTTCACTTATGTGAGGAGCTGAACTGAGTAACCCAGTATTTTAAAAGTTAGTTTAGGTGGAAATCTGGTGAGCTGGGGGTTTTGCAAGGCTGGATGAAAAGTGTAGTCAGTGAGGAACAGCCAAGATTAACTCTGGAGTTAATTCATGGTGGTGTTTCTAGAATCAAGTGGGTGTTTCAGACCTCTTGGCTCAAGATGTGTTGTTAGAGAACTGGTCCTAGATCTCAGTCCTCAGTGAAATTGTTGGCAGCAGCTTTACAGAAACAGTTGGAGCTTGAGTAGTGCCCAGGAGCCTTTGTATTTTATTTATCTTCATGGCACTAAAATGGCTGTTCTGCTTTCCTGCTGCTGGACAGGGGTTGGGGATGTCAGAGTGTGAGGGGCTCTGCCCATCCCAGGAGTCCAGTGCTGCCTCTGCTCTCTGCCCTCACATCTTTGCTTTTCAGTAATTGGAGTGAGTGTGCACAGAGCACTGCTTAATATTTTTGTTGGGAGTTGATGGCATTTCCAGCAAGGCCCTGCTTGTCCTTTGGCTTTGCCCTTCTGTCTGCTTTTGAAGATGATATTTGGGGTTTTTTCCCTCCTGGAATGTGGGTTAAGTATCAAATCCAAGTGAATAAATCTCATGACTATTGCAAGTAATATTTATGCTTCCGTTCAGCCTCTGAGTCCAAGTTCCTTGAAACAATATTAGTCTTGAGACAAAATAGCCACATTTCCTAAATTTAGAGTTACTACACAGTTGGATAACTGGCTGGGAATGATACATCATGAATCTCCTCTTCAGATTTGTTTTGTCCTTAGCACATGGAACTTCTGTCAGAAATCTTTTCTCTGTCCTTGTGCTGCAGGTTGAAGTTTTTATGATTTCCCATGCTGTGGTACAGCCTTGTCTAAGTGAACTGTCCATGGGTTCAATTTAAAGCAGAAAGTGGGAGCAGAGAAGAGGGAGGAATCTCCATCCTTTGTTTAAAACTTGCTTTTGTGTTTTTTCTTAAAGTCTGCAGATGTGGATGATTCATTTGCTTCCTGTAAGGGCTGGTCTGGCCAACATTTCAGGTGTATGTTAAAGAGCTTAGGAAGCTCTTCCTTGTTGTAGTAGTACATAATCACAGAACTTCCTCAACTGTGCATCTCTGTACATTCCTGAAATACAAGAAAACAGAGAGCACCCTGTGGAATGCCCCAGCAGGGAAGGTGACACTGCACAGGAAACACCAGCATTCCTGGCTGCTTAGTTTAGGAAGAAACCTCATGATGGCTTTCTTCATTCATTAACTGATGTTTTTATCACCCTCCTGTCAATGTTGTGGGATCTCACTTTGTGTTAAATTGGACAAGCAGATCCAGAGTGTGTCATTGACTCAGTGACTATTTCAGCCACAACATCTGACTTGCACAGCTGATTCGGCTTTTTGGTGCTTTTGACTCTGGGGCCAGAAACTTCCTCTGTTTTGTTTTGTGTGGTGATGGGGATTGTGCTGGTACATGACGGAGAAAAATGGCATTTGGTTCACAAATGGAATCTGCCTTGTAATGATAAAGCAAAGTATGGGGTGACTTTATTGTAACAAAATGTGTGCTGGCCAGGAACTCCCTGTGAGCAGCCTGGGCTGGCGCTGCTGAGGGCACCACTGCAGGAGCAGCCTGCTCTGTCTCTCAGAAAAGTTCTAAGCTAAAGTTAGCTCTTTGCTTTGATTCCTTGCATTAGGAACCTGTGTCAGTCTGCATGAGAAAAGCTGTAATTTCTAGCATAAACATGCAAACAGCTTACACCCATCTCCTCCAGCAAAAAGCAAATGTAACTCCTAAATAGCTGCCTGTCTTTAGAAATGTGCTATTATGTGCTGAAGCACAATTATTTTCTCCCTTTTCACCCTCAGACTGTGCATCACTAACTTCCTTCCCAGAGAGGCTCTTTCCCCACTATTTGTGCAACCCTTGTCCACACTTAGTCCAGTTCACACTGGGCTTTCTTCACCAGAGTTCACTCTGCCTGCCCTGATCAGCCTCAAGTCCCTTGTTGAATGCTGCTAATTTTTCTTTCCTGAGCCCAAGTGTTAGATGAAAACAATTCCCACACCAGGCACTCTTTGCATTTCACAGGAATATTGTGTGATCTGCTCTCCTGTTTCTTGTTCTGTTGTAGAACCTAGAGAGAATTTAATTTATGGAAAATAAATATCACCAATATGGTGATTACTCTGGTCACTTCAATGAATGTGTAAACTCTTTAGTTAGAAGAGTCTTTCTGTTTTTTTCAGTGTTGACACTCTGAACTTTGGAAGAAATCCAGGCTGAATTCCTGACTCCCTCCTAATTGTGCTGTGTTCTTTTTTCTATTCTCAGTAACACAATTTAGTACCAAATTGCCATCCACAGGTACTGGCTACCATTTGAAATCTATCTGCTTGTGCACAATGGTTAAAATAATTGTGCTTTGAATTTGCTCTTATTTTAGTGTAGTGAATGCAGCCTGAGTGTTTGTGTTGCACTAATTCCTGTACTCTGCTGTTTAATTGGCACTGGGAGCAAACCCAGCAGAGTGTTCACACCTCAGGTCTCCCTCTCAGGGATGCTTTGGTTTCTTTTGTTAGTGCCCCACAGTTGCTTTCTCTCGAGCTCCAGCAGTCTCTGATTAGCATATGTACAGCCATGCAGGGCAGCTCTGGAGGAAATGCTCTTATCTGAGAGCTCCCAAAGTGAAGCTGCAAAAGGGGGTTTTTTTTACCTTTTAGTGGTTGTGCCAGATTGGAAACTGAGAGTGCTGGAAACCCAGCCTGTTGTATTTAACAAGCAGTGTTTGTTAATTTGATTTAACAAGCACCATTTGGCCTTGGTCAGTTGGGTAGAGAGGTCTCATCACCCACCCTACCTCTGATAGTAACCATTGAGTGCACTTTACTGTCCTGCTGTCTGAAAGAACCTGAACTTTCTCTTGTGATAATCTCTTCTAATCTGGCAGTGATAAGTGCTTGCTGTCAGGAGAGCTGTGATGAGAAATGAAGGGACTGAAAAATCAGCTTTCAAGGTGGTGTTTGCAGGGCATAGCCCATCTCTGTGCTCCTGTACCCATGTCTCTGAGTGAGTGTTGTGCTCTGGTGCTGCTGAGGGCAGCAAACTCAGGGTGGAGAGTTCTTTCCCAGAACTGGGATCTTTGTGGCTGTTTGGTACTGTTTAGGCTAGCAAACCATTCTAAAAAAGCATTTATAAGCAATCTTAGAACTCTGCTGTGTGTCTCCTTTCTGCTTCTTGATGCTGGAAGAATTTGTGATAGTGGCAGCAAACTGAGCACCCCAGGAGCTGAGGAGTCCATGGTAGTTGTTTTGGAAATTATGAAATCAAATTTTTATGAAATGCCAGTTGTTCTTGTTAGTGCTGCTAACTTAGCCCAGCTTTAGCACAGTTCAGGTTGCCTGCCTGTGATCTGCAGGGCTGGCAAGGATTAAATATAACCTTAAAACAAAAGATCAAGGATTAGAGACAAAATGACATTCAGAGCATCATTGTCCAACCTGTGTATTCAACTGAGCGTGGTGGAAAAAACATCAACTGTTGCTAGGGATAATGGCAAAGTCTAAAACACTATTAAATAATTGGTAAGTTGATTCCAATATTTCAGCTATAAGCTAATTTTTCTCTGAAGCAATAAACTCACCCTAAGCAGAGATAAGTAAGGTAATACACAGAATTAGTAGCACATGAGAGATAGGGTGATGCTTTAGAACAATGCATCATCAGTTCTCTGAATACTGTACCATCACCCAGAATCTGCCTCATTTCACAGTGAGGACCTGGAGAACCCTTCCTGGGCAGGGTGTCCAAGTTCACTTCAAAAGGGCTCTTTAATATTTGCTGCCTGGGCTCTTGGCTCAGCTGGTTCCTGCTGTGCTGTAAGAGGATCAGGTGCTGCTGCTGTACACAAAAGTTTGTTGTTGTAGCAGGTTGTTTTTTCAGAACCCTTTCTTTGATTTTGATACCATTTGGCTGCTTCAGAGCTCCTGAAGTATTCCTCCCTTTTATTAGGTTTAGTTTTCTCTCCACACCTGGAGAGACACAAAGACCCTTTGTCTTCACATCTCTTATCTTTGCTATTTTCATTGTTCTCTGAGAATTAAGTTATTCAGGGCAATAGCATGTTCATTGCTCTGGAGAGTGGTCCCTACCCTGTCTGGCAGGGCATCCATTTGCTCTCTCAATTTTCCAGTTTCATCAGAAAAAGATCCCTAGATATTCTCAAAATGCTTAACTGGTTAATTATGACCTTCTAGCCTGGGAGTGTTGCATCTGAATTGAGGAGTGATGTTGAGCTGAGCTTTTAGGTTTTCCTGCTGGTTTTCCTTTTTCTAGCACGTGAGCTAAAATAACATTTCCCCTTCCCCCCCCCCTTCCCAAATTGCTTTAGGGTATAAAATGAAGCAGGATTGTCTGTGTTCTGAAGAAGAGTAAAACAAAGGATGTTTCTTCTGTTCTCATGGAAATGAGGCTCTGGGAGGAATATTGCAAGGTGAGGATGTGCTGTGTGCATACCTAGTGCAGCTACTTAAGCTTAGTCTCATCCAAACAGAGCCTTTGAGTTTATCTTCTGCTTTCAAGAAAACCAGGCACCTGCCACTTGCAGCTCCAGTGTGATTTAGCAAAGTGGCAAATCTTCATTAGAGACCAGGAAGAGCTTTTAATCAGGAATGACAGCATGCAGTCTGTGATTTACACCCAGGCCTCAAGTGATGGGAGAAATCACCCTTCTCAACACCCACCTTGCTATAAATAGCTGTTTTCACTGGGGGCAGGTGCTACTGAAATGTCACTTGGGTGAAATCTGAGTGACACGTTGAGTGTGTGTCTGAGCCAAGAGAGGCATTGTCTTTGCTGGGTGTATTGAAACGTGCAGTGTCTCTGCCAAGAGATGTTGTAATGGTGAGATGGATATCGATCACAGCTACTCTTGAAGTGTTTTGAAACTCTAATACTTCCTTGAATCATCTCAGTGCTCCATTCACAAAAGCTGCTGTTGTTAAAATGTTACACTGTAAGGTTTGTCTTGGTTTTATCCCACCCTATTCTGCCACCGTAGGGATTTTTTTCAAGAAACTCTATACTTTTTCAGTTCCCTACTTTTCTGCACATCACAAGGGGTTATTTTCTCTCCATTGTTATGAAAAGAAGTGTTGTTTGGGTGCCCAGACAGTTGGTAACATCTGGCAGTCTGCTTTTTGGTGGATTGTTAAGTATCTTCACAGTTCTGTTTTTGTAATAGTCCTCTGAAGGAGTGAGCCATGGTGACTCTCCCAATGGAATATTCATCTGTCACATGCTGTCTCTGCAGTGTTCTGTGGGACTGTACTTCTGACACTGATGGGTTCTGCAAGAGGAAAATTAGTTTGTCTTGATCCATCCATTCAGCCCTGGAGTGTTTCTTGAACTTTGTGGAAGGGTCTGAGATGGGTACATGTGGTAGAAGAAAAGTAGGATTTGATTGCAAATTGCCATTATTACAATCATTTTTCAAGATGAACTTACCAGTCATCACTTGGTCTTGAGATGAGAGCAGCAGCTTCTTTTTAAACTTCATTGAAGTCTTTTTTTAAAAGCTACTTTATGGAAAACATCTTTGCTAGATGAAATAGATTTGGGACTTTTGAATTACAGGCTTTGATTTTAAAGCAGACATCAGATCTTCAGGCTGTTCCATTTCAAAAGGTGTGTGACACTTCAATGCTTTAACACTCAGGCTTCTGAGCACCCATCTGGAGAACCTGGACACCCAAAGCCCATGGAAGTTATCCCTGTTGCCCTGCTTTTGACTGTCAAGGAGGATTTTAGTGAAGAGCCTGTGGGTATTGGCATTGTGGTGACAGTGTGGTCCTGAAAAGGATCTGGAGCACGGCTGTGGTGGCAGACTCAAGCTCTGATGGGCAAGAGTGCACCACACCTCTGTATAAGTGATTTTTAGTAATTCCTATTTTTGTCTTACCCTCTGTCTCAGCCTGGTCTGCTGCCCAGACTGAAAGCTGTAAAGAGCTCTGAATTTGGGGCTGAAGCAGCATGTATGCTGTACAGAGTGAGGGTGCCTGCTTGCACACAGCTGGGTTTGGGAGATCTGTTTCATTTCTCCCAAGGATGTCGAAGTTTGAGTGGATGAGATGCTGAACAGCACCAGGAGCCTGAGAAATGCTGGTGCTGCAGTGAGGGGGTGGATGTCATAGAAATGGTGTCTGTGGTGCTGGGTCCTGCTGCAGAGGGAGGATCAGGTCTGTCCTGCCTTGGGGAGCCTGGGTTTGGATGTGCTCTGGCTGCCAGGCCTGCCTGACCACTGCCTCACTGCAAAGTTCTTTTCACTGACATTTCCCAGCCAGCATCTCAGAAGAGCTGCCTGAAAAAAGGAAGGAGTTTATACCATGAAAAAGGAGAGGATATGCTTGTTTCCTTCCAATTACAAGGAACTTTAAGCCTGATCTCTCCTTAGTTTGTTCTGTTTGGAGTGACACAAACCAGAGGAAAAATCGTGGGGTTTTCTTCATCTGTGATTTTCTTACCCCGCCCCCTGGTGATCTCATATCTGTTTAAATCTGAGACCTATTTCTGTGCACCATAATCCTTGTTGTTTTGTGACAGCTTATTGTATGCACATTCTGTGTGCATCTGCTGCTCTGAACTGCTTGGTGTGTACCAAAGCAGGAGTTATTTTTACTGCTGTCAGTGGTGTTGAGCTTTGCAGCACTGGGCGTATCCTGCTCTGCAGCCTTCAGAGGGACCAGGGACTTGTGCTGGTGTTGGAGAGGGCAGGAAAATGATGAGGTTCAGCTTGTAAAAATGATGAGATTCAGCTTGTTGGGTTTTTGAATGTCTGAAATTAATATGGGATTGAAAAACATATCTGAAACAAATTCCAATGGGGAGAATGCACTGCTCAAATGTGTGTTTTCCAAAGGCTGTGGCAGTGAGATGTGTTGTTCTGTCAGTGCTTTTTCTGCCTTTTTTCAGTTCCTCTTGCATTCTGATGGCCTCAGTGTGAGCTGCTGTCCCTGATGCCCTGCTGGCAGACTGTCCATGTCCCTGGTGTGCCATGGGGAAGCTCTGAGCAGCTCAGGCTGCAGCTCTGAGGGATGGGCCCGGCTCCCTGGGTGTGCTGCCCCAGAGCAGCTTTACACAAATTCTCTTTTCTCTTTTTAAATTCTCATTACACAATTCTCTTTTAATTTCTCTTTTGAACTTTCCATGTTTCATTTTTGGTTTCTTGGGGAATTTCTTAGGGTGAGCTGGGTGTGTGTGTTGTGGGGAGTTGATTTTTGCTAGCTCTGCATTAGTAGAGGCTGGATCCTGATAGCAGTTTGAATTTCCTGTAAGTTTTTGGACACAAGAGTTAGGTATAATCCTTACATGTAAGTTGTTGCTTTTAATTTTTTTTTTTTTATTTTAATGCAGCCCATGAGTCTGCTTTTCTTTGTTGTCTGCACTAATGGCTCACAGGCTTCTTTTCTGTGGAGAAAAGGGTAGAGCTTGTGGAGTGCCCCAAAGCTGCCTCCTGAATTTGTCTTCCTCCTCAAATCTGATCTTGACTGCAATTTCTCCAGGAGACAAGCTCTTGTCCACCAAGGTGAAGCAGCTGGCCAGGCTCACTGAGGGCATGTGGAGGCTTTGGTGTTCATCCATCCCAGTGGTCTCTGGAGCAAAGGGTGCCCATCAAACCAGGTTACAGGTACTGCCTGCCATTATTTGAAATTATTTGAATCTGGTGGCTTTTTACCACTCTCTTGTGGAGCTTCTGTGAGCTGTGTTATCTGAAGAGACATAAGGCCTCTCCATCCATCCCTGCTGAACCCTGAAAAAATGCTGGAGCTGATTAGAGGCACATTCCCTCTGGAGAGGGGGATCCTCTGAGCAAAGGAATGTAGGTCATGGTTAAGTATATAAAATGAAAAGCTACTCCATTGTAGTGGCAGCATTTCACCACAATAATCCATGAGGTCCTTGAACAAATAGAAAACCTGGTGTTATATATATGCTATTTAATATGACTCATTAAACAAGCCTAATTAAACAGCAGCTTCAGCCTTACTGAATGACATGGCACTTAAAATCCTTGAGGGTTTAGTGTTGGCATCCTGAGCGGTTGATCCTCCTGTGTGTGCCATGTTTTCCTGTCCAGATCATGGTTCTGTGGTGTCAGAGCCCGAGGCCAGGGTGGAGAGGAGCAGTGAAGTGTGAGGCCCTGGTGAGTGTCAGATGGGATAAAGGGAACAGTGCATCCATGGCAGTGTGAGCCACACAGGAGCTCTGGGGTGATGAGAGATGAATCCCAGAGCAGGAATGAAGAGTCTGTGTGGGGAGGAGGAGGTGCTCTGGTCACTGCTTGACTCTGTTGCAAAGGTATGTGTTGTAACATGCAGGGGACCACCTAATGCACACCTGGTAGGGAATGTATCCCCAAAAAACTTCTGACAGGAAGATGAGGAATGCCTGTCAGCAGCAAGCCTCAGGCTGGTGGTTGTTGTGCAGATGTTCATGGTTGAGGACTTCTCAGTAAAGATTCTGTTGCATTATGTGCTTTCTGTATTTTGTGGGTCATTTCATATTCCTAGCAAAAGTGTCCCTTTTGTGTTTTTTTTTTTTTTTTCTGTATATTCAACATACTTTTTCATCTTGACAGTATCTTGAGTACATGAGTAGATACTTGAGTATATGCAGAGTGTTCACCCTTGCAGGGAGAAGTGCCATTTTCTTGGTGTGTAATTGTCCCCAGTGTAACTGTGCACCTGGTTTTTCATAGGTGCCATTGTCCAACCCCAGTGCTGCTGCATTTCAGTGCCTCATGGCACAGTACCTTGCATATGCCTGCAAAGCTGAGCAACCTTTTAAAGTAAAAATCACTGCTGTAAGCATAGGAGTGTTGTGGCAGTGCCTCGTGTGACTTGCCTGGAATTGCTGCTGGGAGTTCCATCTCCTGCTCAGGAGCCTGCCACATCTGAGCAGTGTACAGTGGCAATTAATGAGCAGGGGCAGTTTTAAGGAGCAACTTAGTTTGTGTGTTTAATTAGGAATGACAGGCCATATAATGCAGCCTAAGGCTTAGCAACCCATGGATCCTTCCCAGAACATGGCTGGGGCTCAGCACCTCAGAGCAGTTCTGCTTACTGTTGTGCTGATGCTGTTCAGTTCATGCCATGTGACTCTTCAGCAACTCTGAAATCTGCTGTCCAGTCATTCCTTTCCTGCAGCTTTGTCCCTGTTTCAAGGCTGTTCAGAACAGTCCTCACTGAGGCATTTTGTCAGTGCTGGGTAAAGGCAGATAAAAGCAGTTAATCTCCATTTTTCAGAAGAGGCAGAGCACTCTTCCAGCTCTCAGGGGAGCAGAGCCCTCTCAGTTATCTTGCAAGGGTGTTTTTATAGTGTTTGCAAATCTGCTCTACCTGTGTTTATGGCTCAGTGTTTCACTGGGGTTGTGATGAGCTGAAATCCTTCTCTTAGAGCTGAAGTCATTAAAGGAAAGAACTTGTTATGTATGTACAGCACATAACAATCTGGTGTTAAAGCAAAATACCCACTTATCTGCTGTATATGTACATAGCAATATATCCTCAAAAAAAAGGTAATTTTAGGAAGTAGGCATCAAGTGAATTACAGTTCCAGGAAATATGGGACTTGCTGTCAAGGGTAACAGGCTTGGCTTAAGAAGGTAAAATTTATTTTGCAGAGGAGACTATTGATTAGTTGTTCACCAGACTGTTTTTTATTGTTTGATGTGTAGATGCAGAGGCATCCAGATGTACAAAGCATGCACTTGGAGTCAAGCCACTGCCAGGACAAGGATCAGTGGCTTTGTAATGGATTAGCTTTATCTTTTATCCTTAGCATTTTTTCTTCTTGGTTAAGATATTTGCTGTTAGGTACGGTGCAAGACTCTGTATTGCATCTGTGCTAGGACCTGGTACCTCCCTGCTCTGAAAGATGCTCTGGATGCTTTTATTAGAGGGGATGAAACAGCCTCTCACTGCGTGGCCATGTGGCAGAACTGCTGACTTTGGGCAAACAGGCTTTTGGTGCTTTTTGCCTGTGCTGTCTGGAGTGAGCACTTACTCCTTAAGGGCATCTCAGCAGAGCTGCTTACATCCAGTTGGGTTACACCTGAGAGAGTCCTCAGAGGCAGGAAAGGTGCTTTAGGTGAAGGACCTTGGCTCATTTCAGGCATTAGGCTGAGCTGGCACATCTGAAGGAGGGGTGGAAGGGACAGTAGGTACAAATGCACTTTGTAAATGTGAAACATTTGACAGTTTCCAAGTCAAACTTGACATCTCCAATCATGTTTTAGCATCTTCTCTAACCAGCTCTGCACTGAAATACCTTACAGGTGATGTTACTGTGTGATGTTTGTGACATTGGGCCATGAAGACACTAAAGAAATTTTCCTGCTAGGAGCAGCTTCCTGATCTATATGCAAGGTGAAAGATGCAGCAAAGCATCCCTTAAAACAGTTTTAAACTCCAGTTTGGAAAAGCCTGTGCCTTCAGTCTTTGACATTTATGGGGAAATAGTCAGCTCTGAGGTGAGTTCTGCTAACAATCAATCTCACCTTGCTTGCCTGTAAGAGGTGACCTTTCAGAAATGTTTTCAGTGAAGGGGCAGTTCCAGGTCTCTCAGAAACACTCCTCTTGTTAAAAATGGAATATTTCACAGCTTCCTGGTTGGTCTAGAAGTATGTTACTCCCCTGGGGACTCTTCAGATGCTGGGTCTCCTAAACACATAAGGCTTCCTTGAAAACTGGATTTGAGTATCCTGGGAGACATTTTTCCCAGTAATTTGTGATTGCTCTGTAGCTGTTGGGCTGTAGAGCCTGTGCAGAGCAGAGGAGCATAAAGATGTATTCCTACAAGAATTTTGTGGCTGTCTGTATGTTATGTCCAGAGGAAAACAACACTGGCAAGGATTAATGCACATAGAAAGGATTTTGCCTTAAAAGATGTGTAGAGGAAACCTTAATAATCTACCTTTGAGCAGGTTTAGAATGGGGACTGTGTGTACACTGTACAAAACCAGGGAACATCTGGCTTGACTGCTCCTGTGGTTCCTGTGGCACTGCTGTGAGTGTTTACTGACACCAGGGGCTGGGTGAGTTCTGTGAGCCATCTCTGGATGTGCTGCTTGCTTGCTTAGTTCCTAAAGAGGACATGGGGAGAAAAGAAGATTCCCCGAGCTATAAACTTGAATTATTGCCCCATCAAATATGCTGCTGAATAACTGAACCTGCAGAGTAGTGTGGAGAGGAGAGTGGTGTTTCCATGTGGATGTTGGATGTTGTGCTGGGTAAATGCTCTGTTGTCTCAGGCTGCTGGCAGAATCTGGAGAGCTTACAGTAAATGGTTTAGAAGTCAGCCAAGAAAACACCTGAAGGCAAAATGATACAGGAGTGTTGTTATGATGACATTGATGAGTTTTAAAGATGGTGTTGAAAGCTTTGTGCCCTGGCTGAGATGAGAAGGAAGAAAAAGTCAGTCCAGTGGACTTACCTGTGCAAGTGGGGAGAAACAAGGCTTTGCTCCAGGGGTATTAAGTCAAACTCTGCAGGGCTTTAATATTTCTGTCTCTGTTGTATCATAACTGTCACCAGTTCTTGTTGAGATTTTTCTCGGATTTTTTGAAAGGAATTGAAGGTTGGTTGCTTTTGTATTATGGAGTGTATAAGCAGAAGGCAGTGAATTAAATCTGCTGTGGCTGGGAGATGTTTTGGTCTTCCCCCAGCTATTGTGCAGGTGGTGGATCCACCCCTCACAGAAAGGGATGTCACAGTGCAGGAGTTGCAGAAATCCAGTCATTAAATATCTGGGCTTCTGTAGCTTGGTGTATGTGTTCAGCAGGGGCTGTTCCTCCTTTTTGTAATGGCCAATACAGCATTTATGTATGTGGGGGATAACTGGAACTCTTTCAGTGAATAGAAAATGCAGCTGAGGTTTTTTGGGCAATGATGCAATTGTGCTGCATTGTCCCAGTAGCATTCACACACTCTTCTGCAGTGTGAGCTGGGGGAGTGGCTTTGCTGTTTATCACAAGTAAATGCATGCACAGGGTACCCACACTGGCTCTGAATTTGGGGTGCATTCACTCTAGCATCCCAGAGGTTGCTTCAGCTGAATGTAAAGGCATTGATTGTTTATTTTTTTAAGAAATGTGTGACTTAACTGTGGATACAGCTGTCTCAGAAGGAGTGTTATTTAACAGGAAGCCTTTGCTGAATGCTTGCTCTGCCTTGGAGCAAGCATTGGCTATTGTGCCTCTAAAGCAGTGTTTGCCTTTGCTCTGTGCCAGGAGGGAGAGGGGTGACCCCAGACCTCTGCCCTGGCTGTGGCCCCATGAGGAGACAGCACAACTGGTTTCCTTGTCAGCTGAATTGGAGTGTCCTCAGAGTGCTCTTAATCACTGGCTGTGGAAACTGCCCCCGAGGCCAGCCTGAGCATCCTGTATTTCTTAGCCGAGCCAGCCAGGTCCTGATCTGCTTCTGGAATCCACTGCATTCCCTCCTCTCCTCGGGCTGCAGGCATTCTGTCTGTCCATGCAGTGCTCCTCCTGTCTAACAGCACTGAGGCACTGCAGTGTGGTTTGGGAGTGTGCTGTGCGTGTGAGATCAACCAGCAATATTTCTCCAGGGGGATGCTGTGATTCCAGAGCAGGCATGAACCTCAGAGAAGGTGCAAGGGAGGCTGGGCAGCTTCATGCACTCACTGCCTGGGATTGACTTGGGAATGTGGCATGACACAGCATTTGCTGTGCTTTCAGCTACAGCTATTTATACATTGCTTTTCAGGGTTATTTTGTCTCCTCTAGGAGATTCTGTACTTGATAAAATATTCTTGCTCAAGTTTATTAAATTTGCTGAAGTTCTTAGACCTATTTGAGTATTTTAGCTCTGTGGCAATGCTCTAGCTCTGGATCTAAACAGGTCTGAATGTGAGGGAATTTTTTTCTTTAAGATATGTCTGGACTCAGTCCCCTGCAGTAATTTGACCTGCACACTGGACTTGCATTGAGTCTCACATGTAAACTAAAACAGGCACGCTAGGGATTTAAGGATAACACACTAATATCTTCCCTAGGAGAGAAAATGGCAGTAATTGTGGGGGGAAGGGACTCCTGTGAGGGTGGCAGTGGAGGCTCTGGGTGAAAGAAAGGGAAAGGAGAGTGGGCTGTATTACACTAACCATCCTGTGTCAACCTCCTACGTTCGGGTGTCGCATGGCTGACATCCTATCAAAGAGCTCTGGCTGTGGCCAGAATTTTAAGCAGCTTTATAAATAGTGTTGCTCAAACTGCCTGTGTGTGCAGAGACTGTGAACGACTGGGGTAGACCAAAATATTATTGGTTTAATTTTTGAACCAGTCCAAAAATGGGAGCAAGAAAGAGTAGAAACCTGAAGTGTAGGAACACCCGTGGATTATCTCATTCCTCTGCAATGCTAAGTGTACATCTGGGGGGTCTGTGAGAGAGGCAAGGCTGTGAGACTTGCAAGGCATGAATATGTGAATCTTGTCAAGGCATCTGAAACCATTCTTTCTCTCCTACTTGCCTGACGTCTTCCTGCTTGCAGGTTATGCTGTGTCGGAATAATTGTGAACAATTAGAAGCTAATTTAAATGGCTGGTTTGTATTCACAGCAGCAGCAAATGAGCTAACCAGCTGGAAAGCAGACACGGTGATTTTCTGTTGATATGTTTCCCTCTTGTTGTTCCCTGGCAGTTTTTGCAAGGTGGATTTTTTGCTGTGGGCTAATGAGGAGTTTCTCCTGCACATTGCTGACCTGATTGCAAAGGGGGAAGGAGGATATTTTGTGCCCTAGTACAGAGTTGCCACCAACCCATTGGAGTCCAGTTTAGCTCAGCAAAAGAGCCCACCCTGCTTTGCTTCAGGAATGTGGAGCAAAGGAATATTTTTCATGGATACACTCTTGACTTCTCCTCTCAAAGATGTAGAAAGGTGAGGTACACTGTTGTGCCTCAGGAGTGAATTGTACAGCAAGAGTCACACAGATCTCCTCACAGCATCTTTGTCCTGTGAAAGGCAGATGGGGTCTAAGCAGCCTCACTCTTTCCTCCAGATCTGGCATGTGCCCCAAATGCAGCTCAGAGTGGCCAGTGACTAATTTCTGTGCTGCTGATGCTGTTCAGATGGCATCCCCATCCATCCAGGTCCAGCAAAAACCTGGAAAACCTGTTGCCTATTAACTGCCATCTCCTTCCCAAGGCAGCAATTTAAAGAATTCTTTTGCTTCAGGTAAATGAAAGAGCTACTGGACAGGCTATTTTTGCACACAAGGAGGAGCACAGCTTAAAGTTAAAACAGTGGGCTGTTAGGAATCCTGGAAATCCAGACTGAAATGGGGATCTCTTCTTCCTGTCACACTGGGTGTGTCAGCATCCATGTGAGCTGCTCAGGGGAGTTTTCTCTAACAGTGAAATGCATCTCCCTTAGAGCTTCTCAGCTGCTGCCAGGAGAGCTGCACAGCCTTTGCTGTCACCTGCATGGTCAGATGTTCTCCAGGGTCTGTGCAGCCATTCCTTAGGTCCTGCTGGGAGCAGACATCTCTTGTCACACTTGAGGGATTGGGGCTCTGTGGAGCTGCTGGGTTCTCACAGCAGTTTTTCCTGGGGGTTGCTGCCTCTCATCTGTATTTTGGGTGAGGCTTTACTGCAGGAGTGTTGAGCAGCCTCTGTGAGCAGTGCTGGCTGATGGAGAGGCAAAGTGTTGTCCACTTTGCTGCTTGCTGCTCTCAGCCAGCTTCTCCTGTGCCTGTAACTCTGCTCTCCTGTGGTTTTCCTCAGGTAACAGTGCCATCTGGTGCTGGAGCACTGCTCTTGGTCAGGCTTTCCTCAAGTGCTCAGGCAGAGGTGATAGCAGAGCAGAATTGCCTTACTCAGGCATCTCACTGTCACCAGGTGGGAGGGGGTGTCCTGTGATAGTCTGGGCTTTGGGGACATTGCACCTGCACATGATCCTTTTGTCTTTTCTGTTTAACACTTGATGTTCTGGGAGGGGGTGTCCTGTGATAGTCTGGGCTTTGGGGACATTGCACCTGCACATGATCCTTTTGTCTTTTCTGTTTAACACTTGATGTTCTGGGAGGGGATGTCCTGTGATAATCTGGGCTTTGGGGACATTGCACCTGCACAGGATCCTATTGTCTTTTCTGTTTAACACTTGATGTTCCCAGAACTGCTCTACAAGAAGACTGAGTGCATGAGGGAAGAACTGTAAACACTTAAAAGGGTGATAATTTTTTACTTAAAACTGCTGCTAAGAACTGAAATCCAACATTTAGATTAAATCCTGTAACTGGGGACATATTTGAAAGATTCCCTGTAGGGCTCTAAGTGACTTCCTAGTCACTAAATCTTCTCTTGAAAGATCTTTACATATTTTCTATTCATAGCCATGTACTTTTAAACTTTACCTTTCTATATCTTTATGCTGAGCATTATTATATTCACGCTTTCTGAATTATTTTTACTTTATTATTTTTATTTCTTCTAAAGTTTTGCAAACCTTTTTGCAGACACAGGGTTTGATTTTGTTCTACATGAAAATCCTGATTATTGGTTGATGGGAGTGAAAATATGGAATGTGCTGTTTGAACAAACAGCACTTGGTGACAAGGTTAGCAAAATTCAAACTCTTGTGTAATTTTTCTTTAGATACCAGGTTGTCTTTGCTGCTTTACCCCTTTTTCAGGTATCCAAGCCAGGCTGGCACCATGTGAGTGTGTAGTGGTGTTGGACATTTACACACCAGATAGAAAAGTAAGGCTGAGGATACTGAAAAGCTGTGAGTGGCTGTTGTTTATGCAGCTTTGCTTGTCTACTTCCAGGATCCTCCTCTCTCCCAGGCACATTCTCTCTTCTGGGAAATGCTCCCAAACCTACTTATTTTCCTGTAAATAATAACAACCCAGTAATCTTCCTGTTCTCTTATCTCCCTTCCCTTGAACTACTGCCTTGTACTTCTTTTTCAGAATGGTGTGTTCACTGGGCCAAGGAATCTGTGTTGTAGTGTTTTCCAAAATGTCATGTAAATATGCAGAACCACAGAAGTGATTTGTTGTCAGTAAAATAAATATATTTCTTGGACAAGGGAAATCCAAGTAGAAGGTTTACTTTTGCTTAGCAAAAGATTTCTGTTAAAGCCAAATTCTTCTGCTCCAAAGCACAGCATTTACCCACATTATAGTTACAGTGAAATTTTGTTTCATCCATTGATTTATTCAGACTTTTCAACTAATTTCTGCCTCTTGGCAAAGAGAAGTAGAATATTTCAGTGTCTTTCTGCCAGGAGGCTCAAAGGTGATATTTGGTGGGAGGAGGGGAAGATCCTGCATTGTTTGACTGTGTCTGAACCACCAGAACTTTGCTGTGGAAGGAATTTTGTACTTTATTATCCAAAAATAATGTGGAAGACAAAAATAAAAATAGCTTTTGTGATCAGAATATGAACAGGAACAAAAGTAGCTACAAGTCCATTGGGATCAATGTGAAAATAGGGGAGACTCAGGAAGCTTCAGCCTGCGGTTGGAAGAGACTCAACTGAGTGACTTCAGGTTTCTGTGTCTCCATAATATATCATAAAGACAAATTACTGAGCTGTCACTTTGTCTTACAAGAGCTGCAGGTCCCCAGGGAGGCTTCACAGCTTTGGGAGATTATCAGAGCTAATGACACAGCTGGATTTTGAACTGCTGTGTTCCAAGGCTCCCTGCACCTCTGGCAGTGTCAGAAGGGAGCAGTGATGTGGAGGCAATGATCTGGCTCTCATTTTTCAGGTTGCCTGCTCTCCTGTGGGTGTCACAGAGATTTCTCTTCTTTGCTACCTGCCACAAACTCAACTCTCCTGTTGTTTACTCAGGTGCTGCCTGGCTCTGGCAGCCCTGGGTACAATTTGTGTTTAATTAGATAAAAATCATGTTCTCTTAGTACAGGGGGCTTGGAGATTTGTGACAGACAAGTGTGTTTTAGTTTGTGCTGGCCTGGGGCTGGAAACTGCTGTGTTCATCCCTACCACTGATGGAATCTTCATGAGCTAATTAGGAAATTCTGCTTTAGGCCATACCTTTTTCTTGTTTCCTGAAAAAAAATGTTCAAACTGTACAATCAATCCAGAGTAGTTTGCAGGTAACAGGCACTCCTTGGGGTTGGCTTAGTGGTGAATCTCAGTTTGTGCTGAATGTTGGATGATTGGCACATTCAGAGCTGCAGCTTGCATGAACAAAGGAATTATGATCTGTGATCAGGGGACTGCCTGCAGGTAGAGCTGCTGTGGTGCAAAGCTGTCTTGGTTTCATCTTAGCCTCTGTGAAATGTTCTAAAACATCTATTTCAGATCAGGGCAGCATTTTAGCACCCCACTGCCTACCCCTGTGCTGTCCTTGTGTACCTGGAGTTAATCATCAACCTGACCTTTCACAGAGGGGTGTTTTGCACTGCCCAAAGCAGCCTCATGAGCAAGCTTTTGGACTCTTGTACAGGATACAGGAAACAAAGATCCTGCTCACTGTCCTTCCCTTGCTTTGGCCAAACCAAAGGAACTGTGTGTTCCTCAGTCACTCAAGGCTCTTCAGAGTTAGTTCAGTTTGAACAAATTTTTAATCTCCTGATGCAATTCCTAAGTAACTTAAATATTTTCTCCTTTTGTGGTTCTTTGAGTGCTTTTAGATGACAAGCAATATACATGATACATAAAAAATGTATATACAATATATATATATTAGATATATATTATATAATATATATACATATATGAATATATTACATATTATATTATAAAAATGCAGACTGATGCTAAAGTGAAATGGGTGAAAATCTCCATGTGTCTACAGGTTGTCCAGAGAAGCTGTGGCTGCCCCATCCCTGGAAGTGTTTATGGCCAGGCTGGACAGGGCTTGGAGCAACCTGAGATAGTGGAAGGTGTCCCTGCCCATGGCAGGGGTGGAATGAGATGGTTTTAAAGTCTCTTCCAATCCAAACCATCCTATGAATTAAAGGTGTGAGTTAGGTGGCAGGGCAGTGACCAGCTCAGTTCTGTGCTATGAACCACACAAACTACTCTGACATGTAATAATAGTGCAGGTGAAGGTTTAGACCTTGCCCCAGAGGGTTTAGTTCTTCTGTAAGTAATGCAGAAATCTCCACAGCCTCCTGAGATTTTGAATTTTTTGTCTGGAAGAGCCACAGACTACTTTGCTTGCCATGTAGGAGTAGCCAGGAGTTGTCACAGGCAGAAGTTTGTACCAATCAGTGCAAAAGATTTATTTTCATATTTTTGCAGCTGCATCCCTCAAGGGTTGTTTTTAAAACCCTCTGTATTGTGTAGCTCATTGTTCAGCTGTTCTGGGTAGCAGAATTTTAGTTCTCAGGAGTCTGAAGTTTCTCTAAGTCTGTCTTCTGTCCCATTTGCCCATCTTTCTTTCCCATAAAAACCCAGTGTGGCTGGAAAACCCCAGTTAGAAGTGAAACACTTTAAATGTCACAGTGTGAATCAGCTCTGAGCTTCCAGGGAATTCTCTGCTGTTGCTTTTCCTTCTCTCCTTGTTTTTCACAACTGCTCATGTGCAATGCAATCTGATCAATGTAACACAAATCTTTCACTGGAGGTGAACTTTGGATATGAAATATATTTTTCCAACAGTAAAATGTGATGCCATTGGTAATGTTTTGATGCTGAAAAGATATTAAAATATCTTGGCTTCAGATCTTCTGGGTCATTGAATTTCTGAACCTGTGTCATCTAACTTGGTGTATCCATGCTATATTTGGACAGCTGACTTGCTTTTTTAGACACCTCATCTAGATTTAAAATAGAAACAGCTTGTGTTGAGTTGATTGCTACACTTCTGTTTTAGCTGTTTGGGTGTGTAATCAGACCTTGGAGTTAAAAAATAAGAGCTGGGGGATGCTGAGTTGGGTTGGCTGCTGCCAGTTGTGCTCCCTCCTGCCCATTTCCCTGAGCACCCACCCCAGAGCCCTTCCAGGGCCAAGGCAGCTCTGGAGCTGCTGTTTTCTCCTGATACCTGGGGCTGGTGGTGGCCAGGAGCTGCTTCATGTAGTAAGGAAGTTTCCTCTTAACCTCCAGTAAGAGCCTGGCACTGGTCCCAGTCACAGCCCAGTGCAGCTGGTGAGATTTCCAAGCCACAGCTTCAGGACTGGAGGAGGAAAGGATCTGTTTGCTTTTGGGTTTAGAAACCAGGCATGGGAGCTGTGGTACCTCATGTCCTGTTTCAGGTGCTGAGAGGCTGTCCAGGGCTTTCAAAATACCTCCAAGGAGTCTCTGTCAGCTCAGTGAAGCAAGGTTTTACCTTTTCCCAGCACCAGGCATTTGGGTTTAGCTTTACCTGGTTATGGGGTGTGGTGCTGAGGTTTGGAGGGGTCTGTCATGCCTTGGTACCTGTTGCTGCAGTGGTTGCTTTCCCTGTGCTTTGCTCTTAACCTGTGGGGTTTCTTCTTCTTCTGAGCATTGATGTTTCAAGTTTCCATGGCAACTTCCAAGCTCTCAAGTAGATGTTGTCCGTTCAAAACAGAATGCTAATGTGGTGATTGTAGGACAGTGACAGCCCTGGTTTCCCTGCAGGAATGTCCCAGGGAGTGGATTAATTTTTAACTCCAGAACGTTTCAGATATTGACTTGCTAGGAGAACTCTCCAGTGCAACTTTAAAAAAACCTCCATCTGTGTGAGGCTAAAGTTCTGCCTGTTGATGTTGGACAGAAATCAGGTACCCACTTCATGTTTCCTCCATCACAATTTTTGTCTATTGGCACAAAAAGACAAGTGTGACATGTTTTCTATGGATAAAACCTTGGCTTGACTAGAAAGGAGGCCAGAAAATTATAATACATCTAAAAGGGCATTATTATGTTATTATTTTTTCCCCTCACACTTTCTTTCTTAGTCCCATTGAGAGAATTCAAAAAAGGCTTCACAAAATTGCAAGTAATTTCTTTTTCCCTTTTCCCTTTTCCCTTTTCCCTTTTCCCTTTTCCCTTTTCCCTTTTCCCTTTTCCCTTTTCCCTTTTCCCTTTTCCCTTTTCCCTTTTCCCTTTTCCCTTTTCCCTTTTCCCTTTTCCCTTTTCCCTTTTCCCTTTTCCCTTTTCCCTTTTCCCTTTTCCCTTTTCCCTTTTCCCTTTTCCCTTTTCCCTTTTCCCTTTTCCCTTTTCCCTTTTCCCTTTTCCCTTTTCCCTTTTCCCTTTTCCCTTTTCCCTTTTCCCTTTTCCCTTTTCCCTTTTCCCTTTTCCCTTTTCCCTTTTCCCTTTTCCCTTTTCCCTTTTCCCTTTTCCCTTTTCCCTTTTCCCTTTTCCCTTTTCCCTTTTCCCTTTTCCCTTTTCCCTTTTCCTTTTCTTGTGTACAGTTGTAGGTGCAGAGCCTGGGAGCAGTGCTTGCAATGAGATCAGTTCCACAAGATGTGCAAGGGGAGGGTTGGGACCTGTGAGATGGGCAAGGAGCCCAGAGTGAGCAGAAGTGACAGGTCTGTGCAGGTCACAGCCTGGCCTCTGTCCTTGTGGTGGCCACTGCTATCCAAGTCCTTGTTTAAAACCTTTGTTTAAATCAGGAGGCAGAAGCAGCTTTCATAACAGAAAATTCACTTCTGAGTCAGCTGGATGAACATCTCAACCATCAGTAGCAGTTCAGGTTAACAGACAGAGTTTCACATCCAGCACTGGGCTTTTCTCCTTTTTTTGTGGTGCCTTGTATTGTCATTTTTATAAGCAGATACCAATGTGTGTGTGCTGCTTTTTCTCCTCCATCTGTAGAGCTTATTTCCAGAGCTCTTGTTTTGGAGGATGAAATTCAGGATGTGTCTGGAATAGAAAGTGATGTTGTCACCACAGTGATTGCGTTGGAGGCAGAGGCTGTGGGTTCCCACTGTCACCCTTGAGCAAATGTCATTCTTTATTGGTCAGACACTGCAGTTCTTCAGGCTGGAAAAGACCTTTGAGTTCTCATTAACTCAGCATTGCCAAACCCACCACTAAATGATATCCCCAGGTGTTACAGCTGCACATCTTTCAAATCCCTCCAGGGATGGTGACTCTGCCACTTCCCTGTGCCACTGCTTGACAGCCCTTTTGATGAAGAAATTTTCCTAATATCCAGTCTGAAGCTCTCCTGGCACAAGGTGAGGCTGCTTCTCTTGTCTTGTTACTTGGGAGAAGAGCCTGACCCCACCTGGCTACAGCTTCTGTCAGGGAGTTCCAGAGAAGGAGGAGATCCCCCTGAGCCTGCTTTGCTCATCTAATTGGTTCCCTGACAGTAAATTTCCCAAGTCCAATATTCCCTCAGCTCTTTCTCTGAATTGACTTTTAATGGTGATTTATGAAAGAAATGAAGCTACCTCAAGCCCTTTGCAGGTAGAACACACCCAATAAACTCAAGATCCTGAAGTTAAAGGAAGAAGAAATGAGCAGAGAAAATAGAAAACCAACCACTACCATCAACAACAAAAAATACAGAGGGACATCAGTTTACCATCAAAAAGTGCTAAACCTGTTCCTACAGGTTTGCACCCAAATGAGAGGTGTGCTATTGTTCAGGCTGGAACTTCTTTGTGATATTAAGTCTTCAGGGCAGGATACCTATGAAAAGATTTGAGGCACATCTGTGCATTGTCCTGCTGCTGCTGCAGATGGGGGGGGTGGAGGTGGTGGAGAAGCCCATCAGGGCATGGAAGGAAGAAGACTTGGGAAATTTGTAGGGTTTGCCAAAGTGAAGGCCAAAGGAGGAAAGGAGCTCCCTCAGCTGCTCCAGAATGTGAGACAGCCCCGGCCAAGCATGAGCTGTAACAGGGGGGGCTGGCATTGGCAGGCATTGTGCTGAATTACCACCTTCTGTTTCTCCTAAAGTGAAACACCAGCGCTCCTGCCCCATGCAGAAAAGAAACTGTGGGGATAGCAAAGGAAGGGATGTGCTGGCAGTAGGTGTGAAAGAGTTGTCCTTTCTCCTGGGTTGGATAAAACATTCTGAGGGATGGTGACACCGCTGTGAGGTACCAGTGATGTTACAAACAAACCTAAATTGCTAATTACTGAGGAAAAGCTCTGCTTTAGTTATGCAGAGAGAGACCAGGGATTTAAGCCACTACTGAGGATCTCCAGTACTCAGTTTGTTTGGATTCACACCACCCAGGGCTGTTTGTCCCTATACCAATCCCAGCAACTCCCACAGTATTTACCCCTGAACTTCAGAAGTGATTGTTGCTTATTTACCTGCCACAATATTTGGCATTTGTGGCTAGTCCAGATCATCAAAGTAAATTGTTCTGGGTTTGAGCTCTTGTCAGCAGGGAGCTCTTGGAGAGGAAAATTGGCACCAAATCTTGCATTTGTTCAAGGGAGTTGAGAGATTAAACCCAGAGAGTCACAGTGGGAGTTTAGCCCACCCCTGCCTGGGGATGTTTGCACCTCACTGCCAAATTGTTTGCTAAAGTGGGAATTCAGTTTTCTGTCACAGACATCTCTCTTAACCTCTGCTTTAGTTTAAACAAACAAAACTCAAAACCACAAAGATTTTGTTTCAAATGACAAGTTTGTAATAAAAAAATTAGGCAAGTGGATGAAAGCAGAAAGCTCCCAAGGCTTAATGAGCTAATGCTCAGTGGAAGTGTCAGTCCTTTCCCATTCTGCCCAGTTCCAGGTGTGAGCCCTGATGGCTCCCTTATTTTGTTTGAGGTGAGATGACTCAGCTGAGAAGGGGGATGTGGTCCTGTTGGTGCTTGTTCTTTATGCAGAAAATCAGAATTTGTGTACTCCTCCTACTGTGTGTGGTTTGAGAGCATCATCAGCCCTGCTAAAGTATCAGGTGTTCTCCAGATTGCAGCTGCTGCCTTTTGATGAGTAAATTTGCTGTGGAGCTCAAGCACTGATTCAGTGCTGAGCACCAGGAGCACCTGAATAGCAAAGGAAATAAATGGGGGCCAGAGCTGCTCTGCCACTTCTTTGTGCAGTCCTAAGGAGCATTACTGACCCCAGGCTGGGTGTGTCACCCTCTTCACCAGGGTGAAATGTGTGTGTAGTGATGGGTGTCTTTGATTTGCCTTATTTAACATTTGTAGTAGTGAATTTATGTTTTAAAAAGCAACACAAAACACATCTTGAGGAGGGAGCTCAGCTTGGCATACAGGAGCATAGGATTCCTCAGAGCATCTCTGGGAAACTGCTGTTTCTCATTCTTGGGGCTATTACTGAGGCACATGGCTAGAACAGAAACCCAGCCATGTTAATACTGACTCTCATAGAGGTAAATATAGCAGCTGTGAGGACCTATTTTAAAAGTGCTTGTGCAACAGAATTCCCTCAGTGCTGTCCATCACTTGATGATCACATTGCTCTGGGTGTGACAGAGGAGAGGACAGGAGGAATCACTGAACTGTTGTGTTCATCAGCAGCCATCCCAGCTCACTCTGGTTGGGTTTCTTGTGGGTTTTGAGTCTTTTGTGACATGACAGACCTGTGAAGTATTTATTGTTGATGCTGGCTTTCTGCCTGCTCCTGGGCTTGCTTTTTCTTGCCACTGAGACAGGTGGGTCTGGCACATGAAGCTGAAAATAGTGGTGCCTTTAAAAGCCAAGAGACCTGAAAAGAGGTTAAATATAGTTCCCCTGTAGAGGAAGTTTTATGCTTTGCTTTGGGAAGAATTTGTATGATTATGTTCTTGAGGAATGATCACAAAATGGGGATGCTGCTGATTGACAGCTTCTGGGATTTACCAGCATTGAGTTACCCAAAGATATTGCTGCTGCTGGGTAACATCAAATCATCTTCATGATCTGGGTTCTTCAGATGCTGCATCATAGGAGCAGTGTGGCTGAGTGATGTGTTGAAACATAATGCATCAATTTAAGCCCTAATGCATTTTGAAATTAAAGTATCATCATACACTTGGAGCTGTGCAGTGAGAATACTTCAGTTACAGTACCCAAACTGCTGCTCATGCTTGAGTACTTACTGGAATGTAAATGTTGCAGCCTAATTCTGGATTTTAAAACGCTGCCTATACCGTACTTACTTTAACAAATAATTTTAGAAAGCTGTATAAAAATTGATGTCTATCTATATACCACAGTGGGATGTGGGAGGCAGTGAAAACACTTCTACAATCTGGAAATGTGCTGTGGGCTTCAGGTTTCCCACTCCAGTGTGGTTCTGACTCCAGAAGTGGGGTCTAAAAGCCTGCCTGGCTGGGTCTCTTCCCCTCTTACTGAAACACACAGTCAAGAAGATGATAAATACTCAGGTTTATCATCATCTAATATAAAATAATAAAACCTCCTTTGGTTTAATTCCAGCTCCTGTTCTTGGATTATAGATTTGTCTAATTTAGCAAAGCAGGCTGTAAGCCAGGGAGTGGGTTAGGATGAAATGCTGACAGAGCAGAGTGGAGTTCAGGCTGGGATGAACAAGGAAAAGCCAGGAATGCAGCAGCAGTGGCAAGGCTGGTTCTGAAAGTGACTCATGAGAGAGGCTCTGTCCCTGGTGGTGCATTCATGTGGCACTTCCCAGAGCACAGGGTGTGGAATGAGTGTGTTTACAGGGCTCAGTGAGGTACCAATGCAAATAAGTTCTGGACTCTGAAATGCAGATGAGGCTTCTCCCTGCTCAGCAGAGGGAGATTTTAGCTGAGTTACTGGGAGGCTGAGCAAGCCTGAAATTGGAGTTCAGCCTTGTGGCCTCAGTAGGACATCATCCCTCATGGAGCATTCCAGTGTGTTCAATGGCAGCTGCATTTTGTAGTTTGAAGCTGTTGAAAACACTTAATGGAATAGCCTGCAAGGAGTTTTGAGGTCACTGAAACAGCTGGATGAAGGGCCACTTTTGGAAGGACATCACTTGGTTGATCACTGGAGATCCATCAAGGGATCAATTCCCTTTCCAAGAGCCCTCCTGGTGCCCTCAGGTCTGTGTCAGCTGTGGGTACAGAAGGATGTTCCAACCACATCCTTTATTACCAGAATGAGCTCTTTGCCAGCAAGTGCTTTAGCAGGAGCTGGAGTAAGCAGTGCTTTTTTATCCCTGGTCTTATTGATGTTTTGTTACCTGTGTGTACCTGAGAGTTTCTAAGTGCAGAAACAGCCATTTCTTTTCCTTTTCTTTTTTCAAGACAAGTGCTTCCTGCAGTGCATTTGTCACCTATTCCCTGCCAGCCAAGACTGCTTACTATACAGGACCTTGTTTATGTCCCAAGCCAAATAGGCTTTCCACAGATAATTTGGGAGTATCTTGGGTGAAAACTGTGCAGGATGAGACACAGAGCTGTGATGTGATGTGCTGCTTTGTGCCTCTTCTGTCTTCTCTACTGCATAAACTGGATGTGGGTAGGAAATAATGCGTGGTGCAGGCAGAGGAAGAGGAGAGGGAGACTTGAGGGGATGAATGAGTCAATGTCTGCACCCTTTTTGATGTGTCTGCTGACTTAGAGCACAGTCATGGATGGATCCCCTGCTTGCTGATGTCAGATCTGTCAACTGGATTTTGCAACTGTGCCAAGGGGATTAACTGTGTGTGTGGAAGTGCCTCAGCATCCTCCACTGCAATCCTCCTCAGTCTGGAGGATTGGGATACTGTGCATTTGTATTTGTCATGTTATTTCTGACTGAATATCATCTGGGGTCAGCACTAAAGCCAATCTCTCTCTCTCTCTCTCCTTAGCTGAAACTTGAAGATCGCTCAGTGGTCCCTCGAGATGTGGTCAGACACATGAGCTCCAGTGTAAGTGCTTTTTTTTTCCTTTGTCCTTTTTGATTGTGATACTGCTGCATGGATTTCTAGGACTTGCCAAATTGCCTGAATGGAGCTGGACAGTAATGCTTTGAGCATGTTCTATATTTAGTGTGTTGGATGGACTTAGCTGCCTCCAGTGAAAATGGAATTCTGCTAAGGCTGCTCTCTACAGCTGCATATCTGCAAAGGTCTCCTGAGCAAGCAGTCCTGGGCAGGAGACAAGAAGCCTGTCTGCCCTGCCATTATTAAAGTTTTACATTCATCCATTCTGAGTTGTGGGGACTGTGGACCTGCTCTCCCAGTAAGAGGGAGATTGGAGTGGGGGCAGGTCCCAGTTCCACTGCTTGCCTTTGCCTCTGTTTTCTCTGATAGAGAATTTGGAGGGAATATTTTCAGACACACCTCTCAATCTACAGTAAGCAGCATCTTTTCCAGCTTCTCCCAGAAATTCAGCAAACCAAACACTGCTGGAGCATCCAACACAGCTAGGTTGACAGAGAGCAAGCTGGTTCTTAAACAGCAGCTGATAATTGTTCCCTTTGCTCTTTCTGCATGCTGTTCTATGCCCCAGCCCCTCTGCTCTAGTTATATGGCACTTGTGCCTATCAGAGATGTGTAAATTTGGGTTTTGTGCAGGGAATACTGGGGAGCCTGTTGAGTATTGATGATCAGATGGGATTTGCACTCTTTAGGAGCTCAGCAAGGTTGGCAATTTCTTGCTGTGGCTCAGAGCTAACCTCTAACCCTGAGCCATATGGCCCTGCCATGTGTTTGCCTCTTCTTCTCTTGACTTGCTTCCAGCAATGTGGCTACCAAGGCTGTGCTGAAGGAAGCAGCTGGCCACTAACTGCTGCAGTTGCACCACATGGTGTGCAGCCTGGTACAGGGACAGAGAAGGCTCTTCTCTGACCTGTCTGCCTTGTTTGGGTTTTTGTTATTTTTAAATAAAGCCTTTTTTGTCAATTAATAAAAGTAAACCCACCCCCCTTTTCCACAGAATATTACAAAGAAAAAAAAAAAGGAAGGAGAAGCTTGAATAATAATTTGAAAATGGCTGAAGCAAAGTATTTCCTTAAGAAATTTAATAGTTGTTTGAAGTGGAAATTTGAAGTCAACATCTTTTTCTAAAACTGCAGCTTTATGGAAGAGTTCTTATCCAAAACAATGAGCAGGTAGAAACTGGAATTATAGGCTGTTAGCAGTGTTGTACCTGGCACAGCTGGAGCTGTCAGAATGTTCTTCTCACTCGGGGGGATGCTTTGAGTCCTGTCTCTCAGCTGTTTGTTATCCAATGCTTCTTAAAGTCATTTTAAGCTTTCCGGACAGCAGGTTGTTCTCCTCTTGGCAAACATGGATGTGCTGCTTTTGTTTGCAATTTCCATTCTCATTTGAGCAGAAATAGGCTCCCCTGGCTTGCTGCACATGCTTTGGTAGATATGTACCCAGCAGTTGTCTTGCACATTCATTTTTGTTGGTTTGCATGTTTAAATAATGGTATTTGCTTGACCCTTGTGCCCAGTAATTTCATTTTTTTAATTGATGGAATGGTGAGATTATAACTCAATTTCTTCTCTCTGTTGAAAAGCGTAACAAGTTTCTAAATGTTAGTGGGGGTAAATTAAACAATAAGCCCCCTTTATTCCAAAGAAAACCTTCACTTGTTAACAGATATATTCCAAAAATTACAGGAGCTTTTAAAATAGAAAACCTGCAAGTCAGCCTGCCAAATTCAGGATGTGGGATGGTTGCCCTGTGCCAGTTGGCCTGGCAAATGGAGAATGTGGAACTTATTCTGTATTCAAGACACTCTCTTAGGGCTTGTTTTTAACCTTGAGCCAGAAGGACTCAAAATCCTCTGTTCCTCAAGAGAGGAGAGCTGACTCAAAATCCATGTGCTTCTCATTGAGCACTGAGTGTGGGGAAAAAACTTCTTCAGGGGGAAATGCATAAAATGAGATCATTTTCACTCAATGCAGTTGGGCCTGAAAGTCTAATCCAGCTGGATGAGAAGCAGGAGAAGTGGCAGAGGTAATTTTTCCAGGTGATATGCTAATTTGGGGAAAAGGTAAGAAGTAGATCTGTAATCTGTCAGACACCTGGATTTTGTTGTTTCAAAGGATTCTGAGCTATGCTGTTCCTTTTAAACAAAGGAATAAGAGTGGTGTAAAGATCCTCTTATTAGAAAAGAGTGCTGAGGGAAAGAGTGGAAGGATGGGAGGTGGAAGATGTGGGATTGATGGCTGGGATTGATGGCTGTGTTTGCAGAGCTGCTGGGCTCTTGGATGGGAATTTGCTGGTCTGCCTTAAAGCCTTGTCTCTGATGGGGAAGGAATCAATTCACTGCTTAAATATTCAGTATCTCCAGCATGATGTCAGGGTACCAGAAGAAGCAGGAACAAGGTCTAGGGAGTGCACTCAGTTGTGGAGTGAGTGAGGCTTGAACCCATCAGCTCTCCTCATTCAGCTCTACTCATTCAGGGAGTGTTCAGTCGCCTCCCTTTTTCCAGTTCTGCTGTTGGAATTGATGGAAATGGATTTTTGTAACAGAGCTGTGAAATGTCAGCTCGTTTCATTTGGCCCCTCCTTTAATGGGATCAGCTAATGAAAGGATGGGTGTGCTTGAGCTGTGCCCAGCTGAGGACCTGCCCTGGAAGATGGGACAAGTTGGCAATGTCTCTCTCTGGGACTGCACTGCTGAGCACTGCTGTAAACTCAGAGTGATTCAGCAGAACCCCTCAGCCTGCAAATCTGCATCCTCTGCCACAGGCTGATGTTTCATGTGACAGAGAAATAAGTGAACTCATAATAAAGGAAGGTTCAGTGGCAGGTGAGGGAGGAGAGCTGTGATTTGACAGCCCTGTAGGTCCTAGGGCTGCTCACAACATTGATCTTTGCTTTCTTAACCACAGACAGAGCTCTGTACTTGCTCAAGCATTTTATAACTGGAAGGAGAAGCAAGCTGAGCTAAACCTGTTGCTCTTGGCCATGACTAGTAGCACCCAGCTGTGTTAGGTGGGAGGCACCTTTAGGGTGGTGCAGGTGCCTTCTCCATGGGGAAACTCTTTTAGAGAACAGGCAGAAGGATGCTGGAGCACATCAGTCACTCCAGTCCTGGTTTTGTTGCTTGCTGTACTTTCACCATCCATTAAAGGGATTTTAGACCAGGAGACAATATGATCCACAGAAATCACAGGTGTTGGATTGTATCATGTCTCAGAGCTGCTGTCGTGTTGGCTGCTGATAAAGGAAAAAAATTAATTTTGAAATGTGCAGTGTAGGGCAAGGAATTTGTTTCTGGAGGGGTTTTTGGTTCTGACTAACAAATAGTCTAAAACACAGGGCCTGAACTGCAAAGCACAGCCAGAGGATGGTGTGGGTATACTTGTTTTAGCTGACTCTGGAGGAAAAGCAGGGCAGGTGGCTGTGCTGCAGGCTGCAGAAGCTGTGGGTTTGTTGAGCAGGTGCCACTTCTGAGCAGGCCTCACTCATCCCACAGCTCAGATCGTGCTGGCAGTAGCTGTTGTGAAGCCAGTGTAATTCTGGCCAACCCTTCTCAGGTGAGAGTGATGCTAGAGCTCTGCTGGGCTCTCTGCTGGCAGCCTGTGCAGGCAGCAGGCTTAGCTGCAGCGTGTTGTGATGGAGCTGAAGCTGGGAAAGGCTCCCTTTGCTCTGCAGCCCTTCTGGAAAGGCATGGCAGTGATATGTGGGGCAGCTGGAGGCAGTGAGCCCCTGCTGGCACAGCTCTGCCTGGGGCTGGCCCCCCTCTCCTGATCCCATTGCCTTGGGAGCCTCAGGGCTGCAGGGCCCTGGTGTGGGTGAGGACAGAGCCAGCAGCAGGCAGGTGGAAAGGAAAGGAAAGCAAACCAGCCAGAAGGGCTGAGCAGTCTGTCCAGGAGTTACCTGCACTGTCTTTGCTCCAGCTGCCAGTCCTCAAGGTGAAACTGAATGAGTTGAGCACCAGCAAACTCCTGAACTCTCACAAGGGCTGCCCAGGGCTCTGAGTGAAAGCCTTGACTAAACATTTCCCTTGGTTGAAAGAACAGAACTGAGCAAACAAATCCACTTCTCACAGGGTATGAGCCCTTGGAGTGTTGTGCTCAAGTCCTGCTGGAGCAGAGACCTTGATGTTTGAGATAAGGACAGCTCATACCAGGGCATTTGTCATGCTGGCCCTCAGTCAGCTTTGATAATGGACTTGTGGTCTTTAATAAATAAAACTATTGATTGTCCCAGCTGTCAGGAGGCCAGGGCAGCTGCTGCCTTTGACACTGTTTGGGTTAGCAGCCCTTCCTTGCAGGCCCTCACCATATGTGTGAGCAACGTGCACATTGTGTGCTCCCTGCCAAGCTGCCCCCAGAAGGCTCCTGACAGCATGCCTTCTTTTCTTGGGGACAAAAAAGATTAAAACTTTGTTAAAAAGTGAAGGAGATAATGACAGACCATCTTATAATTAGACCAACTGTGAATTATCTGGCTGCAAACCTTGAAGTTTGACCACAGGTGCCAGATTTTTTTTAAATAAAGACTATTTATAATGTCCTTCAGAATTGTGAGTTAAAGTCACGACAGCTTTAAAGAATTTCTGTTTTGTTGCTGATCTGCCCCTGCCTCTGCTGACTCAAGGCAACACCTCACAATGGTCCTGTGGAGCTGTGAGCCAGGCAGATTTTAAAACAAGTAAACACTAATCACCTGATACAGTATGGTCTTATTTGACCAGGTGTAGGAGTCTCTGCTTTAGCATCTGTTTCAGGTTCTACCTGGGAAGAAAACACTATAGGTCTGTAATAGTGATCTCACCTTCTGAGCTCTCATAGTGTTGTATGAAATTCCCCTGCAGAACAAGGACCTGAAGGGTAAGAGGGGATTTAGTCTTGAAGTTTGTCTCTGAATTTATGACTTGTACACAAAACAATTACATTTGTATGTAGGACCTTCCCTAGGTAACAAACCTGTTTTCCTTTTGTGTTTTCAGGACAGTCAGTGTGGAACCGTAATTGACGTCAACATCGAGTGTGCTGTGAAGCTGGTGGGAACCAACTGCATCCTTTACCCTGTCAACAGCAAAGACCTGCAGCATATCTGGGTGAGAACACAGCCAAAACACACTGGGAGCCAGGGCCTGGTGGTGTGCAGGGATGCTGCTGCACTTCGAGTCTCTCTTGAAGGCAAAGCATCCGTGTTGTGCAAGATGCATCTGCAGTTTGGTTTTATTTTAAAAACCTCCCTAGCAGAAGATGATGCAGCATCTCCTCATCTCCCCATCTGTTCTGTGTTTCTCATCACATTGCTGAGACCAAATTTTCTTGAAGAGCTAGACTGACATGAAATTATGTGAGAACTTCTGCACTGAGTGTGGAAAGCCTGACCAGGGCAGCCCAGAGCTGCTGAGCTGTGACACCACTGCTGCTGAAACAGGCTATAAAAATGCTGAGATGAGTCAAGCATGTTTCTGTTGAGCTGGAACAGTCTCAAACATATCTGTTTCTCTCTTTGAGTGTATAGTTGGTTTCCAGAGACCAGGTAGGATAGGATTTCATCATTGCTTTTCCTCTGAGATAAAGATAATTTGGGACTGAAGAGCAGGAATGTCATAACTCATCCCAAGTCACAGCCTGCAGGAAGACAGTAGGATATGAGCTCCTCTGGGATGAAAAATTAGTCTTAGTGATAAAAATTGGCTCCAGCTGCAACAATTACTTAAAAAGTTTTGTTTCTTGTTTTCATCACAGCCTTTCATGTATGGTGACTACATAGCCTATGACTGCTGGCTGGGCAAGGTCTATGACTTGAAGAACCAGGTCATCCTCAAGCTCTCCAATGGAGCCAGGTACTTCTCTCCTTCCTTTGGAAGACTGTCCTCCCTGGTTTTCACAATCCTGATCTGTTTTATGAGAACAAGAAACAGTTTGGGCTTCATTTACAAAGTGATAAGTTATCTGCTTGCATGATCTTCAGATGTAGAGCAAAAGAATACTTATTTCTCTGAAAACATTGAGATTCATTGACAGCCCTCTGGAAAAGCTGTAGCCTGAAAGGTGGCAATATTTTTCAATCCTAGCAGATCAGTGCTCCAGAAGTAAAGCACACTTTAAACTGTACTTGTCCTCTGCAAAAGTAGCTGTTGAAGATGGGTGGTTGTTCCAGACTATTTCTCAGTAGAAGAGCATAACTTCACCGAGCTGTAGGGAGAATTCTTACCTTAAAAAAAGCTCTGTGAAATGATGGAAATTTGCAGGCTTGTGGTTTTTATCAAATATGAAAAAGCAACCCAATATAGAACAGCTTTCTTTTTTCACTGAATTTTTTATAAATGAAAACACAATCCAAAGTCTAGAGAAAGATTTACCCAGAGATATTGAAAGAAATATGTGATGAAATTTCTGCAAAGCCAGCAGAAGGATCTGAATTCTGTTCCTCTTGCATGTGAGACAGTGACTTGTGTGCTAACCTTATGGATTCACTACATTCTCTGTTACTGAGGCCTGTCTTATCCAACAAACTCTTGATGCAAGGGAAGGAAGGAACCAGTGGAGGGCCAAGAGGTATATGTGCCTGGCAGCTGGGGAATAACACATCTGTCTTGTAAACTGAGTGTTGACATTGATGTTTAAAACACAACAATCAAATCTCCAACCCTGCAGCCAGCTCTGAGTCTAAGAGAAGTCAGTAATGTGGGAGTTGTAGCAGATAATTGGTGGATGGATGGATCTGAGAGTTTTGACTGTTATTGTGAGGTTAGGTCAGGCTGGAAGGCTCTTAGGTCTGTGTTAAACTAGGAGGGAAAAATAGCCACACATCTGTCTGTAATGCCTGCAGTTATTGGTGCAATTTAAAACTTTGCTTGGAATCTTGTAGCAGCTCCTGCACAGCTGTGTAAAGTGAGGGACTGCTTGCAAAACCTCTTCCTAATGAATCATTTGAAATGCCACCAGAACTTACTCTGGAAATGAAGCAATTACTAAAAGAAATGTGCCCAAATTGCCTTTAAGTCCCAGCATGGTGTAAGAGATGGGACCTCTGCAGCAGACAGATCTTGTCCAGCACCCAGCCTGTTACTTAGCTTGCTTTTTCACATGTTGAATGGGACCTTTAGATACCTCTAATGCTTTTACAGCTTGTCTATGAGCAGTTTTTCTCTGTCCCATAAAAGCCCAGTGATACACTGCTGGGTGCATGGCCAGAAGTGCTCAGGCTGTTCCTTGGGTGCTGTTTGCTTTTGGGGTAGATGACTTTGGAAGTGTGACCCTGTGTCTCCTGTCTGTTTCCAGGTGTTCCATGAGCACAGAAGATGGAGCCAAGCTGTATGATGTTTGTCCCCACGTCAGTGACTCGGTGAGCTGCTGCCTCTCCTGACTTTGTCTTGGAAACTTTTTGTGCAGGAGAGAGGGAGAAGGCAAAATTCATATGAATTTATTAATCCTAAGAATGTATCACTTCCAGTAACAGTTTAAAGGTGATGTTAGTCACGAGCAGGGTTTCAGGAGGTATTACAATTGATACATCCAACTGGTTTCTTTGTAAACAACTTGTGTAACACACTGTCAGATGGCTGGTGTCAAGGCAGTTCACTCACTGCTCCTTCTGTCTGCACATGCTTCTGAAGGCTCTTACGCCATTTGCTGCTTTTAAAAACTGTTCCTCTTCTGGAAAAAGGGGTTTTGTTTAACAGGTGCTCTGCTAGAAGCAAGTTTTCAGGTCATGTAATGTCTCTTGTTACTGCAGTCCGTGGTGTTTTTTGAACAGAGACCTGCCACCACACTGGCATTTTCCAAATCACATGGCAGGGAAGGTTTTGCTTGCTTTTGGGTAAAACAGTTTGCTGTGTGATGGGATCTAACCTCTCTCACCTTCAAAGGCTGATGACAGCCTGCTTGTTCTTCCAAAGGGCCTTGCTGCACTCCTGGCAGCAGTGCTGGGAGATGACAGAGGATGACGTGTGATGCTCAGGAACTAGCAAAGCACTGAGCTCTTATCCTTCCCAGCCTTGAAAGCAAAGGTCCCTTTGATCTAAAACTGCACTTCTGCTAAAACTTGATGCCAGCTTGTTGAAGAGTAAATGGAATAGCAGTTCAATAGGATGTGCTGCTGTGGTTTTCTGGTTCTGTACAGAAAAGGAGTGCTCTGTCACTCGATATTCTCCAATAGCCTCTGCTACTTTGGGTTCTGCAGTGTGTTTTCTGCTCACTAAATGGATGTTGTAGCAACATTTAGCTTCTGGTTACCTAATTTTGAGATGGCTTGTTTTGAGTCAGGCTGCCTTTAAAGTGTACACAGCCCTCTGGGGAATCACAGTTTGGGCTGAATCAGCTGTCTCCAGTGCTACTCTTGATCCTGTGCTCAGAATTGCTGTGTGTTAGTTGGGTACCTGAGTTAGATCTTGTCACACTGCTCTTATCCCTTCTGACAAATTACAAGACTTGATGCAGTTTTGTGCTCAGTGTTTTATCTACCCTAAACTGCTCTGTCCGCCCCCACACTCTGAATCTCAGTATCAGTGGGAAGGAGCTCTAGGAAAGCAATTGTTGTGTTTACTGTCCTGTTTTTGTTTTCAAAGAACTGTCATATTAACTAATCCACCTGAGACAGGAATAATACTTACACACTAAATATGACAAGCAGGGGAGTGAAGGCACACATCCATTCCCTCTGAAAGATATAGGTGCTTGAATTAGAGCATGAAAGAGAGATGTCCTTGCCCTGCTGACCTTGGCTACCTTGTTACTGAGAACCTCTGTGTGGAAATGTGCCTCTAGTTTATTGCAAGTCCCTTTGCTTCTCCTGCACCAAGTCCTGGTCCTGGTGGGATGTGTGACACAGCAGGTTGCTATAGGAACTGTTGGGTTGCCTTCAGGAAAGGATGAGATACAGGAGATGGGCATCTTGCAGACTTTATCTTTATAGTTAATTTTACTGACCACAAAAGGTGGAAGGGAAATGCTGGGATATTAAATCTTAGAGTCCTTTATTTCTCCCCTCTGTTTCTCCCACAGGGTCTCTTCTTTGATGATTCATATGGCTTTTATCCTGGACAAGTCCTCATTGGGCCATCTAAAGTGTTCTCCAGTGTGCAGTGGCTGTCGGGTGTGAAGCCTGTTCTGAGCACAAAGAGCAAGTTCAGAGTGGTGGTGGAGGAGGTAAGGACTGACACCCTGACACATGGCCACCTTCTGCCTGCATGGTCCCTGGCTGGCTGTTTGGAGCAGAGTCAGCTTGCCATGGTAACCTCCCAAGAGCAAATGTGCTGTGCCTGTGCTGTTCTGAGGTGACAAATTTCTCACTGGGGACTGGCAGGACTTTGGAGCATCCTAGCAAGGGTCCCTGCCTGCTGGCACCCTGTAAAGTGATCATGTGTCAGCACACTCAGAGGGCAGTACTGCTGATCATTAGGGCAGTAGGAGCACATCTCCTGTTGAAACTTAATGTTGTATGCTGTCCAAAAAGGAGAAATATTGCTGATTCTTTGCTTAAAGAAGGAGCAGCTCCAAGTCCATTAGCATATCTCTTTGTGACATTGGACTGCTGATTTACATGTACCATAGCTTCCTTCCCAAGCCACTGGTCTTTCCTTAAAGTTAAATTTGTAGAATCTCTGTTGTCAGGGGTCAGGCTATGGGGGCACTGTGATTGTCCTGGATGGGTGAAACTTCACTTGCCCATATTAAATGATAAAAGCAGGTCTGTGTGTAAACTTTGACATCTGAGATATAGGTCTGGGAAAGTCTCTGAAATGTGTAATTGCCTTTTCTATCACTATATTGTAGGTACAGGTGGTAGAACTAAAAGTTACTTGGATCACTAAAAGCTTCTGTCCTGGAGGTACTGACAGTGTGAGCCCTCCTCCCTCAATAATCAGCCAGGATAAGCTGTCCAGGTGAGATCCCTTGGAAACCCCTTTTTAATCCCAGCACTCAGGCCCTGCTGACTGTGGGTGACAGGCATACCAGGTGAAGGGACACAATGCTTCTGTTTCCAGCAGGACTTTTTCTTCTATGTTACATGCCTGCATATCCCAGAGCATTTAAATCTCTTATTTAAAATAAATACAAGAGAACTTCCAAATGAGTTTAGCAGACACTTGAGTTACCAGCACGAGGGCAAGCATCCTGCTAGTGCCAAGTTCTCTCCAGCTGACACGTGCACAGGGTGGTGTCTGGCAGCAGCTTCCTTCTTCCCTTGTCCTTGGACTCCTGGAGCAGGCTGCAGCTCCGTGTGTGTCAGGGGTGCGGCTGCAGCCCGGGCTGGTGCTGAGGCAGTAACTGGTGCCCTCTGCAGGCTGCAGCTGCTGCAATGGACTGGGAAAGCTCAAAAGACAAGTCAGATGAGCAGCAGCACTGTCAGTGTAGGTCCTGCCTGGAGCTCCTGCGCTGGAGGGGAGCAACTCTCAAATTACAGCAAAAAGCCCCAAATGTCTCTTGGCAGCTGTCTCTGGGAGGAGGAGGGGAGCTACAGGGAGAGGAGTGATTTGTGTCCCACCCAAACCCTTTGTATCCCCACCCAGTCTCTGGTGAGATTCCCACTTCTCCTTTAGAATTGTGTGCCTGGAAATGATTTGGTGTGGTGCTGTGCCAGCCCTGCAGCAACACTGTTGGTGTGAGGCCGTGCCAGCCTTGTCAGGGCCCTGGGCACTGCTGGGTTCTGGTTCTGTTCTGTGCTCATGGCTCTCCTGTTCTGCCAGGGTGAAGCGTCTGGGCTGCTTTGACCATGCCCAAAGGCAGCTTGGGGAAAGGTGCCTCTACGTGTTCCCAGACAAGGTGGAACCTGCAAAAATCACCTGTGAATGTCCAGAGAGGAATTGTGTCCTGGGTGAAGGAGCAGTTGCCAAAAAGGTGAGTTGGGGGATCCAGGGAGGCATTGACATCTCTGAACATTTGTGGTCACTGTGACTTTTAAAGCAGAGATCTTCCTGGTAGTCATGTGGTCTGAAATGTGACTCCTGGAGTGGTTGTAGGAGTAATGGCTTGTTGTTGCCAGCAGGGAAGTCACCTTGTGGAGCACTCTGACTGCTCTGGGTGAAGCATGCAGCTACACCTTGAGAGAGCATAAACAAGGCCTCAGCACAGAAATGGCACCTTGCAGGGGTCAAGTATGCTCTGACAGCTGGGATTTAAAAACATGTTGTTTTCCTTAGCATTCTCATGGAGCTGAAATGTTTGGTTAAATCCTTGCTACAGAGAAGCAAGGAAGTTGTTTTTGCTTCCTAGGCCACATGAATCATGTCTGTACTTGCTGGCTGTAGTCATGGTGTTCCTAGAATAACAGGATGTCATCAGTGTGTAGATGGTGACCTCTGTGCATGTTGCATGGATTTACTTGTGACCTTCCATGATAAAAAAGTTCAAAACATGCCTAAAATAAGCTGAAGGAGCAAAGCTCACTTTACATGGGCTAGTGCAGTGCTGCTCCTGAGCAGAGCACTGTGAGCTGCTGGTTTGCAGAGTAGTCTGGTGCAGGTGAAATTTGCAGAGCCCCATGAGTGCTGTTTTTCCTGCACAAAGCTGAGCATTCCCCAGGCTGCTGAGTGCCCAGGCACAGGTCTGACCCACGTCTGCTCTGTCCAGGTGAGGCGGCTGCTGAAGAAGCAGATTGTGAAGATCATGTCGTGCTCCCCGGACTCTCAGGGCACAGGTGAAGCCCCTGACAAAGAGTCTGCTGCAGCTGCTGACCAAAAATCAGAGGAGCTTAAGCCTGAATCCAAGTGTGAGCTGGATGACTCTTCCAACAGTGCACCAAGTGCTGGGGAGAGAAAGGAGGAGCAGCCTGAAGAAACAGGCAAGGAGAAAGGGGGAGCAGCAGCACGGCAGCAGCAGCAGGCCCCGTTTCTCCTGAAGGATGAAGGGCTGCCTGACTACAGGCTGCAGTCCATGGAGCAGGATGCTGATGATGAGGCAGCTGATGACACTGATGACACCAGTTCTGTCACCTCTTCTGCCAGCTCCACTGCCTCGTCCCAGAGTGGCAGTGGCACCTGCCGCAAGAAGAGCATCCCTCTTTCCATCAAAAACTTGAAGAGGAAGCACAAGAAGAAGAAGACCAAGGTTTCACGAGAGTTTAAGCCAGGAGACAGGTGAGCTGAACTTCCACACCCATGTGTAATTGCCAAAATCTCCTTTCCCCAAGTGCTCAGCTGTAAATCAGCACCTGAACTCGGGTGCAGGACGATGGGGAGTTTGGTCTCTGCTTGGTAGTAACTGACAGCAATTATCTTGTGATGACTGTGCAGTGGCCTGTGTGGAATCAGCTTGGTCTCAGTCCAGCTTCTGATGAAACTGGGGCCATGTGACCTGACACTGATGCTATTCCATTTCAGCTGTGCCTCAGGGCATGGACAGCTATCTGTGCTGTGCTAGATTCTGTGTGCAGGGAAGGAGGTGAATAAAGATCACACAGCTTAAACATGACACTAATTGGTTACCTTATTGGCAGCTTCTGCAGAGAGGCTGAGGACAGACCATGCTAGGAATGGACAGCTTATCCTGGAGAGCTGTCTCCAGAGCTCTGAGCTGGCAAGGGTAGTGCTGCTGTGGGTTCTGTTATCCTGGCCCTGCTCTGCAGAGGTCTGCCATTTTTGCCAGCAGTATACTTCTCAATATTAGAATTGTTTAATGACTAAATTGCACTCACTCCTTGAGAGCCTTGGAGGAATTTATTTCAGTAGCTTGAGGGAGGGAACACTGCATATATCTGCCCATTTCTAGACAAAACTGGATGTCAGCAGTTTTTACCTTTAACTTAGGAATGTTTAAACTGTTTTCATGGGATGGAAGGATATCTGACGAGTGGTCTGCCTGTCTTCCCTGGGCTGCTCAGTTGTGTACAGATTCTGCATCAACTGATGCCAGAGAACATGGGAGAATTCTCTCAGGAGTGTGACATTATCAGAAATTATTCAAGAGATTCACTAGTTTGAGAATGTCACGAACTTCATTGGCATTTCTTGTAGGTATTTAGCCTTGCCTGTGAGTGATTCTTGTAGTCCTTGTAAGTTCTGGAGAAATTAGATTTGAAGGTCACAAAGCCCAGCAGAGCAGCATCCAAGTGTGAGAAAAAATGGGAGTGTGTGATAGAGTTGCTGGGAACAGATCCTCGGTTCACTCTTCATGTCTCACTCCCCCGCTGAGTGTCTCTGTTTTACTGAAGGTTTTGCTAAGGAGAGCTCAGCTAGGGCACCTGGTGGCTCCCTGTACCATGCAGGCAGAGGGGAGAAATCCCTGTGTCAGCCCCAGGAAATTCCAGTGCTGATCAGGGCAGCTCTATACAAGGAGATGCAGAGACAACCATGACACAGAGTAGGAGTTAGAGGAGCACAGACTGAGAGCCCCCAGCTGATACTGTGAAGGGTGCATGGGGCAGCTGGGCACAGCTCAGTGTGAGAGGCCAGTGCTGTTGAATATTCCTCTGGGGTGCTGAGGAATCAGAGATGTTTCTCTGGTCATCAGAGATGTTCTGCCAGGCACTGCTGAGAAATGCCTGGGCTGCCTGCACTCAGTGATGCACATGTGATGTGTCAGCTCCTGGGCAGTGTGGCTGCAGGGGCCAGCTCAGCATGTGGCTTTGCCATCAGTGAGTGACCTGCTGCAGCTCTCTGTGCAGCACACAGACAGCTGGATATCTTTCAGTGAGGATATATAAGGATTTTTATTAACATCAAGTCTTGATTTTTGTTTAAAGCCACCATTGCAGACAAGAGTGCCTCATTTCCTTGCACAGCCTTTCCACTCCCATCCTCAGCTGCACGTGTCCTCTGTCCCCCAGACGTGTCCTCTGTCCCCCAGACATGTCCTCTGTCACCCAGAAACCATCTTGTTGTGTATCACACACACACTTGGCCTTTTACAGACTCTTCTCTGATAATTTCTGTTGTTATGTCCTGGCCCTGCTAAAACTTCATCTTGTTTCCACTTAAAAATATTTCTCTGACATTGATAAAAACAGGGCTGGGGACAAACCAGCTGTATTTGCCTATTGTATCTTCATTCTGATTTGGTTTTGAAACCAACATAAATCCAGCACTTGTGTTATTCTGGAAGGCCTGGCCAGCAAAGTAAAGGGAAGATTTAAAGCCAGTGTGGGGTTTGGTTTGTTCTGTTCTGTAGGAGACATGAAATTAGTGGAGGGCTCATTAGAAGAGTGTCCAGCTAGGCTGCCCCTCCTGCCCCAAGCACTTTGCCTTGTCAAGCATCCCTGTCAAGCCCCACAGCAGAGAACCAGCATGTGGTCCATTGTGGTGTGTTTGGGTTTAATTTCTGAGCTGCAGAGACACATGTGTGTTTGAACAGCTGGGGAGGACATTTTTCTCTTTTAAACAAAATCCTTTTGCTTTACTCACATTCAATGTGTAGCCTCTTTCCTTTGTTTTGTTTATTTTTTCTCTCTGGAAGGTCTGTGATGATTTATCTTTCCACTCATGTATTCTTCTGCTTTCAAAGACTCCTCAGAGCTAGAAGGTGCTCCAGTGGAGAAGATCTCAAGCTTCAAACTATTTGAATCTCCTGTCAGGGGCAGAAAGTGGGTGCTAGTAGATGTTAATTTGCCTCCTTAGGAATAAAAGTGAACTCAGCAGGAGCTCCCTGGAAAGTCAGTGCTCCTTCAGCAGTGTAACTCCTGCAGGGCTTGAGAGCCCATCAAAACAAAGCCTGCTGTGTAGCTGTGTCCATGTGCCCTGCAGAGGGTTTTCTGACTGCCTTCCCAGCCTGCTGATCTGTGTTCCTTTGTGTTGCTGAGGTCCATCTTGATCCTTGATGTTCCCTTTGCTAATTCATTGCCTTTTTGTGCTGCCAGGGTTGCTGTGGAAGTGGTGACCACGATGACTTCAGCTGATGTGATGTGGCAGGATGGCACCGTGGAGACAAACATCCGCTCCAACGAGCTGATCCCTGTCCACCACCTGGACAACAACGAGTTCTGCCCTGGAGATTTTGTGGTGGACAAAAGAGGTATTGGGTGTCAGAGCAATGCTCTTAATTGCAAAGTATTGTTCAGTTTGGATCCCTTAATTTGCTCTGTAGCTGTTAGGTGGGTACTTGAGAGGGACAGCAGTGACTCAGCTGACTTGGTGGGAAGGGCAGCAGAGAACCATTATTGACATACCAAAGTTGAACTATGACAACAGGAAGGATGTGGAAAGAATAAATACCAAGGATCCAAACTAAGATTTTCAGTATTTCTGCAGAGCAGGAGTTGCCTACCTTAAAAGAGCCAACAGCTCTGAGCTCTGTGCCACAGTGAGGGGAGAAGCAAACAGCTTACCTCAGGCTGTTATCTCTGTATGACTGATTTATCATGACCCTCACGTTTTTTTCATTGAGAGTTTTGGGATCCAGAGGCCTCTTCTTGTATCCCTTTTCTTCACCAAACCAATTGCTGATGCTAGTGAAGGCTACAGGACAAGTTCAAGGAGACTTAGAGCTTTTGGATATGAAATATTGATGAAACCATCTGGCTCTCAGCTCCTTTTCTAGCAAGGGTAGACCCTCAGCAGCGGGGACCAGAAGACACTTAGGTTGGGAAGCAAGAAATCTGGCTTAGCATAAATAGAGGCTGTTTTATGTGGCCATTTCTGATGAGTAATGTCTGACTGGTCTTCTGGGTTGCACGTAGTCTGTGGAAAGTAAAGTTACCCATCAGCTCCAGCTCTACCATTCTAGTTTGGCAACAGTTTTCACTGTGTAGGAAGAAGTGTTTTTCCTCATGCCATTCACAAGTGGAAGGCTTTAGCCATGAGAGCCCAGGAGCTGACAGCCTCAGTCACTGAGCAAAGTCTGTGCTCCTTTGTCTGATTTGTCTGTTTTCTTCCCTACCATTGTGACCAAAAGCTCAGAGCTCCCAGGACCCTGGGTTGTATGGAGTGGTGCAGTCTGGGGACCACATCGGCCGGACCTGTGTGGTGAAGTGGTTCAAGCTGAAACCCAGTGGAGATGATGTGGAGGTAAGTGCAGCTAGCAAAGAGAAAGCAGCCACAAAATAACACATGCCTCACAGATAAACACAGATAAGCCTGGAAATCAGCTCTGCATTGACTGTGTGTCCTTGAGGAAGGGAACAATGCTTATGGGCCTGAGAGACTTAGCTAGAGGTGATGTCACTTCATATTTGTACATGCCTGTGAGGTGGCAAAGATCAGGCAGATAATTTACATCCCATGGCATCATCAGGTTCTGGTATGGATGAATATTTTTGCTTAAGTTGTCACAGACAATTGATTTCTTGAGTTCACTATGAAAATTTTTCCTCCCCATGTCTTTGCGTGGTTCATAGAAATAGGATCAATCTATTGCACATTGTTGTGTTTGCCTCTGCCAGGTACTATTGCCCACAGTTAACCTTTTTCTTGGGATTTGTAGGAATGCTGCAATGTATTTTCCAGAGTCTTGATAGACTGTAGTCTATCAAGATGCAGAGGGGGCATCTTGGAGATGAGAGGGGGCCTCGACACTGCTTTGTCTTGGCCTGCCAGAGCACATTGTCATAACTGAGCAGGGCCCTTCACATCCAGAAGCAGAACATGTATCTGGCCCAGGGTTGTGCTTCACTTATATCTCATAATTCATGAGCTCCTAGCTCTCTTTCTCCAGGAGAAATCAAAGGAAAGATGTTTCCCATTAAATGACAGGTTTTTTGTCATATACTTCCTGTTGCATTGGATAATTTCAAAAGTAAGCTCTTGCCCTTTGGGCCCCTGAGAACTGCTTTGAGAAATCTGGGTGTTCAGAAGGGAATAAAGCACTGTGGTTGCACATCTCCTTGTCATGGTGACATGAACCCTGAGGTAAAAGTGAGGGTGAGCAGATGAGACAGAATATCTGCTTCCTTTCATTGTTGTGCCTTGATCCACTGGACGAGGTGACAAAGCGGGACAGCAGCAGCCCCGTGCAGGCCGAAAAGGGATCAAACAAAACACCAAGTGCTTTGGAGGGCTGAGGGTGTGTTCTGGGGGTCAGTGCAGCCTGCTGGGGCTGACCTGTCCCTGTGTGTGGGTGCAGCTGATCGGGGAGGAGGAGGACGTGAGCGTCTACGACATCGCCGACCACCCCGACTTCCGCTTCCGCACCACCGACATCGTCATCCGCATCGGCAACTCCGACGGCGCCGCCGCCAAGGAGGACGAGGTGGGTCCTGGGCCTGCTGCTGTGCCCACTGTGTCACCAGTGCTGCTGGGGACACTTGGCAAGGTGGATAGGAAGGTGTTAGACCCCGCAGTGGCATCCTAAATAACCTCCCTAGCTTCCTGATTTTGTACTGGTGTCCCCTGCTGTCATGAGTAACACATCAGAGCTCTGGCTGCTGGAGATGCAACCTTGAAATGCTTTGGCCTTGATGGTGCTTTGCAGCAGAGCAAGAGTGAAGCTGAGACAAGGACTGAACATATGCCTGAGGGCTTTTCATAGAACTCGTGCTTAGGATTTCAGAGTAACTTGTAATAAAAGGATATTCTGTGGGCTCCTGAGCAACCATGAGGTGGATTTGTCATGAAACCTGTTTCACTTGGCAACAGAAGACTGGGGTTCAGCTATGGTGACTGAGCTATGTTCATGTTAATTTTGTTGAGCTGATTGATTTCCTTGGGGGAGGAAGGAACAATTTATATTGTAGACAAAACACCTCTGGGGTGTTTTGAGCCTGCTGCCCTAAAAAAGTGTTAAAAAGTGTAGTGTGGCTCTTACAGCACAAAACACATCCCAGCCTGCTCAGCTGACCTAAATAACCTGCTGCAGGGCGAGGTGCTCCTTGCCTGCACACCCTGCAAGACTGTGGCTTGTTTGTTCATGCCTGTGCTCTCTCTCTGAGGAGCCCCTGGTGCCGGGTGTTGGGGGAGCTGAGGGCACCCCACTAGAGGGCACCCCCATCCCACGGAGGACCTGTTCCTTGCTGGCACTGAAAGGCTGCTGGTCCTGTCAAATACCAGGATCTCCTGCCAGACCAGCACTCCTGTCCTTGTGGAGCCCCCTCCATGGCAGAGTTGTGTGGTTTCTGTATGGAGTTTGCAGGTGTTGCTCTAGGTGGTTCTCCAGCTGGAGAATGTATTTCTCAAATCCTTCCTGCTCTGCACTGAAGTGCCTGGGGAGGAAAAGGGACTGACAAAGCACTCTTGTCTCCACAGCCCTCAGTCGGACAGGTGGCTCGTGTGGATGTCAGCAGCAAGGTGGAAGTGGTGTGGGCTGACAATTCCAAGACTATCATTCTGCCTCAGGTGAGGTCCTGTTCCAGCTCCCAGTGTCACTGTAACTCTTAGCTGAGTGACGAGATGTGGATTTAAATGCTGTGTGTAGAGAGATTCACTGGGTTAGGGACTCTTGCTCTACTGATTGGTGCAGTCTCATGTGATAGGGTGGCTTTCCAATTCTGTTATCACAGGAAAATCCTTTTATCAGGAGGCAGATAGTTGGTCATAACTGCTCTCTAATCTAGTGGTTAGGAAAGCCTGGACAGGCTCTTTTTGCCTTCACAAGCTCTGCCCACTGCCCTGCTCCTGGCCTCAGGCACCTGGGGCTTGGCAGAGCTCAGGGATCATTGGTTCTGACTGGAGCCCAGGTTAGTGCATTGCCCAACCAGGGCACTGCCAAAAGACGATTGCATGTTCTGTCTCTCTTGTGAAACACCACCATAGTGGGGTTTTCACTAAAGAAACTCCTCCAGAAGCTGGGCCAGAGCCACAAATTGTCACCTTAGCTAACCTAGGGATCAGACTCAAATCTTCTCCCAGGCAGGGAGGGAAAGGGTTGAATGCAAGCTGAAAAATACAGATAGAGCCACACTGCTAATCCACTGCTCCCTGCTCATTTGTCTGGGGTTCTTTTAAGGCTTTTGTTGTAATGTCTTGTACTCGTACTTGCTACTCCCCATACAGTTTCATCCCATGTCTTCTCTCCTTGTTGCCTGGAATGAAGGCAGACAGCCTAAAGATAGAAGACAACCTACATCTGTAGAGTCCATTCTGTCCCTGCCAGAACAGCCACTGCCTCCACTGCAGAGATGCCTTAGCAAATACAATGTACTTGAGCAAGATCCCTTTCTAAAGCAAGCAGCTCTGCATTAATTACAGTAGAACAGTCAATGCCTGCACTGTGGCAGGGGACTGGGGCGTACAAAGCAGGCTGCTGTCTCCCTTCCCCGTTGTCACATGTGCTTGGATCACAGGCACAATCAGAGGTCTGATGCCTGCTCACAAAGGGCTGTTCTCACACTGCAGTGTGCTCTGCAGCAGCAGCTCCTGCTGTGTCACGCCAGTCCCTTCGATTCTGCTCCTCTGCGTAATGATGGGAGTTGGGGAAATGTCAGGAGCATGAATTATCAGTTGGTAAAACCATGATTTATCAATGCCTGACCATGTGCCCAGAGACGAGCTGTCTGGGTGCTTTTTCACAGCTCTAAAAATAAAGATGGCATAACAGACTAATTAACTTTCCAACTCAGATTTGGATTAGCTTTGAGGGCAGTGAGTTTTGATGGCTTTTGGTGCCTGCAGTCACTTGTGTTGAACCCAGCTAACCTCTGCTGGCTGCCTGGCTCTGGGTGGCACAGGACTGGCTCAACAGTGCTGGTTCACTTGAAGGCTTTGACAGGATGACTGAGGGTCCCTGTGCTTCAGCCTCTGGGGTTGTATGCTGCAAGATTAAGAGGATTCTTGGGCTGTCACTCAAGTATTAGAAGCTTGTGGATAAAATGCTTCTATCTTGTCACTGCAAGCACAGCCCTGTAAAAGGGTTCTTGTTCCCCTGGTTCTGTGTTGCTGCTTAAAGCTGGAGGAGCTCTGTAAACCTCTGCAGAGAAACCTCCTGAGACGTAGCATGTGCAAAAGCAAGCTGTAGGAGGTGAGGCTGGATGGAGTGGGGATGTGTTCAGCTTCCAGTAGTGAGAGGGAAGAGAGCATTTTATGTAAGAGCTTATTCAGCAACTTGGGTGAGGCTCCATTGTCCCAGCTGAATTTTAAGCAGTAGCCACATATAACAGCTAAAGCAGTCTAGCAAGGCTCTCTTGGCAAATATTGTGTGCTACAGGAGAGGAGAGCTGCTACAGGAATGTGTTCCTGGTTCCAGCATTGTCTCTGTGGAAGGACAGAGTGTGGAGGCAGCCAAACCAGGGCTCTGTGCCAAACACAGTTGCTGGTGCAGAAGCAGGACCAGAAATACCAACTCCTCACATGATACTAAATACCTTCTGAGCTCTGTGTTCTGAAACCCTGGGGCATCCAGGGAGCTGTGGGGCACCTGCCTGCTCTCCAGGGCAGGATCCCAGACAGTGGGAGGACTGCAGCCCATCTAGAACTTGCCCTAGTTTTACCCCCAGTGGCATAGTTGGAAAAGTGAAGGATGGGACTGTGTGGTTTCATAATCTGTGCCAGTATAGATGGAATGGGTTTAAACAGCCCAAACAATTCCAAATGGAAACTCCTTTTTCATTACTTACTTTAAAAACATCTAAAACTGTGCTTCAGCCTAACTCTCATGTAACTCTGTTCTCCTTTAGCACTTGTACAATATTGAATCAGAAATTGAGGAGTCAGACTATGATTCTGTTGATGGCAGCACCAGCGGGGCATCCTCAGAGTGGGAGGATGAGAGTGACAGCTGGGAGACAGATAATGGCCTCATGGAAGATGACCACCCAAAAATTGAGGACTTTGAGCCTGAGGAACCAGCAGCAGAGGAGGTGAAAAAAGTAGAAGAACAAGTCCAGGGAGCTGTGGCTATGGCAGTTGCAGATCTTGCTACAGAAAAAACTGGCAAGGATGGAGCCCCAAAGAGCTTCAGGGAACTAAAGGAGGCCATCAAGATCTTGGAAAGCCTGAAAAATATGACTGTGGAGCAGCTGCTGACTGGCTCTCCCACCTCCCCAACTGTGGAACTGGAAAAACCCACTCGAGAGAAGAAGTTCTTGGACGATATTAAAAAGCTGCAGGAAAATCTAAAGAAGACCTTGGATAATGTGGCTATTGCTGAGGAGGAAAAGATGGAAGCCATGGTAGAGACGGAGAAGAAGGAAGAAAAAGCAGAGGCACAGACACCAGTGAGGTCAGAGTGGCCCAGTGAGACCCCAGTGCTCTGCCAGCAGAGCGGAGGGAAGCCTGGAGTCACCTTCACCAGTGCCAAGGGAGAAGTGTTCTCTGTGTTGGAGTATGCTCCAGGTGGGTGTGGGACACTCAGTCCTTCACTGCTCTCCTGCAGTGTTTCTTTATCCAAAACCTTTGCCTCAAACCTTTTGGGTTCTGTATCCTCTCTTCTTCTTAGTCCTTTTCATAGCTCATTAACTAGAGAAGAGAAATTAAGCCAAGTGCTGTAGCACAGTGTGTTCTGGGACCTAAGCATGGCTTTTAGATAGCATCTCTAGGCACTCCTGCACCTTCCCAAGCCTCAGAAGTGTGCTTCCCTCTTTCCCAGGGTGGTGACTAACATTGGAGGGCTGCAGACATCAGTTGCTTTCCATTGCAGACATTTCCTTGCAAGTTGCAGGGTTTGTTCAGGCTTTTTTTTTCGAGGCTGAATTGGTTGAGAAGCAGAACAAAACCAGCTGGTGTTCTTGTGCTGGGTGTCCTTGGTGAGTGAGTGTCCTTATTCACTGGCACCAGTGTTAAAAAAAGCACCTGGATATGTGGAACATTGGTGACAGTGGAACCCAAGGTGCTCCAGCCTGGGTGGGAAAGGTGGCCAGACTGTTGTGAAGCTGCAGGTGTGGGCAAGGGAGAGTGGGGAGCTGTGTTAGGTTTGGCAGGGCTGTTGTTCTGTGGGATTGTCCCAGCTGTGGGACAGGTTTCCTCGCTGGAGCCCAGGGGACAGTGTTGTGTGGGACAGTGAGAACAGGAGATGCAGGTTGTGGTTGCTGCACTGTGTGGGAAATATCTCTCCTGCCTCCTGGCTCAGCACCAAAGCAAGTGAACTCCTCTCTTCCACTTGATGCATATTACACATGGGTAGATTTGCCTTCATGAGGAACCTGTGGCAGTTTCCAAAGGCAGGCTGTAATTGTTGTCTTCTTTGTCCCACAGACTCCCATGCCTTCAAGAAAATGGAGTTCCAGCCCCCAGAAGCCAAGAAGTTCTTCAGCACGGTGCGGAAGGAGATGGCTCTGCTGGCCACCTCCCTGCCCGATGGCATCATGGTGAAAACCTTCGAGGATCGAATGGCAAGTGCCAGCTCTCAGATGCCTCTGTGCTGGTGCTGGGCTCAGCATCCAGATCCCTGTCTTTGGAATTGCCTGCTTAGCCCTAATCCTTTGCATTAGAGCTGCAGGAATGTGTGCATCATGTGAAGCAGGGCTGTAATTACCCAAAATGGCTGCTTTTGCTGCTTTTGCATTCCCTGAGTCAAGGTGGCAAAAAAGGAGCTGCTGATTGCAGGGAGCCTGTTCTGGGTGCTGATTGGGAAGGCAACCAGCAAGGGGCTGTGTCAGCAGGGAGTAAATTTGGCATTTTTGGCCCTCCTTGAAGCCCTGTTTCAGTTGCAAAGCTCACTTTGCTCTCAGGGTGCAACTTCTGGCAGGGGAAGGTGCCTGAGATGTGTTGCTTGACCTGACACTCGAAAGGGCCCAGTCAATCACATCCCCACTCTCCCTGTGTGTAAATACAGCTCTGCCAGGGTAAGAGGGTGTTTCCCAGTGCCTGACCTCCTGCCTCTCCCCACAGGATCTCTTCTCAGCACTTATCAAAGGGCCCACACGCACACCCTATGAAGATGGACTCTTCCTGTTCGACATCCAGCTCCCCAATATCTACCCCGCCGTGCCGCCCCTGTTCCGCTACCTGTCCCAGTGCAGTGGGAGGCTGAACCCCAACCTCTATGACAATGGCAAAGTGTGTGTCAGCCTCCTGGGCACCTGGATTGGCAAGGTAATGCTGTCCTCCACCTGGCCCTGGGGAGCAGGGCTTGTGCTGGGCTGCTTTTGGAGCAAGTCACTTCCTACCAGACTTCTCTCTTGGGTGGTGCTTGAGCTGGAGTGGCCTGGGCTTTGGGCACTGGTTTAGGTGTCTGGAACAGATAACTGGTGTTGTTTGGCTTTTTCTGGGTCTGTATTTGGCTCAACTGTCTCTCCTCAATGAGAAGTCTGTGGTCAGTGCAGCCATAGCAGAGATGCCAGCACCAGCATGGGGTGTGCCTGTGGGTTAGGGCTCTGTCTTCCACACTGTGGACAAATCATGTGGTACAAAGTGCAGCTGGAGACTTTGAATAAGCAGAGCCAGGGAAATAGGTTTTGAGCAGGACAGGGCAGCTGGGAAGGGGTTGGAACTGATGGCTGGTGTGTAAGTTCACACAGTTCCAGACAGAACTGGCCTGAGGGAGTGTGGTGCTGGTAAAAAAATAACGGGGAGATGTGTTGTTGAGATGGGACTGCAGCACATCACGTGCTCATGGAGTCAGTTCCTTGTTCCTGCTGTGAGCCACAGGATGTCAGCAACAGGAATGCAGAGCAGGGGCCTCACTTCATCTGACAATAGTCACAGAGCAAACTGATGGTGCTTCAGTCCTTTAACATATTTGTGTTTGCATTTCAGGGGACAGAAAGGTGGACCAGTAAATCCAGTCTCCTTCAAGTACTCATCTCCATCCAAGGTAAATGCTCCTGCCAAGCCTGTGGGGCAGGAAAAGGCGGAGGGAGGAAGGGATGTTGATTTATGGGGGGCACACAATTGGGATCTGCCACCCCAGTTGGGTCAGTGCTGCCTTTTGGTCTCACCTTGCTGGACAAAGCAGTGTCCTTATCTCTCTGCTTGAGCAGTGGAAGCAGGTGCCAGCTTTTCTCATGCCCAGAGCTCTGGCTGCATCCCAGGGCTCTGACACAATGCTTTCCCTTTTCTCACTGCAGCAACCAAGCACAGAGTTGTCTGCTTGTTACTCTGAGCTGACAGAGGTGAACCACCGTGTCCTCAGCCTGTTACCAAAGTTAGTTGAAGTTGCCAAACTGGGCCTCCTTTGCAGGACTTTTTTTTATCCCCACTGAGTCATCACCCATCCTACTTGGGACATGTTTTGCACATGATGCTGGTGTTTATGCTCCTACCAAAGCAGAGAATAATCAGGGGTGTGCCTAGACGAGCCCCAGGGCTTCCTGCCATGGGGCTTTGCTCTGCCCCATCCAGTTTGGGAGCAGACACACTAAATCACATAAATTCCTCCTGGGTGACTTTCTGTGCAGGGAGCTCAGGCATGTGATGAGAAACCTTTGACACAGAGCAAGGGTTCCTGCTGACTGGAGGCTGAACTCCCACAGTCCACCTGTATCCTCCTGTGGGGGAAGGACACCGCAATAAAAGCCTTTTCTGGTTTCCAAAGCCAAGGATCCAAATTTAGAAAATGAAATACTAAATGTTTTACTGGAGCAACTTGGTGTTAGGGGAAAATCTCCTCTCCTGCTGCCTGGGTTTTGAGAGACACATGATCTCCCCAGCTCTAATGCAACTTGTGGCAGGCTGCCAGCAGCCTGGCAGTGCTGGGGCTGTTGCTACATACCTGTAATTTCATTAGACCAGAAGTAAGCAGGAGAAATCTTGGTAAAGGTGGCTTGTCACAGTCTTCTGTGTCTCAGAACTGTAATGTCTTGTGGGACGGGACTTTGCTGCACAGAGCAGAATGTGGCCAGCTCAAATCCTGTTGATGCAGTCTGGCCTTTGTTCTGATTTAGAGGAGGAGGAAAATAAAAGCTTTTGTTGTGTTTGTGGGGTTTTCTGCAGGAGGGAAGTGAAAGGAGCTGTGAAACCTCTCCCTTCCTGCCCTTTTGAACTCCTCAGCTGTTGTGTGCCCTCTGCATTGTGCCAAGGAGCATAGATGCCACTCCCTACCACATCACAGCAGACCTTTGCATCCTGCAGCTTCTGGGGGCTCAGCCCAGAGGCCTGGCAGGGGATGGCAATGCCGTCCCCGCTTTAACCCCTCGCTGTCCGCTCTCCCGCAGGTCTCATCCTCGTGAACGAGCCCTACTACAACGAGGCCGGCTTCGACAGCGACCGGGGGCTGCAGGAGGGCTACGAGAACAGCCGCTGCTACAACGAGATGACGCTGATCCGCGTGGTGCAGTCCATGATGCAGCTGCTGCGCCGGCCCGTCGAGGTCTTCGAGCACGAGATCCGCGAGCATTTCCGCTGCCACGGCTGGCGCCTGGTGTCCCGCATCGAGTCCTGGCTGGAGACCAACGAGCTGGTGGAGCGCAGCCACGAACGGGCCAACGGGGCGGATTGCGCCTCGCTGCCGTGCGCCGAGAGCCCCGGGGACGCGGCGGGGGCGCTGGCCGAGGGCGGCGCCGCCGAACTGTCCGACTCGGCGCTGGACGCGAAGGAGGAGCCGGACGAGACGCCCGACGCCGGCGACCTCCAACAGTTGTCGGACTCGGAGAGCACGGGCCAAGCCAGGGGGGACCTGGCCAGAGACCGAACGGACGAGGGGAAGGCTGCCCAGGACTCGGCCTCGCAGCCCAGCGTGAAACCAAAGAAAAGGAGAAAGAGCTACAGGAGTTTCCTGCCGGAGAAGAGCGGTTACCCTGATATCGGGTTTCCCCTCTTCCCTTTGTCCAAGGGGTTCATTAAAAGCATCCGCGGTGTCTTGCAGCAGTACCGGGCTGCCTTAGCAGGGGCCAACATCCCAGAGTGGACAGAGGACAAATAAACCATCAGGTTAGGGACAGGCAGGTGCAGGGGAGAAGGGAAAGCAGCAGAAAGTAAATTGGCAAATGCTGTTATCAATCAACTGGCTTCTCCTTCCAGCTTTTCTTCCTCAGCTTGGTTTGTTCCAAAGAAGGTGGTAGGCCTGACTGCTCCTCTGAGGAAAGGTTGTTTAAGCATGAATAACTCTTTTCCCCCAACCCCTCTTCCTTCCCCCTGTCCCATGTACGTGCTCTTCTCGCAAGTTTGACCCTGCAATGGTAAGATTTGAGACCTGCACAGAAGCAGTCTTGCAGCCACGTTCCCTCTGCACTTTCATCTTGGGGCACCTTTCCACACAAGGACTCTTCCCACCCAGCGCTACACCCAGCAGTTTGTTCTGGTGGGGTTCCAGCCAGGAGAAGGGATTGCTGTAGTTTCTGGAAATGAAGGGCAATGCCCTCCCAGTCTTTTCTTTTTCTCAGCGTTCCCATGGGTTCTATGAAGTCTACCCCAGCTTATCTGTACTTAGACATTGGATTGTGTTTGCATTGGAGTTGTCTACACCATACAGAGTTGCTCTAGTCTTAGTTGTTCACCCATAGCTACAAGGTTCTTCCAGTCGGGATTGGTAGGCAGGGCCAGAGCTCTGCACTGGCACTTGTGCTGCCCTGGGAGTGCTGCAGATTTCCATGCAGTTCTGCAACTTCCAGGTCAGTCTCCTGGAGGCAAGTCTAGCCATCCCCACTTCTTTTTCTCCAGAGTGAGGCAAACTTCCCTTTCCCCACCATGCATGCCTGTCTTCTAGAAATACATGGGATTCAGGGTTCTGCCCTTGTTATTGCTTAGGTATCTTTTGTTCCAGCCATCCCAGCTGTCACACAGCACTACACCCACCCTGGATCCCGGCCTCACCCGGGCAGGCAGCACTGAGTGACCCTGGGGCCTGCTGTAGACCTGGATGAGCCTGGTGTGGCTGCTGCTCCCTCCTCCAGCTGCACACGGGTGCTCAGGGTCACGCCAGGGGAGCCGTGTCATGGCCAGGCCCTGTTGTGGCAGCACCAGTTTGTGCTGGTTCCTGTGCTGTTACAGCAGCTCTTTTGGGCTTCTATCAGCTCCTTCCCTTGCCAGCTGTTTTCCCATGGTGGCCTGGTTGTGGCCAGCAGCACTGTGGGCACAGCACTTCCCATCCCTGCTCCCAGCCACGGTGCTGCTGGACACTCAGGGAGACACCTGCTGAGGGCAGCCTGTGCTTGACAGCCTGAGCTGGTGCCCATGAGCACTTTGAGACGGTGTTTTGCCTGTCCCCTGCTCAAGTCCCCTTCCTGAGGCCTCTGGTCCAGCCTGCACACACCCTCACTTGGAGCTGGGTGGTCACACTGCAGCCCTGCTGCCTTTGCCCAGTGCTCAGGCACTGGAGAGGCATCCATGGGGAGCAGGGTGTGTCAGGGAGAGTCCTTGCAGCTGCCCAGGGAGGAGTCAGGCTGAGCAGGTGCCTCTGCCAGAGGTAAGGATGGAGCCAAAGCTCTCCTTTGCTTTTGCTCTGGCTCACTGTGGCCGCAGGTATAAACAGAACAGCAGGAGAATCCAAACGTGTTGTTGCTCCCAGAAACACCAAGGGCTGCACCCAACAGCCCAAATCCACCCCCCTTCCCCCCTAATCTGAGCTCCCTGTGCTTTCCTGCTGCCCCCATGGTGCTCCTGAGCCGGGGGCTGGTTGCACAAAGCCCTTCTCGTGTCCCCATCCACCACGGGGGTTTTGGAAGACATGTCCTTCTCCCGGTGCTCCAGAGGATGCAGGGCTTGGCTGTGATGAAGACCTGGGCTGCAGAGCTCTCCAGCCACTGCTCTGTGGGTGCATCATCTGCAGCAGCTCCAGCCCTGCTCCCCAAGCCCTCCTGGCTGGTGGGAAGTCGGGCAGGTGCCGATTTGGGGAGCAGAGAGGTGCTGGGTGCTGTGGGTGGGGCAGGGCAGGCTGGAGCTGTAACCACAGCCAGGATTGGAGTGGATGGATCCCTTTGAACAGAGCACTGCGTCTCGGAGGGCTGGGGGCAAGAAGGGCGGCCACTGCTCCAGGGCAGGGGAAGAACAGGCAGAGGCTGATTGCAGGCACAAGCACAGGTTGTGATCCAGACAGTGACACCCTCTGTCCCCAGAGCCAGGCTGTGGCTGCCCCGTGACCCACAGCACCAGGGATGGAAGGAGGGAGGGAGAAACCCGCTGGGGATGGAGGAGCTGTTGAGTTCCCCTTTTCCCCTCCTTTACTCTGCAGCTCTCATCTCACAGGGCAGGCACCACGTCCTCCCCTTTGCCCAAAAAGTCTCTGACCCTACACAAGAGCTTTTGCACCGGCTGGGCTCCCTCTGAGGGGGTGGATGTTGGCCTTTGGAAGGGGACACTGCTCCCCCCAGCACCGCTCGCTCTCTGCAGCTGTCCCAAACCCAAGCGTGCACAGAGGTTTACAAATTTTCTAAAGCTTTTGATAATGTGAAGCTCCTGGGTGATGAGGTTGGTGGTGAGCACACTGCAGCTATGTAATTTTTTGTGTATGTATGTAATATTTAAGGGTAACAAAATTTAAAAGGCTAAAACCTTAAAAAAAAAATTTAAAAACACACAAAAAAAGCCAAAGCATGATGCATATTGTTAGCCTTAAAACTGGCTACACGACTGTGTGATGTACAAATGAGAGCAGCCTGTAACTGTTTTAAGTGCTGGGGAGGGGGAAGAAGCATTACAAAATCAGTTTGTAGCCTTGATTCTGTACAGTATTTAATGAATAAAAAAAAAAACAAACCTGACTATTGAGGCCATGCTTAGAGGTGTGTCGTTCACGTGCAGATGTGGATGCTTGGTTGCTTATGATATATGTATAAAGTGCTGTGTGACCATTAAAACTTTTTTTACCTGCAGATTTTTTTTTGTTTGGCTAACCAAGGTGTAATAAAGGAGGGAAGATGACTTGCCATTAAATTTTGCCTCTGTGAGTAGACCTGTGAGTTGTCTCTTTCTTTCCCCACCACCCCCTGCCACTCTCCTGGCACTTGCCCCTCTCTGGCCCATCCTGTGCCAGCCTCGGGGCTGGACGGGGTCCCGCTGGCTGAAGCCAAGGCCGGTGAGTCCAGAGGGATCCAGGCCGGTCTGCCAGGGAGGGGCTGCTCTGTGGCTCTCCATGAAATGTTCTCCAAGCCCCTGATGTACAGGGGACATCTGTCAGGCTGGGATTTTTGTTTTCTGTGCTCCTTGAGGGTGGCTCAGTGCCTGCCCCAGCACGGCTCTGGTGGCCCCGGTGCTCATGGCCAGACTCAGGCAAAAAGAAAACCTTTTGTGGGCCCCTGGGAGCTGTGCCCTGCCCTGCCCCGCACCTCGGCACACGGGTAAGGGTGTGATGGATGGGGCTGGACGCAGCACTGCCGGGTGCTGCTGGGATCTGGAGATGTGGAGTCGGGATCCTGACTTAGGTTTTGTCCCCCTGGGTGCCCTCCCTGCAGGGGCAGCTCGAGGTGCCAGTGCCCGAGCCGGGCAGTGCCCCCGGTGTGCTGGGGTTGCTCTCTCGCTCCGGGAGCGCGGGGCTGTGCAGGGGCTCCCCGCTCGGAGCCCGTTCCTGCCGTCCAGCAGGGCTTGGCAGCAGATGGGTGATGGCTGCGAAACCCAGGAAAGGGAGGGCGAGGGCGATCCCGGGCAGCCTCTGCTGCAGAGCGGCACACGGATCCCGAGGAGCCTGCGGGGACCTTTCAGGGGCTGTGAGCCCGAACGGCTCCGCTCCGCTGCTCCGTGCGCGGCGACAGCGACAGCGAGAGCTCCGAGCGCATCCCCTGCCGTGGCTCTGCCTCAGCAGCGTTACAGAGTTACTGCTCAGCCTGTTCCTACACCCGGCCCCATGCCACGGGGGAAATAACTTCATTTGGGGAGGTGGTTCCCAGCTGCTGGCTCGGGAACAGGGCTCCTCTCCATGAGCGAGTGAGGCCATGGGGGAAGGACAATCGTGCTCTTCTTTCCCGGATCTGCCATCCTAATTGCATCGTTTGCAGTTGAATAAATGCAAACAGCCACCACTGTTTACTCTTCTGCTTTGTACTTGAGCGCTGAAAATGAGGTTTAATTACTGCAATTTTATATCAAAGAGGCTGAGTAATCCCCCCCAGGCCAGCCCCACGGCAGGGACCTGTAGCAGGGCTCCAGCTGGCCCCGGGCAGCCGGAACAAAGGATGCGAGGGTCCCTCAAAAGGCCCCTGCTGCAGGCAGAAAGCCAAGAGACCCCTCCTTGAACCTCTTCCATGAGTCCTTCCCTGCTGTCGCTGAGGCACCGAACATTCCCCAGCATGTCCCCAAGTGTCACTGCAGGGCTGAGCTCCCTGGATTCGATCAGCCCCAGCATGAGGCTGAGCAGGGAGGCAGCGCTGCACCCCGAAAATGAGGAAAATGAGGATGGGTGGTGGCAGCAATGCCCTGTCCTTGTCCTGCCTCCTCAGCACCTCCCCGGCAGCATCTCCAGGGCCCCTCGCTCAGTGCTGCTCGTGTCAGGATGTCAGGGAGCAAAGGCTGCGGTGCTGAGCTAAACCTGTCCCAACCCCTGAGAGCGGCCGTGAGCTCGGATTCAAAACCCAGGAAGGATTTTTTTTAATTTTTTTTTTTTTTTTTTTTTTTTTTTTTTTTTTTTTTTGCAAACGCTAGATATTTATTTTGCATTTTTTTCACAAGAATAAACTCCGCTTCTACAGGAAGCTTTGGGTAGAAACATTCTTTAAAAAGTCGGTTTATTGTATTAGATCTATTGGTCCTGACCCTCCCTGGGGGTGGCACTGGCTCCGGGGCGGGGACACAGCAATGCCACCGTGTGCGTCCGAGCCGGGGAGGGGACGGGGCTGTGCCGGCGCAGCCGCCTGGGGGCCGGGACCTCGTACCGGGATAAAACACGCTGGCGTCTCGCCGGCACCGAGTACCTGATGGGGCTTGTGGCTCATTTTGGGAACAGCGCTGGTGGCCGTCCCAAGGGGGGGTAAAGCTAAGCGTGGGGGCAAGCGAGGGGATGAGCCCCACGCCCCCCCAAGACCTATTGCTATGGAAGGAGGGGGTTCCTGAGTGGGAGGAAGGCTCTGCCACCCTCGCGCCGGGCCGTGCCGGCAGCTCAGCGCCGCAGGGAGGGCGAACGGGGGGAGCTCAGGAGCCGCTGAGGACGCGGCAGAGGCGGGGATGGAGCTGGCCCTGCACGGGCTCGCAGGCCAGCGCCTCCCCATCCACTGTCATGACGCCCGCGGGCACCCGCGGCTCCAGGCGGAACGCCCGCACCGGGACGTAGGACAGGTGGGGACAGTTCAAGTCCAGGTGCGTCCCCCGGGACATGGCCAGGAAGAGCTTGAGCAGCGTCACGCGGCTGATGCCGGCCTTCATGTAGAAGAGGTGGATGCAGCCGTCGTGCAGCCGGGCCGCCGGCGCCATCAGCAGGTTGGTGCCCAGGTGGGACTGGTAGATGGCGTAGACCAGGACGAACTCCTCCTCGGGCACCACGGTCCAGTGCGGCGGCACGGGCTGGCCCAGCGGCGGCAGCAGCGAGTCGGGGGGCAGCGAGGCGGGCGCCGCCGTGCCCGCGGCCTGCGGGATGTGCCCGTTGGTGACGGGCGCGGGGCCGTCCCGGGGCGCCGGGGAGCTGCCGCCCTGCTCCGCGGCCACGGGCAGGTAGGACAGGCGGCCCTGGTACACCCTGAGCTTGGCCAGGCACTGCAGCGTGCCCAGCGTGAAGCGGGCGCTGCCCAGCCAGCGGTACTTCTCACTGTCGATGTCCACGTCCGAGATGAAGCCCCAGCCAAAGCCCAGGAAGGAGAAGAAGCGTTTGCCCGAGGCCGTGCTCAGCGACACCAGGTCCATCTGCGTGTACAGCCCCTTGCACAGGATGAAGGTGCAGTTTGTCAGCAGCTTTTTCTTGGCGACGTGGTCGTAGCTGTGAGGGATGGAGAGAGTGAGTTTGGAGCTCAGGAACTCTCCTGCTGCCCCAGCATCCACCTGCAGACCTCACCCTTGTGTCATGGCTGGGACGTGTCCCTGCTGGGTCACAGCGTCCCTCAGGGACAGCTGCTGGGAGTCGTTTTGCTGGGGATGGGAGGGATAAACCAGTTCATGAAAGAGGGAACCGAGCCAGGGCAATCCTGGGGGGTTGGCTGTGCCTGGGTGGGTCCTTTGGGTTAAAGCTTTACCAGTGCCTGAGCCCAGAGAAAGGGAGTGGGGGGAGTTGGATACACAGGGATTAATCCCTTGCTCACAGCCTGTGGGGAGTGAGGGCCCTGCCAGGCACCCCGGGGCATCCCTGCTCCCTTCCCCGGGCTGCAGCCCCACAGAGCCGCTCTCCTCCCGCAGGGGGCAGCGGGTGCCCCGGGGCTGGGACTCACCCTGCATAGTAATTGATAGAGGCAGCCAGGGCGTTCCCAGAGCCTCCCGGCAGGATGCACAGCGGCTTCTTCATGGCCTCCCTCCAGTCTGGACGCTCCATCAGCCCGTTCACCACCTGTGGGGATGAACCCGTGGTACCCAAGGAACCCAGCAGCCCCTGCCCAGCCTGGGGGGAGCAGAGCCCACAGTGCCCCTGCCCAGGGCAAGGCAGGGGTGATGGCTGCTTTGCTCCAAGCCTGGTGCCATCTCTCCTTTGCCATTCCCAGCCTGACTTTGTGACTCAGAGCTTGGCTCCTGCCCCAGGCACCCCAGCTGTGCCCCTCACCTCGAAGAGCAGCCCGTCCCCAGACATGACCACCAAGGTGTCCCACTGTGACAGGTCCTCGTCTCGCACCTTCTCATGGGCATGGTGGGCTCTTTCTGTTGGGGAGAGATTTGGAGCATCACCCTCCATCCATCCCTCTGCCCTTCCTGCTGCCACCCCCCAGACAGTGACCCCAGCCCCAGATGGTGACCCCAGCCCCAGACAGTGACCCCAGCCCCAGACAGTGACCCCAGCCCCAGATGGAGACCCCAGCCCCAGATGGTGACCCCAGCCCCAGACAGTGACCCCAGACAGGGATGCAGGAGGCAAGGCAGTCCCTGCTCCTCTGCAGGACCCAGAGCAGTGCTGATGCAGAGTCAGAGGCCCTTGGAGGAAGCTGTCCCCACGTGGCAGGGCCCAGGCAGGATCCCAGGGAAAGGAGGAGGAGGAGGAGGAGGAGGAGCTGCTCATGGACTCACCGGTGACGAAGACGGTGGTGGCAATGTCAGCCTCAGCCAGCATGGGCTGCACCACGGCCTGGAAATCATCAAGGGCACGGCCAGAGCCGCTCTGGGGGTTCAGCAGCACCAGCGCGTGGCAGGGCCGGGGCAGCACCCCATAGCTGTCACCTGGGGGGGACAGGGGGCTCAGGGCCATGGCCCTGCCCTGGGAGGGCTCTGCCAGCCAGGGCAGCATTTGCCAATACAGAAAAGGGAAAGGGGAACTGGCCCTCCCCCACCCTCAGCAGCATCCCTACCCAGAGGACATGGGGGTGAGCAGGGATGGAGGGTCCCTGCTGGGAATGCTGGGGAGGTGGCAGAGACAGGACACAGACAGGACACAGGGGCCTGCAGGGACTCATTGGAGCTCCCCAGCCATCAGCAGAGATGTTCACAGGCAGGATGGAGCCTGCAGCACTCCAGCCACAGCAGAGTGGGGGGATGAGACCTGCAGGCCCCAATTCCCTGCATGCACGCAGATGGAGCGGGGCCAGGACAGACAGTTGTGCTGCCAGACGGACGCTCCTCTCCTGCTCCCCACGGGGCTCAGGTTTCGCCTGCGAGGGCCCAGGCTGGGCTGTAATTACAAGCCTGGCAGGGCTCCCAGCCCTCTGCCTCCCCAGTTGTTTCAAGTCTCTCCTTCCCCAAGCCCAGTGGTCCCCATGCAGGGGGACAGGGGGAGCTGCCCTGAGAGAGAGGCAGGGGAGGAGGAGGAGGAGGCAGGAACAAGCCCTGGAGTGAGGAAGGGCAGCAGCCTCAGGCTCCCCCAGTGCCTCTGGAGATCCCTGGCTCTGCAGTGAGGAGCCAGATTTGGGGTTGTTGGGGCTGTCCCCACCAGCTCTGTGCCCCCGGGCCTGGGTGCCCACCCCAGCACACAGAGCCAGCTCGAGGCTGCCCCTGCTGACTCAGCAGGAAGAGCTGCTGAGTCAGGAGAGCAGAGGCCTCTCCCAGCACCACCCTGGGCTGGGAATCCCCTCTGAGCCCCCCTGGCACTGGGGGTGTCCCCCCCTCACCTGCAGTGATTTGAGCTGGTTGAACACACGAGCTGAGCTGGTGTTCTACAGCTAAACCCTCCCAGCACCCACAGTGGGGACAGTGGTGGGGAGAGGTGAGCAGGGGCCATGGAGGACACCACATGTGTCACCTCCCCTGGGTGACATCCAGCATCACACCAGTCATGGCCATGAGCTCCACAAGCTGCCTGGAGGGAGGTGGCACTGGAGCATCCCATCTGCTGTCCAGCCCTGGGAGCACACAGAGCTCAGGATTATTTCCTGGCCCCATGGATCACCCTCCAGGACACCTCCTGGTCCCCTTGCCAGCTGCTTGGGACCTGTCACAAAGTCCACAACAAAGATCTGCCTGTGAGGGCCCCAGGGCTGAGCCTGGCTCTGGGCATTGGCTCCAGGCCAGCTCTGGGTGCCAGCTCTGGGTGCCAGCTCTGGGTGCTGGCTCCAGGCACTGGCTCCAAGCTGGTTGTCCCCACTGCTGCCCAGGGCCAGTGGCTCCCCCCACCCCCCTCCCCAGCCCCTTATCAGTGGGTTCCAGACACAAAGGGACCAGCTGCCCTCGGGGAAAGCAGTGAAGCACCCAGAGCAGAGGCCACTCCAGGCTGGGTCAGGGGTAACAAAAAGCAGCCCAGGGCTGGGCTGACCCTGCTCTGAGCCCTTTGGAGCTCCCCTGGTCCCCACAGGCACTAAATCCCCTGCAAGCAAATGCAGACAAGGCCCACACAGGCTTTGAACCCAAGCCCAGCTGCTTTCTCTCTGGGGGGCTTTCTCTCTATTTCCTCCCCTGAGCCCTGGATATTGAAAAGCAAAAGCCAAAGGCACTTCAAAAGCCTAAATGCAGTTTTCAGCCCTGCAGTGTTAACCAAGCACATTGTTTCTCACACAAACATGGAGCTGCAGCTGAAAGCTGGAGCTTGCCTAAAAATGCTGCCCAGACTTGTGGGTGCTGCCCTGTGGCCTCCTCTGGACAGCAGAAAAGGGCTGGGACCCCGAGGATCAGCTCCTTGGCTGGAGGGGGAAACAAACCCCGCTCAGGGCACAGAGGGATGCCATGGGGGACAGGGGACAGATTGTTGGTGCCAGGCTGTGAGCAGTGATGCCAGTGTGGGACTGGTGACACCACAGCACCAGGCTCAGCCCTGTGCTGGAACTGGAGGGTGCTGGATCAGAGCTGGAGCCCAGCACTGGTGATGCACAGCAGACAGATTTCAGCAGCATCCTGACCCATCCAACCCTTCCTGTTGCACAACACCGGCCAGTCCCTGGCATCCCAGCAAGATTCCACTTCCCAGCACAGTGTGGTCATTTTCAGCCTCAGATGCTGAGTGGAGCAGAATCTGAGTCAGCAGGAGGAAGGGGCTCCAGCTGCTGCCACAAACTCTGCTCCACTCCCTCTGCCCACATCCTCCTGTGTGATGTGCCCTGGCTGTGCTCAGGCTGGGACCACACTGCCACAGCTCTGCTGTCTGCAGCCCAAACCTCTCCACTGCATCCCTGCATCCTTCTGGAAACTCCAGGTACATGGAGCAGGCATGCCAGGTGGAATAAGGCTGGGGCTGAGCTTCCTAATCTGGATTTTCCTATTGGGACACAAGCCTGGGGGCAGCTTGTTCCCTCCTGGGTAGCTGCAGTTTGGGACATGCTGCAGGCAGCCCCAGCTTTGGGGTTATCAGCTGCTGAGGAACTTGAGGAGGGGGAATCATCCCTTCATCCTGCAGCATTCTATGCCAGCGGATGCTGGAGCTGCGACAGCAGCAGAATGGGATCGCTGGTGGCTCCCCAGGTCCCCTCCCCATGGGGACAGGGTGACAGGACTCTCTGCACGGACTCACCCGCAGCTTCCAGCACGGCCTTATCAGTCCCGCACAGGCCTCTCTGCCGGCACGTGCAAGCGCTGGGTGTGGACCAGGGGCATTTTTAGCTCTGTCCCAAACTGGCGGAGGAGGATTGCAAATCCTGATGGCCTTCAGCGAGGAAAGTGACTGCAAAACTCTGCACTGCCTTCTCCCATCCTCCTTCCCCCCGCTGCCCTCGGGGCCCTGCGTGCAATGAGCTGCTCTGCCCCAGCACCCTCGCACCGCCTGCTCACAGGGCGAGGGTTGGAAAGCGCTCCGAGACTTCCAGCTGCAGAGTTCAGGCTGGAAATAGAGCTGGGGAACTGGTTCTGCCCTCACCCCATTCCACTGGATTTTTTTGTAATTCTTTAGGAAGAGAGACAGAAAGTTGTTTTGTAGCTGCAGGTCATATAAAAAAAAGAGCTGCATTTTAAAATCCAAGCAAGGAAGAGCTGGGCTAAATGTGATTTGACAGGATCCCTCTAACCGCATGCCTCTTAATTTCCAAGTCTGATCAGAGCGACTGGACAGCCAAATAAATGAAGTAGTGCATATAATTGAATCTCTGCTCAGATGTTCAACTATCTGCCAGCACGCCCTGCCCTGCCTGCGGGAGCTGGGGGATGCGGCCCCCGAGCAGGACCCTCCCCTTGCAGACACTGACAGCTCCCGAGGGGAGCAGGATCAGAAACACAGCCCCAAGGCTGCCCTGAGAGCCCGCTGGACCGCGGGGGTCCTGGGGGGATCTGCCTGTCCCCAAATGCCAAGTGATGGATGGGACCTGCTGGGGACAGTGCCTGGCTCCCGTCCTGCCTGCGTCAGCAATGATTACTTTTTTTCCTTGGATCATGCTGCCCTTTGGAGCTTTGGAGTTATCGAACGGGAGCAATGGGGATAGGGGGTGCAAAGGGCCCCCGTAGTGTGGCCACGTCCCTGCTGCCCCTTCAAATTAAAGGTGCAAGGAAAGCGAAACAAGCAACCCCTGTCTGGGGCTGCGAGCGGGGATATCCCTGTCCCCCCGACTCGGCGAAAGCGGGGGGACGGGGCGTCCGAGTGACCCCACGGTGGCACGGTCACACCCGCTCTGTGTCCCCCCCGCGTCCCCGGAACGCGACACCGCGCGGCGCCCGCGGCTCGGCCACAGCCATCCCGCGTGGGGCCCGGCGGCGGAGCGACCCCGGCCGCGAGCCCGGCCCCGATCCCCGCCCGGCCCCGGCGGACCGAGCCCCGCGGGCAGCGGTGCCGGGGCCGCGGGGGGGGCTCGGCACTCACCGTCCTGCGCGGGCACGGCGGGCACGGCGAGCTCGCGGATGCGGCGGCTCCAGGCCTGGGCGATGCGCAGGTTGCCCTCGGCGTCGGGACCCCGGGAGACGCGGAAGGTCCGCTCCAGGCGCTGGCGGGAGGGCGGCCCCCAGCGCGGCCCCCGCAGCGGGTAACACACCAGCGAGAAGCAGGCGGCGGCCGCGGCCGCGGGGAAAGCGGCCGAGCCCACGCAGTCGGCCAGGCGGAGCGCGGCGTCGGGACCGGCCGAGCCGCCCGAGCAGCCGCCGGCACGGCGCACCTGCAGCTCCCGGGCCGTCAGGGACAGCGAGCAGGCGGCGGCACCGGGGGCCGGCCCCGCGCCGAAGATGCCTTGAAGTAGCACCGGGCCCCCGCCGGGCTCCGGGGGAGCGCGGCGGCCGGCGGCCATCGGCGGAGCGGGCGCGGAGCGGAGCGGGAGGCACCGGGGAGCGCCGCCCGCCGCCGCTCGCTGCTGACGCCCGGCGATGGCAGGCGGGGCGGCCCCATTCATAAAAATTTAACCCACCCACCCCCCCAGCCACCTCTTCCCCCGCCGAGGGGGGCCCGTCCCGGGGCCGGTCCGGTACCCCCCACACCCCCCGCCGGCTGCCTCAGTTTCCCCAAGCGCCGCCCCGCGCTCCGGGCAGTGCTCCGCGGGGGAACCGGCTCTGCAGACGGGCGGGGGCAAAGGGACGCCGTGGGTTTGCCGCGGGTGCTTCTGCGCTGCTGGGGTGGGTGTCTGGCGTGGGTGCTGCCACGGTGCTGGGGATGCGAAGAACAGAGGCACGGCGCTGCCGGCAGAGGGGAGGCAGAGCAGCCGGCAGCCACCCCCGCCCCAGCTCCTGCACATCATTCCCAGCAAGGCAGGATGGGCGCTGGCAGGTGTGCCCGGAGCGCCCATCTCGGACTGAACAGAATTTTAATACAATTTCTGCATCTCTCCAAGCACGAAAGGAATGAGGCGGGGTCCTGGAGAAATCGAGGCACGGTGAGGGGTGAGGACAGTGGGAGACGGCGGGGGAGGAGGACGGAGAGGGGTCACGTCCCACCCATTACCGGTGGCTCGCCATCAGGTATCCGTGGGGTTCGAGGTTGCCATGGGAGTGAAGCCCCGTGGAGGGAGGTGGGGTGTGCTGTGAACCCCACCTTGGGGCACAGAGCCCTGGGGACAGAGCCCAGGGGACTCGTCTGGAGGGTGCCAGCAAGGCTGGGAGTTGCTTTGTGTTCACGGCAGCTGGCAAAAATCATTGACAGCAGTTTTTGCTGGCAACAGGACTGACCTCACCCTCCCAAGGGACTGCTGGGCTCCAAGGGGTCTGGCCCAGCCCAACAAAGATTTTTTTGTTTTTTTTACCAACCAATTCCCCACGGATGTAACTCTGTCCTAACCCTGAGCTTGCACCTCAGGGAGGCATCACTTCTCACACTTAGGGCAGTTTAATTAGCAGCGAGCCCTTTGTCTCTACTGAAACCTTCTGGAACTGGCCAAGAAATTGCAGGGAGGGCACGGGATGACCAGCTGGGCAGAAAACAAGGTTGAGTCTTCTTTTCCCAGAGCAGACCTATAAGGAGAGCCGAGATGCTGTGATTTGGAGCATTGTGCTTTCCAGAAAGACTTCCCTGGGCGCTGTGAGCACAAAGGGATGCTCAGAGGGGCAAAACCTGCTCCCAGCCCTGATGCTTTTGGCTTGGGAACTGCAGCACTCACAGCTGATTGTGGGTGAGATCCGGGCTCAGCCGCTTCCCCGCCGCTGCCATGACACAGTCCCGCGTTTGTAAACAGCTCCGAGGTTCCTCAGCAAGGTGTCATGGGAGGAAATGGCTGCATGCCGGGGAGTGCAGCGTCCTGACCTGCCCCTCACCCTTCCCGGTGACTAACCCGCTCCCAATTTCCGTTCAGGAAGGCGTGAGTCGTGTTGGGAGGATGTGAGAGCAGCTGTCCCACTGCTCCTGGCAGGTGCCATGGGACGATGAGGCTGCTTTGGGCTCTGTCCTCACCGTGCTACATCCGTCCAAGGCCGTGTGCCCTGGGGCTGCAGGATCCCCCCTGGTCCTGCCAGCCTGTGCTTTAAATAGGAGTGGAATGCCCGTCCAGGCTCTGCTGGCCATCCTCCATGCTTGTGGAGAAAGGTGCTGAGAGTGGCTTCATGGCGAGGTGTCAGGGCTGGAGGTGGGTGCAGGAAGGGCTGGGGAAGGGCTGTGCACGGTGGGCATGCCAAGGGCTGGGGGCTGCAGATGGGGAATGGGACTGGCACAGGCTCAGCCTCTGTGATGGCAGGGGAGACAGACAGGGGGTTTCTATCTCGGTTCTGGTCTGTGGGGACTTCCCAATGACTGAACGGTGCTGTACCACCCTTGGATGGCCACTCCATGCCGTGAGCAGCACCGTGGCCACCACCAGCCCCAGGCAGTCCCTTTGCTCTCCACAGGCACAGGCTGATCCAGCCCGGTCCCACACGGACACCGCTGGTTTGCCTCCAGATGTGATGTCTGAGGAGGAAGTGGGATCACTTCCTTCCCTGTGCTGATAACCACTTGTTTGGGGCTATCTTAATTAGGAGAGCCTTACTGAGGCCCCTCGACCCCAAGGGCAGCCTGAAGGGTGCTCAGCAGCTCCCAGGCTGTGGGCAGGCCACTGCTGGTCGGGTTAGTCCTGATCGGCTCCATTCCCGCCCGCGTGGCGCTGCTCGGGCCCTGTGTGTGGGAGGGAAGTGCCGGGATGTGAGGTGGGGATGTGGCACAGAGCTGGTGTGATGGGGGACAGCCCCTGGAGAATCCCCCCTTCACTCCTCACTGCAAAGGGAACTCGCCCATGGAGCAGAGTCCAGTCCAGCCACGAGCACCAGTCTCCCTCCAGGAGCAAACATCCCTCCAGCTCCTGTCCCGGGAAGAGCCCCGGGGTATCCCAGACTCTGCAGACATCATTTGGTGGAGAAGGTTTGTACATTTGAAGCCTGGGTTCACTGGGCAAGATGATGTGTGCCCTGAGTTTGGGGAAACTGAGGCAGAAACAGCAGACAAGGTTTCTCTTGAGTTGTGCAAGAAGCCAAGGGTTAAATCAACAGCCTCCCTCAGCTCCCTCCCGCCCGGGCTTCTCCTGCTCCTGCCCCCAGCTGCTGGAGGGGTTGATCTGCACTGGGAGTTACCCTGGGGGAAGAGAAGCACAGAGCCTGGGGGCTTCCCACGCCGGCCCCGCTGCCGCATCACAGCCCCGGAGGAGGCGTGCAGAGGCCGTGCCTGTGCTGTGAGATGAACTGCAGCGTTTCCCTTGGAGGCACAGAGCTCCTCCACATCCCTGCCCGCTCCGCCGCGGCCGCCGGCAGCCACCCGGGGACGGGGACGGGAGGGGGATGCACTGCTCCCGAATCCATCTCTTTTAGCATCGCTCCCACTGCTGAAGGTACACGTCTCAAGGTGGAGCCAGAAATAGCGCGGCTGGCGCTGCATCGGGGCTGGCAGGGCTGCAGGCTTGGCAGGGGGACAGGCAGCGACTGCAGCAGTGGGAACTTTCCAGGCAGCTCCTGCGGGAGCGGCCGGGGCGGAGATGGAGCCATTTCCATGCAGAGCCAGCCCCGGGACTGCGGATCAGCCCCGCTCAGCCGTGGGGCTGGGGCTGACGTGGGGTCCAGCACAGTGCAGAGGGGACGCAGCTAACAGAGAGATCTCCTGGAGGAGAGCGACTGGGATCACATCCCACCTGAGCCTCGGGAAAGTGGCTGCACCTTCTATCTGCCCCCATGACCCCAAAATCCATCTTCTCTCAGCCTCTAAGGAGCTCGGTTTTTCTGTGGCAGTTCCTAAATCATAGCCAGGCCCTGCAACTTGTTGGGGGCTGCTCCCCTCCACTGAGCCTCAGCTGAGCTCCCTGCAGCAGCCGGCACAGCCCGGGACTGCAGGCCTCACCAGGAGGCCCTGAACAATGCCGACGAGCTGAGCTCATTCCTCCCAGCTGATAATTTGCTTAAAAATATTTCTGAGCTCAGGCCTCCTCAGGGAAAACACTCCCAAACGCCAGGCAAAAAGCTGCTGAGTCTGGAGGAACCACACACCCACCACTCGCTGGCCGAGCCGTCCCCCCCGATGACAAGCCCTGGCGTCACGGGGACTGAGGCCAAAGGCTGCCGTTTGATCTCTCCCTTCGCTGGGGGAAGCCGAATTTCAGGCCGTCCAGGGCTTTCACCACTTCCCGGTAGCGGTTTCCTGCGCTGATGTGAGCGCAGGAATTTTTGGGAGGTGAGTCAGAGGCTGCAATGAGAACCACCTGGCTGGGGCTAGGCTGGGAGGCTCCATCCCGAGGCAGGGGTGATCCCTGCTGCGATGCTCGATGCCGGCGGGCAGCACTCCCAGAGTGGAATTACTTATGGGGGACAAAACATCCCATCACAGACCCCGTTTCTGGCCTGGAAGAAGAAAGGGATTTGCCGCCTCGGTTCCCACGGCTCCTCCTCCCTTGCCGGGCTGGGATCGGTACGCTCCGGCCACCCCACCCGGGCTCCAGGGAGAAACTTGGGGAAGAATAAAGAGCAAAACCTCGTCCAGCTCTGCAGGAAGCTGCCTGGAATGGCCGTCCCGCCCCAGCACCGGCTTGTTCCGAGAACAGAAGTGCCCCAAAGCAGCACCAAGGCTTGGGTTTCCCTGGGGAGCAATGCAGGAGTTGGCAGAGCTGAGAAACTGCCCTGCCTGGTCTCTGAAATCCCACATATAAAATGAGTTCCTGCTAAAGGAACCTCCCAGGTTTTGCCTGCTGGGCCCTTAAAGCTCCATGACCCCGTGCCCACTCTCTCCCCAGCATTACTCAAACCCCTCCACGTAGAGAATAAGTGAGTGGAGTCCAGAGAGTGAGACTGAGCCGGGATAAGCCTTTGGAAAGGAGCTAAACCTGCTCAAAGCCGGCACTGTTCCCTGACCCGCCCTCCTAATCCTGCCTGCCTGATAATGGAATAATAAAAGGCTGCACAGCCTCGCTCTCTGCTGCTCTGTGGGGGAGGTTCCTGCTGCCTCGGTACATGCCAGCAGCTGGGATATTAATGACTCCCTAAGTAAACAAAATTGCTCCTTTCTTCTCCTTTGCGTGGCTGTAAAACCGAGCGTGACCTTCAGCCCGCAGAGAAATCAGAGTCGCTCCCCTTTGCAGGAGCAAGGCTGCTTGTGGCAGTGATAACAGCGTGATTTCTGCCTGCCACCCTTGCCAGGGCTGATCCCAACCCTGCAGCTTCGACAACGAGCCCGGTGGGACTGGCAGGGCCACCCCCGCGAGGCTTTGGCCTCTCCCCCGGTGATTCACCGAGGGGGAATCTCAGGAGCACAGAACGAGGGGGTTTGGGACACCCAGCCCCTCCAAGGTGTGCACTGTCACATTCCTTGTCTGCACTGCAGCAGAACCTACAAACTTGTTGCATCTCAGCCTCAGCAGGTGGGCAAAGGGCAGGGAAGTGACAATGCTGATGAGATCCATCCCTTATGGCTGGGATGGCTCTGAGCACCTCACGGGACAGCAGGAATGGTGACAGGAGGAGGGTAAAGCAGAGGCTGAGGGCACTCAGATGCCACAGCATCATCCCTGGGCTGCTGTGCTGAGGCTGCTGAGCCAGGAGCCAGCTGGGAAGGGATAAACTGTCCTTCCTTCTCCACATGCCTGATTCCAGGCAGAGAAGGGCTTTATATAGAGGAGAGCTGAGTGCTCTGCAGTGCCACGGCTCCTGCAGTGGCACAATTCCCTCCCCACCCTTTGGGCATTTCCCTGGCTCCCCCGGGAACTGCCATTTCTCTGGTGGGTGCAGGAAGCAGCCAGCTTCCCACCTCACAAAAAGTCTGGCTCCCACCAAATTTTTTGAAAGACAAAGGCAGGAACCTGTGAGGAGTGACTGCCTGCACCATGGGTGCTGTGACTGCTCTCAGCCTGGGCTGGGGTGCCCGGGAGGGGTGTCAGGGCTCTGTGGCTGATGGATGTTGTGGATTCACCCCAGGATGATGCCAGCCTGGAGGGCTGATCTGAATCCCACGCCTGGCTGTGCTGCCTCCTCAGAGTGAACTCGGGCAGCTGATGCTGTCAGCTCTTGCCTTGCCTTGGGGGAATGAGCTGGAATGTGGGAGCTGAGCTGGAATAGCCCCTGCTCTGACAAACCATGAATTCAGGACCTGCAGGAGGCACAGCAGGAGGGAGGTGTGGGGCTGGAACTGCAGGGACAGGTAAGGTGTCACCAGGTGTGGTGGAGGGAGACAGAGCTCTCTGTGCCAGTCCTTGGGCAGTGCTGGCATACAGAGGGGACATGGACAGTTCTGTCTTGTTTGCATTGAGGATGTCTGAGAGAGACAGCCTTTAATGAAGTGTCAGTGTAAGGGGGCTGATGGCAGTGCTGTCCAGCTGAGGCTGTGACAGGGACTCACTGCTGGAGGCACCGTGGCTGTCACACACCAGAGCAGCTGCAAAGCCACTGGGTCATGGAGGGGAACATCATCAGTGTCCTGAATGAAGCCCACCAGGCCTCCTTCTCCTTGTCCCTCACTCCCAGCTGGGAGGACACGGGCAACTTAGAGAACTGCCAGGAAAAATCTCTCCTTCCAGGTGAGCTGAGTGATGTGGGGTGATGCTGGTGACTAAATTAGTGCAGTTTGCCTTCCCTACAACACATAATTTCTGTCATGTACCCCCATTTCTGCTGCACTGTGGGGTGCTCTGATCCATCCCGACCACAGGGGATGCATCCTGACAGTGTTGTCACCTCCTGTCATTTTCCAGCTGCCAAGGCTGAGATGCATATTGTACATACATTAAAAATTTTTAAACAAAGTGTAAATACCTATATATATATATATAAAATAAATTTGTTCAGCTAAGTTTCACCTCCTCCTTATATACAAATATGCATGTATTATATGCATATAACATATATTTTATAGATAATTACTAATTATACACATTTGTATAATATTTAATATATAATATAATGTATATTATGCATATTATATGTGATATGCACACTATATATTATGTTATATATTTAATATTTTATACACGCTATGTATTTTACCTATAAAAGTGTATATTATTTATAATATACGCGTTAATATGTTTCATTTATAGGTGTTATTATAGATATATAAGCACACTCTCAGTGCATGGAAAGGTCAGCCCAGCGCTCTGCCAGATGGGCTGGAGCTGACCTTTCCTATTTAACTAAGCCATTGAGTGCCTGTACCCGTGAGGATTCCAGAGCGGACAGCGGAGCGCCGGGCACGGAGCGTTCCCTCAGGAAGGAGGTGCGGGAGCCGCGGCCCGGGCGGATCCTCCCGCCGCCCCCGCCACAGAGCGGGGCCCGAGCGCCGCCGCTGCCGCGCTTCCGTTTCCCCCGCCGCCATCTTCGGCACGGGCACTTCAGCCACCGCCTACACCCCGTGCCTCTCACCGCCGAGCACAAGCGGGAGGCAGCCGCGCTGTGAACCGCCCTCAGGCAGCGGGAAGTGTACTTATCCCCCGAGGAGGGACGTTTCTGCCGCTGTCCTCCCGAGGTACCGGCGCAGTTGGGGCAGGCGGTGAGGGGACGCCGTGACGGGGAGTGCGGCGGCGGCGGCGCCCTCACCTAAGATGGCGGCGGGGGGCGGGCTTTTCCCGCCGAGAAGATGGCGGCGGAGGGAGCGCCGCTCTGGCCGGGTGGCGGGACGTGCTTGGCTGGGTGAGGGGAGCGGGATGGGACCGTCCCCCCCAGAGACCTCCCCCTTCACAGGGACTTCCTACCCTGCCACGGACACCTCGGTCCAGCCCTGCTGCATCACAAAGAACCCCCCCAGCCTTTCTCCCTCAGCTCACCCGCACCTTCTCCAGCCAAGGCAGCCCCTCTCCGCCTTGCTCCCACCCTCATTTTGGGCTCATCCCTCCCCTCCTGCATGAGGGGCCACTGGGTGGGTGTGGGGTGGGGTTACCCGTTGCCTGTATACCCCTCTGCTCCCCGAGGCAGCCGCTGCTCCATTTTATTTTAATAATCATAATCTCCACCCTCCCGTTCATACTTTGCCGCAGGAATGGAGCAGCAAGTCCATAGGTAGCGGAAGGGTCCCCACCCTCCTCTTCCCCCTCCTCCTCCCCACCCCTTAAGGGGCGGTGATCGCGGCGGAGAGGAAAGAAAAGGATGCCACGGAAGCTGTTGTTGCCTTATAAATCTGTTTTTTCTCACTTTCGAGCTCCCCGGGGGTTGCATGACTCTTTGGCGATGAACGCGGCCAGAAGTGGCTACCGGGTCTTCTCGGCCAACTCCACCGCAGCCTCCACTGAGCTGGCGAAGAAGATCACGGAGTAAGTTACCTTCTCTTTCAAGTTTCTTTCTCCCCCATCGCTCCCCTGCGCGGGCAGGAGCCCTCCCGAGCGGCTGGAGAAGCTTCTGGCATCCCCCCGCCTTGCCAAGGCGTCTCCTGCGAACACCTTTGTGGAGATTTTGCGCTGAGAATCTTCACCAGCTCTGTCTGAGCCAGCGATGGAAATGGACCCGCCGCTTGCTCCCTTCTTTGACGTCCATTTCACTGCTGGAGAGGCTGGGCTGCAGCAAAAGCTGTTACTTTTGGGGAGGGAGGAGGTGAAACTTGGCCGGACAAACCTCAGAAAAGCGATTTGAGCAGTTTTGGGAGATGCTCAAAACTTTCTCCGACTCCTGACCTTGTTTTCCCAACAGCTTCGGTGCTTGGGGCGAGGGGAGTGTCCATGTGCACATCGGCACCGCACCTTGCGCTGACCAGAGCGGATTTGGGAGAGCTGGGCAGCCTGTGCTGCTTGGTGCGGGGTAAAAGTCTGCCCCGTTTTCTTCACCCCATCAGTTTAGGCAGAGTTTGACCTTGTCTTGTCCGGGACAGGTGCGCTGGGTCCTGCTGAGTGAAGGGTGTCACAGCTGCCTCCAAAATGGGGCTTTTGGTGCACAGAGCTCTGACTTTCCCCCAGCACTTGAACTTTGGGGTTGAATGAGTTTGGTTCAAATTGGAGCAGTCCCAGCCGAAGGGACTGTTCTGAGAAGGGTATCTGTGTATTGGGCTGTCAGCTTAGAACAGGGTCTGGATTTTCTTTATGCTGTTTCTCAGCTACTTTTCATAGGCAGTTGATCCCAAAATCGAGGGGTCTCGGTGCTTATTTCCCTGCTGCAGGTTACAGCATCCCAGTTATCCTTTGTAGGTGTCTGTGTCCCATTCCCATCTCCAAGGGTGTGTTTAAATTGGAAGTAGGACTTAAGTACAGGTGTGCTGCCACCCTAAACTATGAAAACACTTTGCTGTTTGTCCTGCTCGCTTAATAAATAGTGTTCAGTCCTTAGCACAGATTATCTCCACAGAGCTGACTTGGCTGTTTGGCTGGGAGGTGTGTTGGATAATAGTGATGAACTTCTTCAAGTGTGAGGCTAAGAGGAAAATCCTTGTGTTTAGGAGTGGAAAGCTTTTTTTTTTTTTTTTTTTTTTTTTTTTGGCTCATGTATTCTTCTTGCTATCTTTGGTCAGTTCTTTCACTGAACTCTGAACTTAATATATCTCTCTATAAAAGTAAGTTTTGCTGCAGCAGATGGAACAGAGTTCTGGAGGGCTTGTTCTGTTGCATCAACATAGCACAACAGAATTCCCCTGGGGATGAGCTCCCAGTTCTCAGGACTGGAGGAGCAAACAGGCCATCCTTCTTCCTTGCTCTTTGTCTTAAAAATAACTCCCTTCTTTTTAGAGATGAAATGAGAAGAGACACGCAGAGGCTTCCCTGGGCTGTGGTGCTGACTGGGGTGATGTGCTGATGTTATCCCAGGGATGCTCTGAGGGGGAAAGAAGCAGGATCTGGATCCAGAATGACCTCTCCACTCCCTCCTTGATCTCTCACCAAGTAAATTTCTAGCAGGAGCAATGTGGGGTTTCTGCCTTGGCTCTGCCATCAGTGGGATGTTGGATGCTCTGGTGGTGGCACAAGCACAGCCCTGTGACACACAGCTGCTGTTTAACTGAGGCTTAAGGACATTTATCTTTGTTGTGGGTGCAAAATCTGGAACTCTGTGCAGTACAGATTTGCCCACAGTAAAAAGTCTCCCAAAATTAAAGCTATTTTCAGCATCTAGTGCTGTGGTTTTGCACTGCCTTCCCTTGGGAGCTCAAGGGCTGTTTCAGCTGATCTGTAACACATCCCTTGTTCTTTCAGGTTGCAAAAGATGCGTGGCTGCTGCCTTTCCCCCATCTCACATCTCAGCCTGTTCTTTGCTGGGGAGGTCAGTTGCACCTTTAAATAGAGTTGGAGCAATCTTACAAGGGTGAGTCTGTCCTCTAATATTGTGCGTTCCTTTTAAAGTTTTTTTTATGACCTTGAGTAAAAGTACTAAAAGAACTTTAAAACAACACACAATATTAGGAGGGCCCCTTGAGACACCTGTCCATCTGAGCTCTGTCCTTTACCTGTAGGTATGAGCTTAAGATCTCTACTTGAGTGGTTATGACTTATCCTTTTTAAAATCTCAAGCCCAGAGAGGAGCAGTGTGACACTGCCCAACTTTCAGACACCTGATTTATCTCCTTGCTTTGTTTTCTGCAGAACTTCCAGAGCTGCTTTCATTTCAGGCTCTGAGCATCATGTTCTGGCACAGTTCTGATCTTCATCATTCCCCTTGAGCATTCTGTAGTTATGGGACAGAGATAAATGGTCAGTCTTACTTTCACTTCAGGTTTTCAGAGCTTTACTTGGTGGTAGTGACTGCCAGGGAGAGGAGATGGTTCTGGATTATGAAGATCTTGTGAAACTTGAAATAGTGGAGATGTTCCTTAGATTCAGCACCACTGAAACATAAATAAACCCATATATTTACTTTTCCCTTATAAATTGAGAGTGATGATTATTTTATTTCAAATTCTTTCCATGATGGAAAGAAAACTCTTGCTGTAATTAGGAGACTTGGGACCTGATTACAAACTGCATTTTCAGGGGAGAAAGATAATTTCTGTGACCTAATGGGTCCTAATTCTGGTCCCTAATGGGCCTGTGTGCTGGGGGGGAGGGAGATCTAGGAAATCTTTTTTGATCTTTAATCCAACAGATGCATTTAGATCTCCCTCTGACTGCAGTGCTTGGCTCAGCAGGTACAAATATTAGATTCTACTCACTGCTTATGTGTTTGGCTTGGAGGGGGGTGGTGATTGAATCTTGCTAATGCCTCCCCAGAGCTCCTGCAGCTCTGTGATGTGGGATGTGATACTGTCTCACTGCCAACCCTGGATGTGAGTATTCCAGAGACTCACTCAGTTTGCAGCGTGGAAATTGCTGGTGATCTGAAGATAAAGCATTGCCATGAGCCTAAACAACATGGAATTAGGAGAACATGGGGATTTGTGTTTTGACCTGTGGCTGCAGGGAGCTGGGTCACAGCACTAAACCCAGGGTGGTGTTTTCTGTGACTGGATGGGAGGGGAGCCCTGCTTTGGGGGCAGAGTGTACATTCAGAGGACTTGCAGCAGCCTCCCTCAGCTGAAGGGGGATTTCTGGTAGGAAATGTATTCTTTAGGTCAATAAAAGGGTGGCAGAGGGGAGTCAGAGCATCTCTGTGCTGTTCAGGTGGAGCACAGAATGTGGATGAGCAGGCTGGGCTCATGTGGAGCTTTCTGTGCTGGCCAGCACAGCTTTAGGGGAGGTTCCTTCACCAGGAGTGGGCTGGTGGGAGCAGAGCAAGATCTGCCTGGTGTTTGCCACTAGCTGGGCTGCATGGCTTTGGTGTGGCTGCAACAAGTGATTCTAGTGACTAATGAGCAGCAGGGACTTTTCTTCAAATACCCAGTTGTGCTGGGTGGATGGAGAGAGGCAAAGGAGAGCTCAGATAGTTTTAAGGATATCTCAACAGATTGTATCCAGGAAGCTGCCATTCCCTTTCCTTTCCTGGCTGTTCTCATCATACTGGGGGATTAGGAAGTGCACAGCAGAGCTGCCATTGTGCTGGCTGGACCATGACTGATCTTTATTTAAAGATTTGTTCAAGTTTGAAAAGCAATTCAGAGTCAGGCTGTGGCTTGGTTTGGCCACAGTCAGGCACAGCACAGACCCTCTGTCCTCTGCTCCAGCTCCTCCTGAGTCTGTACATGTGGGGAGAGTTGGGAGTTTGCAGAGCTGAGACCAGGGAAAGTGTTTATAATGAAGAGGACATTGCCAAAATAAAATATTGTAATTAAGAGCTTTGAGTGCAGATTTCTCTTCACATGGAATGTTTGTGCTGAGAGCTGGCCAGAAGCTCCTTTGGAGATAACCTGACAAATGTCTTGGATTCTGGTCACAGAGGGGGACAAGGAAGCACAGCCTTGCTGAGGGCACTGAAACAGGCTCTGATGGCACAGAACACTGTGAGTACATCTGCCCCTCGAAATGGATTCAGCTGAACGTGGAGTCTCTCTGGCTGCCCTTTGTCTCAAGAGCCTGCCACAGTGATTTTTGAGTCTTCAGCGGAGCATTTTAAAGTCCAGTCTGATACAATGTTTCCTAAAATGCTGCAGTGTGTCACTTCCTCATTAAACCACAGGTGACTCCTGAGCTGTTTGCGTTTAGATGTGAATTTGAGCCATGTTTTATAAACACTCTTGTATTCACAGCTTCGTATCCTCTTGGCATGTTGTGAGACTGCGGAAAGTTAGATCATCCTTCCTGGGCAATGTTTACAGATTCCAGATCAATAGGAATTTTTTTACTGGCCAAACGCTCTGAGTAGGATTTTTAAAGCCATAAAGAGTTTTGGTTTTGTTTTTTGTTTTTGTTTTTTTTTCTCTTAGATGCTGTCATGTCCCAGAGGAGTTGGTGTACTGATGGAGCTAGCGTGAGGATAGCAGCTTATTTTGCTTGGAGATGTGATTTATCTGCAGGACTTAAAATGTTATTTTTCCTAGAAGCAGCTTTATCTCTCTGGGTATGTGGTCTGGGTTACCTGCAGTGCCACTTTCTCTGTCCTAGGGCAGCTCTGCCTGTGTCTGCAGAGGAGTGATCAGCAACTGTGGTAGCCCAGATTCTTGTGATTATGCTGTTAATTCAATTCCTGTATCCTCTAAAGCAACAGCCAGTTGGGAGCTTCAGGATGGAGAGGATTTTGAGAGAAAAGATTTGGGATGGAAGAGAAAACAAGGGAGAGGTAATAGGAAGAGGAAATTTATTTTTGAACTCTGGCTGCTGCCAGGCTGTGTGTGTGCCCTGCCCTTGACTTCCATGCAAATATCCCTTTTGATAAAGTCCTCTGGAATTTGGTGCTTCACAGCAGGAATTGTACCAACACTCCCCTCTTTATTGTTCTTGACTCAGTCAGGGTTTATCAGACTCCTTCCCTGGCTGATACCTTGTCTAACTGAAGCCTGGAGGAGGGGATTTGGTGCCAGGTGTGCCCCTGGAGTGCACATACCTCAGCTGCTCTGGGGGAGCTGCCTCTGGATCCTGCTGTGCCTGTGGCTCCTCTGGAGTGCTGCAGGCAGGGCTGCTCTGGGACTTTCATGGGCAGTTTTATCTCATATCCACTGCTCTTGTTTACTTGTAGTCAACAGTTGGAGCAGAGCTGGGATTTATTGTCTGACTAGAGCTGCTCATTTTCCTAAGCTGGCATCTGCCTTGTGTCTGCTGCTCCCTGCACCCAGGTTTGACAACTGAGCTGTTTTAGTGCCCCAAGCCAGGCTGGTTTAGTTCCTCTTGCCATGGGAGCAAACTTGCACTTGTGATTTCTTGTTTCAGCAGCACACAAACTGCATTGCTGCTCTGTGCTGAGTAGGAGAGCACTGGGCTCTGCTTTCTGCTGGCTGCATCATGGAATCATGAAGTTGGAAAAGAGCTTTAAGACTGAGCACAGCTGTTAACCCAGCTCTGCCAAAGGTGCCATATCTCCATGTCTTCTAAACCCCTCCAAGGATTGTGACCCCCACTTCCCTGGGCAGTGTGTTCCAAGGCTCAACAGCCCTTTCAGAGAAGAAGTGTTTCCTAATATCCAACCTAAACCTCCTCTAGTACAACATGAGAGCATTTCCCCTTGAGCACCACAAATCTGGTTTTGTTTGCCAGCACTTAGCACTGCAAGTGCCACCTTCCAAGGGCTGTTTTGCTGAGATGAGTCTGCCTGGACTGGTTTTGAAGCTTTCCTTCCTGCCTTGAGATGCAGGGCTGACTAAGAGCACTTGCACAGCCTCTCCAATGGATTTCTTTTCCCCAGTCCTGAGGTGGGATTGTGCTGTCTGCAGTGAGGTCAGGGCACACGTGCCTCCAAGGGGAGCTTGCAGGACTTGCTGTGCAGTTGTGGAGGAACAAGTGTGAGTCATTAAACATTTCCCATCACACACTGCTCTGGGGTGGGGGTGTGGGTTTCTGAGCTTGTTTGGACTCAGCTGCCTTAGCAGTGATTAGGACTAAGCTTGGTGCTTGCAGATGCCAGACTGTCCTCATCAGGACAGCAAGATCCCACCTGCAAAACTCACCTCTTGTGTCAGTCTGGCCCTGAGGTGCCCAGGCTTGCTTATACTTGACACTGAAGATACTGAGGATGCCTTTGCATTGCAGCTGCAAGTTTTAACCCAGCTGAGCTGAGAGGAGCCCAGGCAGAGATCTGTGAGACTTGTCTGGCTGCAGGGGATGCTGCAGTTGGTACCTGAGCAGGGCTGGTGACACTCTGGCACGTCCAGCTCTCCAGGGAGATGCTGCAGTTGGTACCTGAGCAGGCTGGTGACAGTCTGGCACGTCCAGCTCTCCAGGGGGATGCTGCAGTTGGTACCTGAGCAGGCCTGGTGACAGTCTGGCACGTCCAGCTCTCCAAGGGGATGCTGCAGTTGGTACCTGAGCAGGGCTGGTGACAGTCTGGCACAGCCAGCTCTCCAGGGGGATGCTGCAGTTGGTACCTGAGCAGGGCTGGTGACAGTCTGGCATGTCCAGCTCTCCAGGGGGATGCTGCAGTTGGTACCTGAGCAGGGCTGGTGACAGTCTGGCATGTCCAGCTCTCCAGGGGGATGCTGCAGTTGGTACCTGAGCAGGGCTGGTGATAGTCTGGCATGTCCAGCTCTCCAGGGGGATGCTGCAGTTGGTACCTGAGCAGGCTGGTGACAGTCTGGCACGTCCAGCTCTCGTGGTGGCAGTTCAGTCACCAGCCCAGCCATTGCAAAAGGTGCTGCCAGACACTCAGTGGGCAGGGGGTGTGTGCCAGGACGTGCTCTGGAGCCAGCTAAGCAAACATATCCCATGGCATCTGAGTGTCTGTTATCTCAGCTGTCCCAGGCACACTCTCCAGGCCAGCTTCAGCTGGGACCTCCAGCTTTGGCTCACAGCTGAGCCCAGCAGTTGCTGATGGCACAGAAGCAAGCCAGGGTCAGGCTGTGTTGCTTTCACTTCTGACAGCACAGATCTTTGTGAGAATTGAAGTGCAGGGCTGAGTGAGTGGCTGAGGAGATGGAGTGAGACCAACTGCTGAAGGCTGTAGACCAGAAAAAAACCCAGCAGAAGATATGGACTCTTCTATTTGGAGTTAGTCCTGATCTGCAGGATTTTGGCACATATCCAGGTAAATACAGTACAAGTGCAGGCAGGAAATTGCTGCCACAGTCAGCGTGGTGAACAAAGGTCTTTTTCAGGCATAAACTGTTTCCTAATTCATTGTGTGGCCGTGGCCACAGAGCAGATCCTGGGAGAGGAGGGAATTGCCCCACTCCATCTCACTTGGCCAAAGCATCTCCACTGCTGCAGGGTCTCTGAGGCTCAGGTTAAAGCACAAAAGCCTTTAAGTACTTACTAGTGGATTACTTGTCAGTACAGTTAAATACTGAAGTGTCACCTGAGGGAAAAGTCTGCATTTTGGAGCCTTTTAAAATGCTCTTCAAAGTCAGTCTTTGTTTTGTAAGAAAGGAATGAAAAAGAGAAGGAGGGTGACTAATCTTTGTTGCGATGAGCGTTGTAGATTTGATATTTGAGAAAAGGAAGGAGTAATTTGATAAAATAAAAAAAAAACTGAAGTTAAAATCTCATTAATCATTTGAGTTATTTCAGAAGGAAGGTTCAAGGAGAAAAAGGAAAAGAGGTGGGAGTCAAAAGAAGTGACTCAGGTGCCGTTAATTGAGTCTGAGTAAATCATTGAACTCTAGTTGCACATCAGGCCTGCCCGAGGGGGCATTGCAGAGGCTGGCAAGGTGTCCTTTGCCATCAGGATCACAGCCTGTGGTCACTCCTACAGCTCTGGGTACAGCAGTGACCTGCTGCAGAGCTCTGTGTCCCAGGGGCATCAGAGGGAAGGAGACCCCCAGGGAAGGGAGGATGATGTAGTTCTGCAGCCTGGCTGCCTCACTCAGCTCCCTCATGGGCAGAGCTGAGTGAGGCTCTGGTGTTTTGGTGGTTTTGGTGGTGTGTGACCTGGTCCAGTCCTGCTTGGCAGCACAAACTGCTGGTTCCTCCATTTCTCCATGTCTAATGTCCTTTTCTTCTTTGCAGGCGTCTCGGTGCTGAGCTGGGGAAATCTGTGGTGTACCAGGAGACCAATGGAGGTAAGAGAAATCTCTGCTATTTGCAACTGTTTTGAGGTAATCTTAGAAATGCTGGGCACCTCCATTGGCCAGACCTGTCTAAGAAGTGCAGTGATTCAGCTGTGATGTTACTGCTGCTCCTGGCACTGCTAAACCTCCAAGGCTGACCTTGGACAAGGCAATTAAACATGTTTCTTGTTTTCCCTGGTTATCTTGTTTGTCTGCCCATCTGCAAACTCTCCTCTAGAGCTCTGCCTCAGGTTTTAGCTGCTGCCAAATCTTTTATGCTCCTATGCTGAGCAAAACATCTCCAGATTTAAAAGTAATGCCCTGCTTTTTCAGTGTCTGCCTTGTGAGCTTTTAAATTCTCCCTTTCTTTCAGCCCTTCCCTGTCACACAGAATTTACAGCTGCCCTTGCTTTTAAAAGTGCAAATTCATGGCTGTGCTGGGGAAAATGCCTCTTGGAGGTTGCTTTTGTTTTTAAGGAGGTTAATACTCTGCAAGTGACCACTTTCAGATGCTGGGCTAAAACACAAAGGTATTGGCCAGCAGAGTTCTGTGCCAAAAGTCATTTACTGTTTCAAGACCTCTGATAACTTGTTTGCAAGAGAGAGTAGAACCAGAGAGCTGCTCCAGACTGGAGGGAGGGATGGAGGATTTGTGGAGGTGCTGCTGCTGTTGCAGCCAGGATGGGCCTCACAGTGGGAGAGCTGCTGTGGTTATGCTTGGGCTGGCTGGTGCATTCCTGCCCAGGAGAGCTCGTTGCCCTTTGGGCTTGGTTTTAAATCAGGTTGCTTGCTCTGAGGTCTGAAGTCGTTTTTCATCACTGCACAGCAAATGAGTGCTCTCAGCAGAGCCCTGTAGGGTCACTGCCAGGCCAAGGCAATTGGAATTGCACAGCTGAGGAGCTGTGTCTCCTTTTCCTCACCCCTGCCCTCCAGCCAGGACTGTGTGGGAAGGGAATGGCTGAGGCAGGCACCTTGGGAAACCTGCAGTCATTGTTTGGCTTTGCAGAGCTGCTCCAGGCTCAGCTTCTGCGTTTGAGTCAGGGACTGTAGGGGTGGTGCTCAGCAGAGACCTCCAGCCTGTGTCAGTGTTGGAATGTCTTGAGATTGGGAAGTTCTTGCTCTGAACTTGGTGCTGCTGGTGTTGCCTTGAGCTCTCCAGCCAGCCTGGAGCTGATCTCATGGTAAGCTGAAAGAGCAGAGTGCAAAAAGTGCTGAGTTACCTTCTTGGAAGTACTGAAGGTTGTTCTGCCTTGGGTGGTTTACTGCTCACTAATGAATGTGCTGTTTACAGCTCTCAGCCCTCCGTGGAAGTGTGAAAATGATTTCTCATTGAGAGTTAGGTAAATTGTCTTCTAAATTTTAAAATTCTAATTTCTAAATTCTAAAATTCTAAATTCTATAAAAAATAAACAGCCATTCAGCCTGCTTTTGCTTTGTAAATACAGCTAACTCACTGGTGTGTTATGCCAACTGTACCCAGGTCCAGCCTTTGGAAAATCCACTTGGCTCATCTGTGTATGTGCATGCACAAAGGGCAGAAGAGTGAGTCCTCACCTGCCCTGACCAGGGGGCAAGGTTCCTGCTACAGCATGGTGTGTTGTCACTGTCAACCTGATGTTTGGAAACAAATCTGACTCTGTTTTCCATCCTTTGCAGAAACAAGAGTTGAAATAAAAGAGTCTGTCCGTGGACAGGATATCTTCATCATCCAGACAATCCCCAGGTGAGGCACTTGTGGCTCAGGTTTGCACCTGGCATGTGCTTTGGATGCCTGGATCAGCAGATTCAGTGGTTTGCTCACTGTGAAGCAGCACAATGAGCAGTGGGATTGCACTGTTGTCATTGCTGTGACTGAGATTAGGGCTCACACAGTGCTAAGCTGTTAACATTCCCAGGGGATTGGTTGCAGCTTCCCATCAAATAGCTGGAGTGGAGGAGCAGAGTGACTGATGCTTTCCACTGAAGCATCCCTGCTCTGTGGCCTTGCAGGCTCAGCTATTGGTTGATGTCTGACTGGATTTCCATCCCAGGATGGGGGAGTTCCTCTGCCTCCCAACCACCAAGCAGCAGAGCCACCATCAAACAGCAGCTGCTGCTTTCCTTGCAGGCTGGATTACCCTTCTCCTTCTGCTGGAGTGGTGTGAAACTGAACTGGTGGAATTCCACAGCCTCCTTCCTGTGCTTTTTTACAGTTTGTGATGATGGTGGGCCTTTTTGGGTTTTATTTTGGGCTGTTCTAGGCTTGCAGTAAGAGAAGTGCTGCAAATAAGCAGGGGGCTGGAAAAGCATGGGTAACCCCAGGAACCTTGCTGCCTGCTGCCTCAGGAACAGCACTAGGGTGAGCCCACAAATAAATGCTAGGGAAGGGAGCCTACAAATAAATGATAACTTCAAATTGACCTACTGTGAATAGAGGAGGTGCTGTTTTCAGGGATGAGGTATTGATATGAACAAACCAAGGACATTCCTGCTCTGATAGCTTTTTCCAAGTTACCAAATTCTGCTCAGATTTTGGAGATCACAAGAAGTAATAAGTTAGCAGAGCTTAATTTTAGCTCAAAAGTAGCAGGGAGCAGAATTGCTTGGATACAGGATTTTTCCTTGCTTGCCAGAGAAGTAGAACCCACTGAGAATTGAAGTTCATTTCCTCTGTGAAATGCTTGGCCTGTTGCAGAGAAATCAGTAGGACTCCTAGAGCAGCTTACTCACTTCTGGAATTCCTCTTGCAGGCAGAAACATGTTCCTAGGGCTCATCTCTCTCCAGAGAGATGCCCCAAGTGTTTCCTCCCTCAGGGAGCAGCTAAATCTCTGCAAGATGAAAATCCCCTGCTGCAGGATTATGTTTTGGGTGAATGGTGCCATTCTGTTGTCCCTTGTGAAGGAGTTTTCTGGAATAACCTGTAACTGAGAGCTGTGTAAACATGAAACAGATCAAGTGTTCAGAGAGCTAACTCAGGGCATTGGGGACAGGAGCAGTTTTGGGAGGGGAAAACCTCCCCTTTGGTTTTAACTTGTTGATCCCCTTGTTTTTCCATTAACTGAGTTCAGTGATTTGGGCCAAGAAATGGATCTTTTTTAGCCAGAATGTTCAAGGCCCTCCAGGTGAGGAGCCAGTGTTGTGCAGCCAAGTCATCTTTCATTCCTGAACTGCAGCTGTGCCTTGCTGCATTGCTGGAGAGGACAGGTTCAAGGACATCTCAGTTCTGCAGTGGCTTCCAGGGAGCTTTTCAGGAGAGTCAAAACAACAACTGTGGGGAATAATCTAAGAATAGGACTTCTACACTCAGTAGTGGTTTGAAAAGAAAATATTAGGACTTGTTAGTAGAGAGAAAAACAACCTTGTTATGCTGCAGTGTGAATTCACAGTCTGCATCTTAAATGCACAGAGATCACAGAAAGACCTGAATATTTGATACAGCCTCTCTGTCACAGAAGCTGTAGCACAACCAAAAAAAAGGGTGACAAGGACAGTTACCATCCAAGACTGGTGCGTGGACTGGCATTTGTGTGAGGGAAAAATCAAATAGCTCATGTTTAGGGAATAGAAAAATGAAGGGCTTGGTGATTTTGTGGTACCATAAAGGCAAAAGGAGCCTTTTAGTGCTGAGTGTTGGTGCTGATTGTTGCAAAGCCCATGGAGAGTTTCCCATAGGGTGTTTGCTCAGCCTCCAGAGCAGGGGTGTCAGGGCTGGCCCAGGCAGAGATCAGGAGCAGCTCTGGTGTGGCAGGCAGGCTGTGGGGGACAGCTGAGCTGTCTCTGAGTGTCCTGGTGATGAGCTGCCAACCCCTGTGTGAGGTCTTGGCTCAGCCCTTCCAGCAGTAACTAACTGAGCATGACTTCAGGGCTGGAGATGGGGAGGGCAGCAGGGAGCCTGGGGTGCACCAAGGAGCCTGGGGTGCTCCCTTGGGGTGCAGGAGGGAGCCTGGGGTGCTCCCTTGGGATGTAGCAGGGAGCCTGGGGTGCAGCAAGGAGCCTGGGGTGCTCCCTTGGGATGCTGCAAGGAGCCTGGGGTGCAGCAAGGAGCCTGGGGTGCTCCCTTGGGATACAGCAAGGAGCCTGGGGTGCTCCCTTGGGGTGCAGCAAGGAGCCTGGGGTGCACCAAGGAGCCTGGGGTGCAGCAAGGAGCCTGGGGTGCTCCTTTGGGGTGCAGCAAGGAGCCTGGGGTGCACCAAGGAGCCTGGGGTGCAGCAAGGAGCCTGGGGTGCTCCCTTGGGATACAGCAAGGAGCCTGGGGTGCTCCCTTGGGGTGCAGCAGGGAGCCTGGGGTGCTCCCTTGGGATGTAGCAAGGAGCCTGGGGTGCAGCAGGGAGCCTGGGGTGCTCCCTTGGGATACAGCAAGGAGTCTGGGGTGCTCCCTTGGGATGCAGCAGGGAGCCTGGGGTGCAGCAGGGAGCCTGGGGTGCTCCCTTGGGGTGCAGCAAGGAGCCTGGGGTGCTCCTTTGGGGTGCAGCAGGGAGCCTGGGGTGCACCAAGGAGCCTGGGGTGCTCCCTTGGGGTGCAGCAAAGAGCCTGGGGTGCTCCCTTGGGGTGCAGCAAGGAGCCTGGGGTGCTCCCTTGGGGTGCAGCAAGGAGCCTGGGGTGCTCCCTTGGGGTGCAGCAGGGAGCCTGGGGTGCAGCAAGGAGCCTGGGGTGCTCTCTTGGGGTGCAGCAAGGAGCCTGGGGTGCTCCCTTGGGTACCTCTCAGGGAGATGCTGGGGCTGGGCTTCCTCCACCACTGTCATTTTTCCCAGCTGGTGCCCCTGGCTGGGGTCACTGCCCCTTGCAGAGGAGCAGCTCAGTGGTGGCTCGGCATGAAACCATCTCAGCCCACCCACCCTGGGCCTTGCTGGAGGGACAGACAGACACATCCACCTCTGCCCAGTGCCTGTGGCTGCTGCTCTGCAGGAGCCTCCCAGAGTCCAGCTTGGGATCCTGCTTGAATGCTGGGAGAAGTCCCCTCCTTGGATAACTTCTCATCAATGTGGCTGCTGGTGTCCTGTCACAGACGTCTTTTATGGAAAATCCTTTCCTCAGGATTTTTCCTCCTGAGAAGCTGTGAGGCCTCAGGAACAAAATGTAATCATTGATTATCTGCTGCTGTGGAATGCAACAGGTGCATCTGGGATTGGCCCATGTTAATTGTTTCTAAGTAATGGCCAATCACAGCTGGCTCAGACAGAGTCCGAGCCACAAGCCTTTGTTATCATTCCTTCTTATTCTATTCTTAGGCAGCCTTCTGAAGAAATAATTTCTTCTATTCTTTTAGTATAGTTTTGATGTAATATATATCATAAAATAATAAATCAGCCTTCTGAAACATGGAGTCAGATTCTCATCTCTTCTCTCATCCTAAGACCCCTGTGAGCACTGTCACAGTGTCCTGCAGCAGCACCAGGACTGCTGGTGCCTTTTGAAGCCCCAGTCTTGTTCTCTACCTGCTTTCCATGTGAATATGTATGGATTTTCAAAGAATAAGTCGAAAAATAATGATGAAAAATACTAAGTTTCTCAGATGAACTTTCAATAGGCTTCAGCTTGACCACTTTGTTTTTGTATGACACTGATAGTAGCATCTTTTTCTTCTCTCCCAGCCCCACTGGCACAACTAAATCACCAAAGGGAAGAAACAGTTCTTTGTTGTCCTGTGTGGCAGGGGGCTGTGTTTTATGTAATTCTTGGCTGGGTGCTCCAGAGCCAACAAAGCTTTCTTGTGTGTAAATGGCATTGTGTGCACAGGCTGCTGGGGCCAGCAGGACAACAGAGACAAAAGAAGGGGCACAAGTGGAGGTTAATTTCCAAAGGAGGGCAGAGCAGTGGGGAAATGGAAATGGTCAGAGGTTTGTCATGGGTCATGTCTCTGGGCATTTGGAGAAGCTGTGTCAGGAGGAAAACAGGGCCTGTGGTGATGCACACAGTGTCTCTTGGTGCTGCCCTTAAGAAATAAAGGGGAACTAAAGGGAACTTAGCTTTTTTCCCCATCCCAAAATGAATTAAAATGCAGATTAATGCACTTCTACTGGGCCACTCCAGTCATTGTGGGAGAGCAAACTGTAAATGGGATATTTCAGTCTCATGACCAGTGACAGGACTCGAGGAAACAGCAGGAAGCTGAGTCAGGGGAGGTTTAGGTTGATACCAGGAAAAGGTTTTTCACCCAGAGAGATGTTGAGCACTGGAACAGGGAAGTGGCCACAGCACCAAACCTGTCTGAGCTCAAGGAGCATTTGAGCAGCACTCAGGGACAGGGTGGGATTGTTGGAGTGTCCTTAGCAGGATTAGCAATTGTGCTCATGCATACTCAAACTCAGCATCTTCTGTGATTCCTCTGCCTAGGTTACTTCTTTGTTTGTTTGTTTTTTCTTTCAAGAAACAGTCCTCTAGCATTTCCTGTGCTGTTGTTCCTTCCATCTCTAGATCAGCTAAAGAGTGTGGAGATGCTGTTGCCCACCAAAGTGCTGTATCTGGAGTTTATACTGCTCCAATTGCAGCATTTCTTAAGGCAGGAAAAATAACCTGCCTTACACTGTTAAAGAGGAAAAACCCTAAGAAATCCAATGTGGATGAAGTTATGTTGGCTGCATGTGTGCTGCTTCTTTAAAAGACTATTTTATTTCAAATTACACTGTATCAAGTGACATTTGTTCCAAAGTAAATTCTATCAAAAGCCTTTTTTGTCAGATTATGGAGGGAAATCATCATTCACCTTATGTTAGAATATAAAATCAAATTCCAGCCCACAGCTCTTGAGTGCTGGTGTCATGTCCTGTATGTGTAAGAGTTGATTGTAATTTGTTGTGGCATGGTGGAAGGAGCTGTGTGGCTGCAATCTGGGTCTGGCATACATTAGCCTGAGATGCAGCATTATTTCCTTGGGATTTTGGTGAGGGCTAATCTGGGTATAAATGGAAAAGGAGCTGCACTGGAAAAACACCTGCTGATATTTGGAATTGTGTTCAAATCTCCTAGAGATGTGAATACTGCTGTCATGGAGCTGCTGATCATGGCCTATGCACTGAAGACTTCCTGTGCCAGGAACATCATTGGGGTCATCCCCTACTTCCCCTACAGCAAACAGAGCAAAATGAGGAAGAGGGGCTCCATAGTCTGCAAGCTGCTGGCTTCAATGCTTGCTAAGGCAGGTGAGTGTCCCAGGGAGCAGCAGCACAGCAGGTTTGGTGCTGCTGGGCATCCCAGAGCTCATCTGCCCTTCCATTCTCCTGGTTGATGTGGGGATGTGTTGCTGAGATCTTGAGCCACATTAAGGGAGTTAATTTTCTTCAGTTTTCTTGTGTTTCTCTGTAACTTGCACCTGGGGAGGTGGCCTAGAAATGTTACAGTGAAATGCAGTGTGGCATCACATGCCTGCTTCTCATTATGGCTGTGGAACTTTCTGTGTTAATCTGTTCATGATTATTTTATGCCAAGGCATAATAGTCTGAGTAATAGCTAAAACAGTCTGGAAAATGGAGATGTTGAAGGAACTCCAGCCACGTGGGAATATTTTCAATAAATTATTGTCTTTTTTCCCCCTTAGGTTTAACACACATTATCACTATGGACCTTCATCAAAAGGAAATCCAAGGCTTCTTCAGCTTTCCAGTAGACAACCTGAGAGCATCCCCTTTCCTGCTTCAGTATATACAGGAAGAAGTGAGGTTACTCTAGTTCTGTGTATATCAACTTGTCTGAGCTCATTTTCATGTCATGCCAGCATTGGGGCTGTCCTTAAGTAGAGGTGATGGTGTCAGTTTAGGTCAATCCTTCTGTTAATGAATTCTTTCTCAGGGGATACCTATTGCATGTTTCATGGGAAGATGTTGCACTTCTCTGACTGGGTAGAAACTGAACTGCAGCACAAGCAGGAGAGAAGCTTGCTCTCTGTGGAGTTAGTGCCATTTGAGAGATGCTACTTGTGCCTCTGCCTCTAATCACCTCTGAAATCCTGTTAAACTGCTCCCCTTCTCCCTTTGTGCTGTCCTGGATTTCTGTCTGCTCTGAATTATTGATAGACTTTGTCTTGGGCTGAGTGTAGGAGTGCTGAGCACAGCAGGGCTGGGAGCAGGTCATGGAGGTTTTGTTCTCCATGTGTAAAAGATGATGATTTATTCCCACATGGAGAGAGCAAGGCTTCCCCATATGGGAAGGGTTAAACATAGTGAACATTCCCACCTTTGCAGAATGCACAAATTGGAAGCAAGTGCAGTTCCTCTCTAGTTTCTTGTCACAGAATGATTATTTGGTTCTGGGGAGGAGGATGGGTGAAATATTCAGCCATGTTTCAAACCAGTTACTCCCTAGGAAGAATATATTTTTTAAATTAATTAACTTTTTATCACATCCAGATTCCAGATTACAGAAACGCAGTTATTGTAGCCAAATCTCCTGGTGCTGCTAAAAGGTAAATGGATCCTTTGCTAGCTGGTTAAAAGTTACTTGGAAAATACCTGAGCTGGTGGAAGATATACCAGGGAAAGTATGGGAGGCTGGCAGATGGGTTGAGAATCATAATTCTTTTGTGGCTGGAAATGGGATGGACACGGTGCAGATAGAACTTTGTATTCCCACCCCTATGGGTGTAACTCTGGCAGTCTCACTGAAATGGTTCAGCTGGTGTTCACCTTGCTGCTGGAGTTTCAGCAGTGCCTGACCATCTCAGAAAGAAATTAGAAATGTGGAAAGAACACAGGAGAGCCTGTGGTGGAGGCAAGGGGTATTGGAAAAAGGCTCCCAATATTCCCAGTTAGATTGTGCCTGGGCCGGTCTGACCCTCGCTGCTGGGCCAAAGGCAGCAACTGCGGTGTATCACCCCAGAGATACCTTGGCTTGCTGGAGGTTGCAGCTGGGCACTGAACAAGTCCAGGCTTGGTAGGAACCCCGTTTACCTCAGGAGGAATGGCTTCAGGCGATGGTGAAGAGAAAAAGGAGAGGATTCTGCTGGAGGGTTTAATGTCCAGAGGTTTATTCCATGGTTACAGAGGTCTGAACGTGAGCAACTGCTCCAACAGAATCCCGGCCGCATGGTCTGATCACCTTTTTAAGCTCAGGGACAGGGGGAGGGGAGGTACAGGTGAGCCACCAACCAGGTGAGAGGGGCAGGGTCTCAGGGGAAGATGACACCCAGTCAGGCCAATGACCTCTGGGCATAGGGGCATCCTTTGAACTTGACCAACCACACGACGCCTTGCTGGAATGTTCAGCCTGATTGACAGGACTCACTCAGCAAGGGGGCAAGGGGGAAGGGAGAGAGGTATAGGCACACCTGGGGGAATGACCTGGAAGGCCAAAATGGGACATTACAGCACACCACAACAAAGGGGTAGAGCGGGATATTAATAAGGAATGAAGAATCACATCCAGTGAGGTTTCTTGCAGCGAAACAGCCGCAGAGGTGCAGCCTGTGCTTGCTGCAGGTGTGGTGGAGCCTTGCTGTGGTGGGCTGTGAATTGCCTGAGCCCAGCAGGTCCCTGAGGGGCTGGTTTGCCTTGCAGGGCTCAGTCCTACGCCGAGAGGCTGCGCCTGGGGCTGGCAGTGATCCATGGCGAGGCTCAGTGCACCGAGCAGGACATGGACGACGGGCGGCACTCCCCTCCCATGCTCAAAAATGCAACTGTGCATCCTGGCCTGGAGCTGCCATGTAAGATCAAGCTTCTCTGCTTACCTTTTGGGAGGGGAAAAAAAAAAAGGAAAGTTTGGTGGGAAATTTCTGTTGGTTTATCTGTGTGGGTGTAACCAACCCAAAGGCAGTTAGACCAGTGGGATTTTTTTTCATAGAAGGGTTGATATCAGTGAGTTGTGGGAGAGGTCACAGGGTTTTTATTTAACTCCTTCTGGCCATGCAGTATTTTCTCCATGGCTCTGCCTGCTCCATAGTGTTAGACTGACAAACCTCTGATAAAGGTGGTGCTTTTACAGTGTTTAGCAACAGAATTCATTGAGCTGATGAAACAAGGGGGATGTAAAAGTGTAAGTAATGAGATAACAACCACTGAGGCAGACTGCTGGCTCCACTGGGGAGGGGAGGGCTGGTCTTTGTCTTCCCTTCTCTGCAGCCATTGTTACTGCTGGAAATCTTCACCTTGGCACCCAGATGATCATATTCCAATGTCTGTTTTGACAAGGATTTGAGGTTTATGTGGCTGGGGTGAGTAGGTTCTCCAAGAGCATTGTTGACTTGCTTCTGGAGCTCTTGCCATTGATTTGGGAGCTGAGAGCAAAAGAAAAAGAGGAAACTTTTGTGTTCTGAGAAATGCCATCCTCAGGATTGCTTGTATTCCTGCAGCAGCCAAATACCAACAGTACAATCAAAATCCAGCTCCCTTTTGGGAGGATTTCAGCTTTCTAGGCAGGTGGTGGCAGGACAGAAATTGAGAGCAGGAAGGTGGCTGAGAAGTGCCCATGGGAAAGGCTGTGTGCTGCTGTGTGTGGCAACACCAGCAGTGTTTTGGGTTGCTGATAATCATCTAATCTTTGGAAATTTAGGGAGAACATCCAGCCAGTCAGTGGGCAGCTTGTGGAGGGGAGGCAAGTAAGACTGTAGGCCTTTTACATCACCCCAGCTGTGTCTCACTGCAGTACAATCAGTTAAACAGTACTTTTGTTGCTGGTGAAACTCCTCTTGGGCCTTGAGGGGCAGGTGGGGTTTGGCAATGTAGTTTAGGGCTTTATTGTTCTGCTTCTGACAAGGGGATTTTTTCATGCCTGTCCAGGAAAGCAGGAATTTGCATGGTTATTCTTCACTTTCTCCTTCCCCTCCTGTTCTGGAGGATGCTGTCCTCCAGAATATCAGTAGCTGACATTTGTCTGCTATGGAGGAATTGATGTGATTGTAATTTTATTTCCAGCCATGTCACTTCAGAGAAGCTCAGCTGTGGAAGGCTGTGCTGCTGGAGAACCCTGTAAATGGTTGTTCATACAGAAATGTGCCCTTGTCCAGTTTAATTATGAATCCAGTGGGAAATTGTTTTCAGTCCTCAGCAAATCCAAACACAGACTAATTTGCTGTGTATCACCACTTTCTTATTTTATCTCCTGCTGCACAGACTCAGCACTTGACCAATGACCTTACATCCCAGCATGCCTAAGGCACAGTGTAAAACAGTTGAGCTGTGGCTTGGCAGCTCTGTCATGGGGTGGATTGTGAGGCACAATTGCCCAAAACTCTCAGCAGAAGCTGCTTTTCTCTGCAGTTTTCTAACCTGAGAGATGCCTGATTTTGAGTGAGCTGGGTTCTGGAGGTGCAGAATTGAGATTATCCCTATCTAAAAGCAGTCTGTGCATTCTGGTGGTGTCACGGTCTCTGAAAGTGCAGCTGGGATGGCAGTGCTGTGGGTGTCTGTGCTGACCCCCTCTGCTGTGCCTCATTTCTTCTCCAATTCAGGCATTTTCAAAGCATCTTCCCACCTCAATGTCACATGATTCCAAACCCTCATTCAGCTCTGCCTTCCTGCTGGTGAAAGCTCTGAGGGCAGACTGTAGCAGGGTTCAGCTCTGTGGTTGGTTGTGAAAGGTCAGACACGTGCTGCTGCTCACAACTGGATTTTCCTTACACCAAAACTGCCCTCACACCCTCTGATTCTCAAAACAAAAGTGGTCTGTGAGTCTGCCTGGCTCAGCAACCAAACCTGGGCCTGGCAGGTGGGAGCTTGGGGATGCTCCTGGGGAGTGCCTGAGACTTCTTGTGGGGCATCCCACCCTGGGCTACAACCAGATCAGTGTGGAGCATCCCAGGCTTGGCAGCTGAAGCTCCAGACAGTTTGTTAGAGGCAGGAGAGGGGTGAGACCTGTGCTGGGGAGCAGCCCCAGAGCCCCACAGCCATGGCTCATGCTCTGTGCCATTCTCCATGGGCCCCTGTGTCCTGGCATGCACCTCCTCCCCCTGTTCTAGCAGGGATCATGTGCCTCTAATTAATGAGTGCTAGGCAGTGTAATGGCTTAGTCATTGTCCTCTGAGTGTGGCCTGATGTGATATTGTGATTGGTAGGGAGCCACAACAGAAAAATGCCAGAGGTGCTTCTAATTGCACTTCAGATGCTTCACTGGAGCAGCAGCAAGAGCCCTCAGCAGAGCAGCCCCTGGGATCAGAGCCTTGGGGGCAGGATGTCACTCCAGGGTTATTTATTCCCTTTGGTTTGTGCCTTTGTGTCTCTGAGCTTGCAGCTGGCTGGGGGCTGTGCCTTAACAAATGCACGGGGGCTCTTTGGCTGTTTCCTGGAGAAAAGAGTGGGGAACCATCTGTTAAATCATTCCAGAACTTTGTACAGAGAGCTGATGGTCTGCTTGAGTCCCAGAGCCCAGCAAACTGCCACAGAGGGAGTTTGGGGGAGAAACTGGAGTGACCATGGCTCTGTTCCTATTCCCTACCCCCATCTTGCCTGTGTTTAGGCTGGGCACAGGGGTGTTTGCTGTCCTTCCAAGGTTACCTCTGCACCAAACACTTCATTCTTGAGCAGCCTTTTGCTCCCAGGCTCTGATGTAAATGCAGCATTATATTTCTTGGTGATTGTCACTTTAATTTGCACTGTCAGCTCCAAACAGAATTTATTTTAGTCTTTCTTAACCTGGTTTTGACCACTTAATTAAAGCAACATGTTTACACACCTGGGAATGTTCTTTCTTAGTGCCAGTGATCCTGCCTTTAACATGTGGTACTTTGGTGTATGTTATGCACATCTGAATGAAAATGTTCTTTGAAATTCTTGTTTTAAAAAGAAATGGTGGTTGGTCTAGTTTTTTCCTCTTTTTTTTTTTTTTCCCCCTCAGAAGCTACAGATACCACAAGCATCTTTTCTTACTCTCCAGAAAATGTCAGCAACTCTTTAAACCAAACTTGTACATGATCCAAGGGGTTACACCATACAGAAATACCAGCATGGCTTATTTCTGTTCTCTTCTGTCTACAAACATAGAGGGTTGTGTCTGGGAAGAAAATACTCTTTTATTATTTGAATCATTTCTCAAGGCACCTCCTCGTAGCAGTTCTGACTTGCACTTCTTGATATGTTCAAAGATTCTGAAGAAGAAGCTGGCTGCACTAACCCTTGTGTAGACTCTCATCACCTTGGAGCAGTTGAGATTTGATGTGGTTGTGGGTAGATCCTTGGCTTGCAATTTTTTTTTCTTTTTTTTGCAGAGAAAATTGAACAAGGAAAAGGGAGAACATCTCTTTAAGATCCGGGTAGGTCGACACGTTGCCTACCATTCTTTAAAAATAAACCAAAATTGAAATACAGCTTTTAAAAAACCAGACAGATGCAAAGCACTGCTAATGTTGCTGGTTGCCATGTTAGCCTTTAAGCATAGCAAGGAATGTGGCTGCTTCCTTCATGGAGTAGAAGGAAACTGATTTGCTGAAACTCCATATCTCTGTGAGTAAAACAGTGCTGAATTTCAGCTCCCCAGGCCTGTTCACCATTTGTGTAGAAAAGTTTCCCCTGAGCTGGCTGTTGTAAACAGAGATGGCACTCATCACTGGATACACACAGAGGCTGGGATGGCAGCCAGGTGAATCCTTTTGATACTTCCCAGCTCCCACCAGGAGCTCTATTACTGTCCAGACTAGACAGTAAACTCATAACTAATCTGAGCAGGTCAGTAGTGCCTGGAACTGGAATTTATGATCTGCTTATCTCTGGTGGTGCTTAATCTTCATTTATTATAAATAATCTTCCTTCTCATAAGAATATTTTTCCTTCAGGATTTAGATGTGACTTTGCATTTGGTAGGAGACTCAGAAATAACCATGCAAGGGAGGCTGAGGAGTCTGTGCCATGAAGAGCTGTTGATTAACTCTTCAGTCCAAGGTAGCTGTGACTTTAACTGCAAAACCTGGCAATAAATGATGGGACTTGGGGCAGAACAGAATTACTGGACACCTTTTTATACAGTATTGGTAGGTTTATGGCAAACCAGCCTGTGGAGTAGGTCATGGATGTGAAGAACAGCTCTACACAAGAATCTTGGAAGTAGTGGTGTTTATAATTGCTTTCATCATATCCCTCAGTGTGAGTCACTCACCCAGCTGTGCTTGCACTCTCAGCATTCCCAGGCACTGATGAGATGTGGGAATGCTGCTGGATCATCCTGCTGTGCAGGATGGGGAGTTTGATGTGAGACTTTTTTGGTGAGGAGAGCAGAGATCAATATTTAGTCAGGCTTTTTGCTGGGCAATGCCTTGTGTGTTCTCCTGCTGCTCAGGTATTACATTGAAGTGGATTATCCTAAAAGAGAAAAATCTTGCTTTGTCTGAACTCCTTGAGGCACTTGAGAAGCCTCTGTGGCCAGAATCCTGGCAAGACCTGAGCTTACAAAAGGAGGGGGGCACCAAGTGCCTTGGTAGGACACTTTGCACTCACTGTGGAGAGTACAAGAGTACAAAATAGGGCTGTGGGGTGTGGAGGTGGGCCAGGTAAGTGTTACAAAATGCTGGAGGTGCCTCTTGGCTTCAGTGGTTAGATCAGCCCAGATTGTCACCTACTGACACATGTGTGCCCACCACAGTGTCCTTTCCATGCTGGAGGGTTTTGTACCAGCCCCCCAGGGCAGGTGAGAGGTTTGGCAGATGGACAGCAAGGCCCTGGCCTGTGCTGGAGCTTGGTTGCTGTTTGGTGTAAGTCTGAGGGCTGTGTTACATCTGAACACTCTCAGTGCATCTCAGATCTCTGGTGTTTTCATGATGCTGCTGGAATTTTAGCAGGGTGTGGTTTTGCATGGACCCTGTCAGTGCAAAAGTAGTGTCAGGAGGGAATGGAATCTTATTTCCCAGGACATCTCTTCACTGTGTGCCAGGTAGCACAGCCTGTCAGTGTGTGCCTTGATCCAATTGCTGGTTGCACTGAGCTTGTTGAACTGAGTTTCAGCTGGATTTTGTCCTACCCTTTCCATTAATCCACTTAAAAAATAATCAGCAAATTTGCTTCTGCAAACTTCCTGAAGCATTCTTTGCCTGAGCAGGTGGTGTTAAGGTTCTTACACCCTCTCAAAGACCCCTCTGTGTTTGGTGATGTGAGAAAGCAAATGAGCTGCACTGCAAGTCTCTGGTCCTACAGATGATTTATTGAGTCCAAGAGGTGAAAAGTTGCACCTTGTAAAGCACCTGCCCTTTGAGAGGTGCTGCTTAGAAATGCCCATTTGTTGTTCCCAGTCATGGAATGGACCCTTTTTCAAGTCCTGTGCTGGAGCACAGAGAAGGTCGCTGATATTGCCCATAAACCAGGTGCTGCTTTGTAACTCTCCTTGCACAGGGGTCTGTTAGAGAGTTGGAGTTGCTTTCTGTTTCTGAGGTCAGTACAAAATCCCCACAGAAACAGAATCTCCTCTTTATGCAGCAGTGTTGTTCATTTGAGGAGAAAAATGATGGTTAAATGAGTTCCTCACTTAGGTGGGTGTCAGGATCATGTCAAGCACATCTGTGTCTGCATCAGTGTAAGATGTTTAATGGTTCAGCCTCTTGTCTGGTGGAACTGTGGGGGTTTGACTCAAGCCTGAGTCACCTGGACTCTTTTTTTTTCCATTTTCTTTAGTGATGATGGCCAAGGAGAAACCGCCAATAACTGTGGTTGGAGACGTTGGAGGAAGGATTGCCATCATCGTGGTATGAGTGTGAGGGGGACAGGTGGGGGGTGGCTTCCTCACAGCATCTTTGCTTCAGCTGTTCCATCCCTGAGGGTCACAGGGATGCCTGTTGTAGGAGTGGGAACCTGGTTTTTAGACACTCTTTTCTCCAGTAATGTTGGTAGCTTTGGTTATTTCAACTTTCTGTTGAAAACCATTTGCACTTCAGCTCTTTAAGCCCTTAAATGTCCTTGCTGCCTTGATTCTGTGTGTCAGATGTCTGCAAGTAATGAATAAATCCAGGGCACACAGAAAACTCCTGAAGTGTTAAAAAACCCCAAACAAAGCACTTGCCAAGCCTCTCTTACTTGCTATGCCATGCTGCAGTGTAAGTAATCAACATGCAGCTCCTGCCCCATGGAAAAATAGTCCTTGCTGATGATAAACTGTGAGTGCATGTGCAGGGACTGATTTGTTTCCAAGACACAACACTTGTTCTCCACACTAGCAAAAGGGTCATTAAACCAGGGAAACAGCATTCACAGATTAGTCATGCACGTGGCTGTCCTCATCAGCAGCTGAAGTAGACAGAGATTCTATTTTTCATCTGTGTGCATGGCCAAAGCTGCAGTAGCCTGCAGATCCACTCCTGCCCTGCAGGCTCTGAAAAACTCTGGGTTTGATGTTATTTCTGTTTCTGCTCAGGATGACATCATTGATGACGTGGAAAGCTTTGTAGCTGCTGCAGAGATCCTGAAAGAGCGTGGAGCCTACAAGATTTTTGTGATGGCAACTCATGGGCTCCTGTCAGCAGATGCCCCTCGTCTGATAGAGGAATCTTCCATTGATGAGGTGAGGCTGCTCTCCAGACTGCAGAGCTGGGGTGGCACCAAAACTCACAAATTGATGTCCTTCCCAAGGCACGTAGCTCATGTCTGGAATTACTCATTTAATCAGGTGCTTTCAGTTAGCTGGTTCTTCACTGGAACACACACAGAAAAAAAAGTGTGTGTGATTAATCCTTGCTCAGATCAGATCTGCTTCCCTCTAGTGCATTTTCTCCCTAACAAAAATATTAGTCATCCCTGCCTGGACACTTCCCTCCCTGCAGCTGGGGCTGTGTGGCTGCCATATCACTGTGAGTCCCTCTCCCCCAGCTGATCAGGGGCTGCTGGTACATGAAGAGGACAGGATTTCAAACTTAATAATAGATATTGTGATCTGAGTGGACCCATCAGCCTGTTGGAGAGTGCTGGGTATGCACTCAGTAATAGATCCTGTGATCTGAGTGGACCCATCAGCCTGTTGGAGAGTGCTGGTTATGCTGGTCCCCTCAACAGACTGTCACAGAGGGGAGACCATTTATTTTAACCTTTTTTCCTGATATGCAGGGAGTTCTCCCCCTGAACTGTGGAGCAGCAGCACACACCCCTCAGCGTGGCTTCTCAGGGAGGGTGAACGTTCCAGCAGCACAACTTCCTTTCCTTTCTGGCCCTCCCTAGGTGGTGGTGACCAACACTGTTCCCCACGAGGTGCAGAAGCTGCAGTGCCCCAAGATAAAGACTGTGGATATCAGTTTGATCCTGTCTGAGGCCATCAGGAGGATCCACAACGGCGAGTCCATGGCTTATCTCTTCCGCAACATCACCGTCGATGATTAGACCTGAGCCTGCCCCTCTCCTGGATTCCACAAGAGAAGGAAATCTGCATGGAAAGGCAATACCATAAAACATAGGCATAACACAGCTGTTTATTTTTGTAGGAGTGTTGAGGTTTTCAGGGTCTTGAGGCGTGAGATCTAATAGAAAAAAAAAAAAAATCAACCTGACCAGCACTTTACAAGTCAATAGAAGGGGCCACTGGCAGTGGGGGGAATTACACCTTAATTGAGAGAGATGGAGAAATGAGGTGGTGTTGAATTTTTAAGTTCCTTTAATGATTTTTTTTTTAGTGTGTTTTCTCTTGCCCTGTAGGGGCAGAAAGAAAAGCTAAACAGAAGTAGCTGTCAGCTTGTGAGAAGGGAACAGGGACTGCTCATTGCTGTGTGGGCAGTGAGAGCAGCCTTTGGGGTTGTTTCTGCCTGTGTCTCACCCCAGAGCATGGAAGGGAATGTTCAGGCTGTGCTGCTGGCAGAGCTGAGCCAACAGCAGCTCTGTGCCAGCTCAGTGGCCTCTCCTCTCCTGCACAGCAGAGCAGGGACTTTCATCAAAGCTCAGTTAGCAGAACATCCCAAAGGACAGCTTAGGGCAACCCATTGGCAGGGCTGCTGCCATCCCTGGGGCAGGGAGCTGGGAAAGGCTCCTGTGTGTGTCCCAGCAGAGCAGGAGTGCTAGATAATGTGTTGGCCTTTTCATTTTGCAAGCTTTGGATCATTATTGCTCTTCAGTGATGAATCATGTGAGGGTCTTGCTCCTCTCTGGGACACTTGTCTGCACTGCAAAACCAGGCACAATTTTTGGAGCTGCCTGGGGCTGAGTTTGTGGCAGAGTCTTGTGGGGAAGGGAAGTTGGAACAATATCTGCTTCTAATGCAGCTGTGCTCTCCAAAACACTAACACTGAACCTGCAATAAAAAGTGTAAGATTTTTCAGCTTTGGTGCTTCCTATGAATGCTGTGCCCTCTGAGGAGCTGCTGTGTCTGTTCAGTGGGGCTGTTGCTGTAACAATGCTCAGCTTGCAGCCTTCTTCCATGGGGAAGTAGCACTGGCTGATCACTCCTTTCTTGAGTGATGTTAATTTTTGGGTGGAGGGGACACTTGAGGAAACAGCACAAGATGCATGTGGAAGGCTTTGTCTCCAGGATGATATAAGGATAAACTCCCAAACTGATCTTTCCCCTTGATGAGACAAACACACTCCAGAAAAAAACCTACACCATTGGTCTGCTGATGTGAGGGACAAATAAAAGCTGCTGGAAGCAGCACAGGAAATGTTTAGTTGTTCAGTTTGGGTTATCTTATACATTCCAACATATAAAATGTGCCAAGGGGCCAGCAGTGACTGAGCAGGACAAACCTTGAGTAACAGGCAAACCTTGGCATGGAGTGCTTGGGCCACCTTCAGTATCCAGCACAGATTAAACCTCCATGTCAAATTCCATGAGGGATGTGCAGAACTGGATGAGCTTTCAGAGCAGAGGATTGAGCCTGTGTGCCCTGGGCCTTTGTCATGAGTGAATGTTTTATGGATGCTTAAAGAATCACCAGCTAAGGTATCAGCAAGACCAGGTTTAGTATAGAAGTGAAGGTTCCACAAAGTTGTTGGCAAGGTTCACTCTACTACTTACAAGATGGTAAAAGCAAACTAAAATCGAAATCCAATCAATCTAAACCCAAAATTAATCAAAAAATCTACATCGAGGCTGGGGAGGGGGGGAAGGGGAAGGGTAGGAAAGGGCAAGGATAAAAAGGAAACACAGGATGAGTCACAAGGGTCAGAGCAGACCCCCTTGCAAAACTGAGCCCCAGACTTGACCAACAGTTTAGGCCCCAAAGTTCAACAGCAATGAACAGCAGAAGCTGTTAAGCTATTGCTTAGGCTGAAATTTAACAATTTAACAATTTCATATAGCATTTACTTAAAAATTTAAAATACCTAAAAAATCTAGGAGAGCAATGTCCACAATATATTTGCTGCAGTGCATTCCCACTCACACACAGCCCTGAAGGAGTCTATGAAGAAAGAACCTCTGAAGAATTCCCCTCGAGCTCCTGGAAATACATCAGATATCTTTGCATCTTCTCAACAGGCAAAGAGTTGAGCCTCAAGGAATGGTTATAGTTCCTCTCCATCCTGGCCACAGTTCAGGTCAGCAGCTTTCTTTGAAAGTTTGATAACAAAAATGTTCTGCTCGGGTTGTTAATCAGGCAAGAAAAACAGTTTCCAAGGCTGTTTGTTAAGAACCAGGAGTTTGTTAGACAGCACAAGTTCCTGGGAGCAGACAGTGTTTCTGATAAGATTGAGAGTTGCTCAGCCCAGGTGCTGTTCTCAAGGCCTAACAAGCATTTCTGAGATCACAGGGCAGCTCCAGAGCTGGGGGAAGGCACCACCAGAATCCACCCTGTGACTAAAAACAACTTGTCCTGCTCCACAGAGTGGCCATGTGGTCACCTCTTGCCTCTGTGCCTGTAAACAGGGATTTGTTATGTCCAACTTAAATTGTGAGAAATTTTCAATCAGGTTAGCTAAATACTGTGATTTTTAAGACTGTTGAATATGAGGGAACAATATTATGTATGCAAGGACATCTGTGGGACAGTGCTACCTGTCTAGCTGATATAAACACTTCAGCATACAGAACACTACAGCACATTAAACATAAAATGGCAGAAATCTGCAAAATTATAACAGGATGCAGTGTTAGATCTGGAATTCCTGTTGCAGCAGGTGACCACCCAAACACAATCCCACCAGTGAGTTCTCCATTTCTCATCACATGATATATCTGTTCTGTGTTTAATGAATATGGTGAGCTCTGTGTCCATCCATTGCTTCACACACCTTCCAGCAGTGAACACAGCTCTTTGTGCTGCAGTAATTTTTGCACCAGTGCAAGGTTCATTCCAGTGGGGGTGAGCAGGAAATCTTGCTGGGATGTGGAGGTAGTTTGTGAACAATCCATGGGTTGGGACAGAACTGAATAGTTGAAGTCACACCCTCTAATTTTGGAGAAAACTACAAACCCAAATATTTGAATCATGGTTTATTTCTATAGTGGTGTGGTCTCTATGGAATCACAAATAGTTTTTGCTTTTCCCAATGTATATAAATACAGTTACAAGCATTTCAGCAGGATGTATTTCAAAATGACAAACATTTTGTTCAGTGCCAAGACAAATGCCTTGGCCATTAGCATTGGTGTTACTCTCACAAATAAATCCCTGTTGTTCCTGTACAACACACACATCATCCTGACAGCTTGCCATTTGTTCCCATTTTGTTGGCCTGTGCTCTGTGTTGTGTTGGAAATAATTCCATGATGATTGAACCCCAGTGCAGTGGTTGGGTGTATGGGGTTTTCCAAGGCACTGTGTTCTGTTAAAGCAAAAGCTGTGGCTTTACTCTTGGTAGGGTTGTGGTGGTGTTAGCAGGGGAGGGAAGAGATGAAATCCTTGACTCCATGTTTCAGAAGGCTGATTTATTATTTTATGATATATATTATATTAAAAGAAAATTATATGTTTAAACCATACTAAAGAATAGAAGAAAGGATTTCATCAGAAGGCTGGTGAGGAATAGAAAGGAAAAATGATGATAAAATCCTGTGACTGACCAGAGAGTCCAAGCCAGCTGACTGTGTTTGGCCATTAATTAGAAACAACCACATGAGACCAATCACAGATGCACCTGTTTCATTCCACAGCAGCAGATAATCATTGTTTGCATTTCATTTCTGAGGCCTCTCAGCTTCTCAGGAGAAAAGATCCTAACAAAAGGATTTTTCATAAAACATGTCCATGACATACGGTCAGAAGTGAAGTGAACAGGATGCCACCAAGGTTGAAATTCTCATTAAAATTTGTTTGCATTATCCTTGATCAATTCAGTGATCAATACCTTTTACATTTCAGTGGTCAGGGTACCTCCTTAGCTTTCCCTTGCAGTTGCTGCTGCAGTGAATTGTCTCCAGCAGCTGTAGGCAGGGAGAAGGCAGGCTGCAGGATGAGGAGGAGAGTGAAGAGGAAGGAGCCTGCTGGCTGTGCCCACCTTGCTCCATCTCTTGTCACCACCTCCCTGGTGGGATGCTTTGCTTGGACACCTGGACCTGTGCAATCTGCCTGCCCAGGAGAGCAGGGAACCACTGAGGGAAGTGTGAGAGGCCCCTGTGGTTCCCAGCCCCTCAGATATGGAGAAGATAAGGGAGAAAGTGGAAGCCAGTGAAGGAGACATCACCAGGGCAGCCCCTCTGGGTGCTCCCCCTGAGCCACCCCCTCCTTTGGGCTCTGCATGCCTCGTGCTTTTGGGGAGCTTCTGCCCCTTCTTGGCTGCTGAGGATGTGCCAAGCCCTGCCCCAGTGCCCTGTGCCAGCCTGGCTGGGCCCTGCACTGCCCCTGGCTCTGTGCAGGCCATGGTGGGGACAAAGGAGCCAGGCCCAGGGACCCTGCCCCGGGGCTCACCCTGCCCTGGGGCTCACTCTGGGGTTTATCCTGCCCTGGGCTCACCCTGGGGCTCACCCTGGGGTTTATCCTGGGGTTTATCCTGCCCTGGGGCTCACCCTGGGGTTTATCCTGCCCTGGGCTCACCCTGGGGTTTATCCTGCCCTGGGCTCACCCTGGGGCTCACCCTGGGGCTCACCCTGCCCTGAGCTCATCCTGCTCTGGGGTTCTCCCTTCCCTGGGGCTCACCCTGGGATTTATCCTGCCTTGGGCTCACCCTGGGGTTCATCCTACCCTGGGGCTCACCCTGCCCTGGGGCTCACCCTGGGGTTTATCCTGCCCTGAGCTCATCCTGTTCTGGTGTTCTCCCTGCCCTGGATCTCACCCTGGGTCTCACCCTGCCCTGGGGCTCATCCTACCCTGGGGTTTATCCTGCCCTGGGCTCACCCTGGGGTTTATCCTGCTCTGGGGTTCTCCCTGCCCTGGGGCTCACCCTGGGGCTCACCCTGCCCTGGGGCTCATCCTACCCTGGGGTTCTCCCTGCCCTGGGGTTCTCCCTGCCCTGGGCTCACCCTGCCATCCCCCTGTCCCAGGTCAGGGCTCTGTGCCAGGAGATGCACAAGCAGATCAAGGGCTGGAAGGCAGAGCACATGGCAGAGAACATCTGGAGCGTGCAGGAGTCCCTTCCCTTGCTGAGCTGCCACTCTGGAGCTGCCCCTCACTGCTCTGCTCTGCTGCCCTGCAGCCCTTGGAGGCTCCCAGTGTGAAGGGCACCAGGCAGGAAGGGTGTGGGATTCCAGGAGTGGAATGTGGGAGCTCATCCCAACCCACCTGGAGCTCCCTGCCCTCCTGCCAGCCTCTCTCCAGCCCAGAGGAGGTGGCACATGGTGTGCTGGGACATGCTGCAGGATTTCCTGGTGGGCAGCAAAGCAGAAGGAGGAAGAGGAGGCCGAGATCTGCCCGAGGAGTGGGATGGCAGCCCCCAGTACCTCCTGTGTGCCCCAAGGTCTCTGCTCCTGTTGCCTGCACAGCCTGGCACAGGCAGAGCCAGGGCAGCTCCAGTGAGCTCTGTTTGCTGCTCAGAAAAGGGCTGAGCTCAGGGGGGTGGGAGAAACAGCAGGAGCTGGAGACTGCCTGGGCCAGGCTGCCCTGGATGCCACCCACCACAGCCCCTCCATCCCACCCCAGCCCCTCCTTGGTGCCCTGGATCCCACCCCAGCCCTTCCTTGGTGCCCGGATCCCACCCCAGCCCCTCCTTGGTGCCCTGGATCCCACCCCAGCCCCTCCATCCCACCCCAGCCCCTCCTTGGTGCACGTGGGCACCCAAACCCCTTGGTTTGGGAGGAACCTTTAGAAATTCAGCAAAGGCAAGTGCAGGGTCCTGCAGTGCCCTGGGGTGTTAATCCAGGATCCCCCAGCACCCACAGCTCCATCCCATGGGTGCCCCAACACGAGGCCACCCAGCAGCACAGACCCTGTGTCCAACAGCGTGGCTGGGCCTCAGCTGAGTGCCATGGGGACAGTGCTGGCTTTGGGGACAGCTCTGGCCCTGTTCCCTCTGGCTGTCACAGCCAGGAGCTCTGTGATGCTCTGGCATCAGAGCCATTTAGGCAGTGATGGAGCTGAGGGGGTGCTGGTGATGTCCTCCCAATGGTTTGTGTCATTCAGGGAGGCACCAGGAGTGACAGTGACAGTGACAGTGACAGTGACAGTGACAGTGACAGCTCCAGGATGGAGCCCCTCGGAAGGAGCAGCTGCTTGTCCTGCCCAGGACACACAGGGATGGGAGGTGGGGCTCAGGCTCCCACAGCTGCCATCCCAACCTGCCCTCACACCTCAGTCCTGGCTTGGTCAGCACCCAGGAGCCCCCTGTGCCCTGCCAGGAGCGTGTGCCATGAGATCCTGGACCTTCAGGATGCCCTGGGGCTGTATTAAGGCAAAACAGCACCAAACAGTCCATTAGAAAGTTGGAGCTTTTTGGCAGGTTGTACAGACTGTGGTAGCAACAATTTAAACACTCCTGAGCAGCCTGTGGATTAAATTTCCCTGGACAACCTGTGGATTAAACCGAGGAACAGCCCACGGATTATTTCAACAGTGTGTGGATTAAAATTCTCTGAACAACATGTGGCAACTTTTTTGAGCAGCCCACAAATTAAACTTCCCTGGTGAAAAGCCCATGGATTACACAACTACCCCAGTGAACAGCTCATGAGTTACATTTCCCTGAACTACAAACAGCAATTTCTTAACAGCCCATGGCAGGCACAATTTAAACTTCTAAGGAGAAGGAGCAAGGAAGAAGGAAAGGAAGGAAAACAGAGTCAGAGGAATAACTTGTGTCACCAGCCTGGGTTCCAGCACTGTCCCTGGTCTGGTCCCTCAGGATGGTGAGTGCCCCCCAGCCCTTGTTCATGGTGGAATTTATAGCCTGGCCCTTGCACAGCCTCGTTTTGTTATTCTTGAACTTTTCAGAACAGGATTGGGGGTTTGTGTGGTTTTTCTCTCCCCCATCAGATGGAAGTGAAATGCTGTCTCAAACTTGTTCTTTCAGATAGTTTCCCAAGATAGGAACTTGGTCCCAGAAAAGCCCTATCCTGCCTCCAAAAACCCCTTTTCCACCTGAACCTTCTCTCATTACTGTGGTAACATTCCTTTTCCCTTCTGCCCAGTCTTTGAGCATTAGCTCTTCCAGGTTTACACCAACTCTTTCAGGTTTTCAGTCTCTCACGTTTATCCCTCTGCCATACTGGCATTCCATTAGCTTCCCACTGGTTCTGTTTCCAGAGGGAAGTTGTTCTTGTGACTGACCAGAGAGTCTGAGCCAGCTGACTGTGATTGGCCATAAATTAAAAACAACCAGATGAGACCAATCCCAGATGCACCTGTTGCATTCCACAGCAGCAGATAATCATTGTTCACATTTTGTTTCTGAGGCCTCTCAGCTTCTCAGGAGGAAAAACCCCGTCAAAAGGATTTTTCATAAAACATGTCTGTGACACCACCTGCCAGATGTGAGCTGTCCTTGGAGTCATTTTGGGGCTGAAGGGGTAAAGGCTGGAGGTGTTGTGGGACATGGTCCCTGCAGGTCCTGTTGGTTCTGGAACCAGGACATCAACAGCAGCAGGGGACAATGGGGACATTCCACACAGGGCTGAGCCATTGCTGTGTAACAATGGGCACTCTTTGCCAGGGCAGGGGGACACTGCAAAGGGGGACTCAAGTGGCACAGGCCCTGGAACAAGGAGGAGACCGAAGAGGAAAGAACCTGTTGGCTGTGCACCTCTTCCTCTTCCTTCTCCTCCTTCTAACACCTGCTACCACCTCCCACCCTGCCTGTTCCTCTCTGGAGCAACAGCACAAGAGGCTCCTCCTGTTCCTGGCAGTTCTGTGCTTTTGGACAGACAGCAGCAATGGAAACCATCACTCTGGGCCAGATGCTGCAGATTGCCCTCGGGTCAGCGAGAGCTGGAGCCATTGACTTTGAGCAGCTGCACAACCTCCTGAATGCATTGCTCCTGCACCTGGGCCTGCACGATCTGCTGGTCCAGGAGAACGGGGAACCCCTGGAGGGGGCTGAGGAAAGCCCTTTTGCTTTCCTTAAGGAATTAAAGGAGAGAGTGGAAGCCAATGAAAAAGATATTGCTGAGGTAGAGGCTCTTCCCAGCCCCAAGTGCTCCCCCCAAGCCGGGGTCTGAACCCCTCACGCTGCTGGGCAGCTGCTGCCGAGGATGTGCTGGAGGCCAAGCAGTGCCCAGGGCAGGCCCTGTGCTGCCCCTGGCTCTGTGCAGACCATGGTGGGTGCAAAGGCCCCGGGGACCCTGCCCTGGGCTCACCCACCATCCCCTGTCCCAGCTCAAGACAATGTGCCTGGAGCTCCGTGAGGAGGTCAGTGCGGTGAAGCTGGAGCAGTCCCAGATGGCAGAGAACATGCAGTACCTGATGCAGAACTTTAACATGGTGAGCTGCTGCTGGTGCCCCTTGAGCTGCCCCTCACAGCCCCTGCAGGCTGCCAGGATGAAGGGCACCAGGGGGGATGAGAGGGAAGGGTGTCCTGAGAGTGGAACGTAGGTGCTCACCCCAACCCACCTGGAGCTCACCCCAACCCACCTGGAGCCCACCCCAACCCACCTGGAGCTCATCCCAACCCCCTGGAGCTCATCTCAGCCCCCCTGGAGCTCATCCCAACCCACCTGGAGCCCATCCCAGCCCACCTGGAGCTCATCCCAGCCCACCTGGAACCCATCCCAACCCACCTGGAGCCCACCCCAGCCCACCTGGAACCCATCCCAACCCACCTGGAGCCCACCCCAACCCCCTGGAGCCCATCCCAGCCCACCTGGAGCTCATCCCAACCCCCTGGAGCTCACCCCAACCCACCTGGAGCTCATCTCAGTCCCCCTGGAGCTCATCCCAACCCACCTGGAGCCCATCCCAGCCCACCTGGAACCCATCCCAACCCACCTGGAGCCCACCCCAGCCCACCTGGAACCCATCCCAACCCACCTGGAGCTCATCCCAGCCCACCTGGAGCCCACCCCAACCCCCTGGAGCCCATCCCAGCCCACCTGGAGCTCATCCCAACCCCCTGGAGCTCACCCCAACCCACCTGGAGCCCATCCCAACCCACCTAGAGCTCACCCCAGCCCACCTGGAGCCCATCCCAGCCCACCTGGAGCTCATCCCAACCCACCTGGAGCTCATCCCAACCCCCTGGAGCTCATCCCAGCCCACCTGGAGCTCATCTCAGTCCCCCTGGAGCTCATCCCAACCCACCTGGAGCCCATCCCAACCCACCTAGAGCTCACCCCAGCCCACCTGGAGCCCATCCCAGCCCACCTGGAGCTCATCCCAACCCACCTGGAGCTCATCCCAACCCCCTGGAGCTCATCCCAGCCCACCTGGAGCTTACCCCAACCCACCTGGAGCTCATCTCAGCCCCCCTGGAGCCCATCCCAGCCCCCCTGGAGCCCATCCCAGCCCACCTGGAACCCATCCCAACCCACCTGGAGCCCACCCCAGCCCACCTGGAGCCCACCCCAGCCCACCTGGAGCCCATCCCAACCCACCTGGAGCCCACCCCAGCCCACCTGGAGCCCATCCCAGCCCTCCTGGAGCCCATCCCAGCCCCCCTGGAGCCCATCCCAGCCCACCTGGAACCCATCCCAACCCACCTGGAGCTCATTCCAACCCACCTGGAGCTCATCTCAACCCACCTGGAGCTCATTCCAACCCACCTGGAGCTCATCTCAACCCACCTGGAGCTCATCCCAACCCACCTGGAGCCCATCCCAACCCACCTGGAGCCCATCCCAACCCACCTGGAGCCCATCCCAGCCCACCTGGAGCCCATCCCAGCCCACCTGGAGCCCACCCTAACCCACCTGGAGCTCATCCCAACCCACCTGGAGCTCACCCCAACCCACCTGGTGTTCACCCCAACGCACCTGGAGCCCACCCCAGCCCACCTGGAGCCCACCCCAGCCCACCTGGAGCTCACCCCAACCCCCCTGGAGCCCATCCCAACCCACCTGGAGCCCCCCACTTTCCATCTGCCAGCACAGCTCCAGGGAGGGCAGAAGGGCACCACTGTCCACAGGTCAGGCTGGTGGTTGAGGTCACTGCCTCCCTCAGACAGGGCTGCTGAGGCATTTGTGAACTAAACAGCCATCAAAAAAAGCAACCTGGGTCTAGGGAGGGTGAGGAGATAAAGGTCCACCTGGGAAATGCAGCCACAGCCACTTGGCATGGCCCTGTCCAGGATCCCTCTATTGGTGTCCAAGTTAATTTGCAAATGTCCCTTTTGGATCCTGCTCCTGTGTTCTGACTCCTGGCCCTGTCCTCGCCCTCCTCCAGGAACAATTCCAGAACATGATGGATGAGTTCCGGAACCAGCTGTGGGAGTCTCTCATGGTATGTCCTTGGGCACACCCAGGCCAGGGTCCCCTCACTTCAGGACATGGTCCCCAGGTGTTCTGGGGCACAGGGGGGGCCAACACTCCTCTGGATCCATCCTGCCCCCAGTTACACAGATGGCTGTGATGCCTTTCTTCCCAAAATACAATCTGGAGAAGAGGCTGATGCTCTCCCCAGCCCCAGAGGAGGTGAGAAACGTGTGCTGGGACATGCTGGAGGACATCCTGGTGGGCAGGAGAGCAGAAGGAGGAGGAAGAGGAGGCTGAGGTCTGGCAGGTGGAGTGGGATCACAGCCCTCTGCACCTCCAGCCACTCTGCCCCCAGCACCTCTGCTGAGGGTGCTCTGGGCTCCTCTGCCCTGTGCATCCCACCAGGAGAAGGACTGGGCAGAGGCTGAGCCAGGGCAGCTCCTCAGCTGGCCCCACATGTGCTCCAGCTTGTTTTCTGCTCAGAAAAGGGCCATGTTCAGGGTGGTGGGAGAAACAGCAGGAGCTGGTACCTCCCTGGCTATGGCCAGGCTGAGTTGGCATCCACCACAGCCCCTCCTTGCCCAGCATCAGGCAGGACCATGGCTCCCAACCTACAGATCTCTCTGCAGTGGTGGCTGTGACTGGGGGACAGCAGAGGGATGTCACAGGGCAGGGCTGGCATGCTGAGTCCCCTTGCTGGAGGCCAGAATGCCTTTCTGTTGTGTTAGATGGCATCACTCGGGTGTTTGCTGATGCCCCGGGTTGGCTGTGAAATCCACGGTCATGGAGGTGCCCAAAGGGCTAAACTGGCTGGGGAGAAACATTTTGGAGTTCAGCACAGGCAAGTGCAGGGCCCTTCACCTGCAGAGGAACAGCCCCAGCACCAGCCCAGGCCGGGACTCAGTGCCTGGAGCAGCAGCTCTGTGGGGAAGGAGCTGGGGCTCCTGGTGGCCAAGGAGCTGTCCATGAGCAGCACTGGGCACGAGCAGGGCACTGGTGTCCCAGGGTGGGTTAGGAGAGCATTTCCAGCAGGTCAGGGGTGATGCTGCCCCTCTGCCCAGCCCTGGCCAGGCCTCCCCTGGAGCAGTGTCCAGCTCTGGGCTGCTCGGGATGGGACACACGGAGCTCCTGGAGCAGGTCCTGTGGAGGGGCACAAAGATGCTCTGGGGGCTGGGGCAGCTCTGTCCTGGGGAAAGGCTGAGGCTGCTGGGGCTGTTCAGCCTCAAGAGGAGACACTGAAAGGGAACCAAGGCTGGGAGGCTGGTGCTGAGCATCCAGGGGGATCTGTGCCTCAGTTTCCCCAGGAAGAGCTGGGTTGGGAGGCTGGCTTGGGGATCCTGAATGCAGCCCAGTGTGGCAGCCAGCCCATCCTCTCCTTCCCAGTCTGCCATGAAGGAAATGCTGGCCGGACCCAGCGCCAAAGACAAGAAGGCTGGCCAGCCCCTGGAGGCGGAGGAAGACCTCGGAGGGCTGATTGTCATCGGCAATGAAAGTACCTCTGGGCACAGCTGGGGGGGAGCCCCAGGGCGGGAGGGCACAGGGGGGCTGCAGAGCGCTGGCCTGTCCCCCAGGCAGGCTCCCCCTGCCTCCCCTGAGCCTGGGCAGCTCCCTCTGCTTTCTCCTTGCAGTTCCCCTGGTGGAAAGGCCCAAGACAGCGAAGCGTGGGGAGAGCCGGCCTGACAGCCCCAAGGCAGAGGGCAAAGAGAAGGACGAGGCTGCCAGCAGCGACGTTGGGGACAGTGACACGGCACAGAGTGACACGGCACAGAGCAGGGCACAGGCTGCCACGGCACAGAGGGGCGTGGGACAGAAGGACACGAGGCAGCGGGGTGACACAGGACGGACTGACACGGAGCAGAAGGACGCGGGAAGGGGTCCGCGATCGAGCGGCAGAGGACGGATGGACGTGGGACAGGATGAGACGGGACAGAGTGACGTGGGGAAGAGTGTGAAATGGAGGGACAGAGGAGGGACTGACATGGGACAGGAGGACATGGAACGGATCAAGAAGGAAGAGATGGAGATGGACATTGCTGAGGTAGAGGCTCTTCCCAGCTCCCTGGACAGTCCCCCTGCGATGACCAGCACGGGACAGATCAAGGAAGAAGAGACCAAGATGGGCATCTCCAAGGTAAAGGCTCTTCCCAGCCCCGTGGGTGCTCCCCCTCCTTTGGGGTCTGCACCCCCATCTTGCTGCCCTTGCACCAAGGGCTGGTTTAACACCAAGCTCACAGTGGCACAGGAGGCTTCCTCGAGGGAAAGGGGTGCAGTTCTGGGGGCAAGAGCTGGGGCTGAAACACTGCTCTGTTTGCTCAGGCTCCTCCCCATGCTCAGACAAAGATTGCAGATGGCACCACCTCAGAAATGCACCCAGGAGCCCCTGGCAGCGGTGCCCCAGTCCAGAGGGTGCAGTCAGTCCAAGGCGTCCCAGGATCCCAGGACCTGTGGGTGCCATCTGAGAGCGTGCCTGGGCCCAGCAGGTGAGTGCCACGGACAGCAATGGCTTTGGGGACAGCACTGGCCCTGTTCCCTCTGGCTGGGCCCATGTGGTGCCCTGCTGTGGGACCCATTTATCCACTGGTGGAACCATGGGGATGCTGATGAGGGTTTCCTCCCACTGGCAGCAGGCTCCCAGCACCCAGAGAACCTCGAGAAGGCGGCCTCAGGATGGAGGCGTACCCAGCTGAACCTGGCATGTAGGTGCAAAGGCTTTTGTGACAAGCGTGGGGGACGGTGGCTTGTCCCCTGGCAGGGCTGGGACACGCAGTGCCAGAGCCAGGTCATGATCTGCCCTCCTGGCAGGGCACAGGGGGGTCCTGGGTGCTGAGCAAGAGAGAACACAGGTGTGAGGGTGGTTGGGATGGTGTGGGAGTCACAGCTGTGGGAGTCTGAGCCCTCCACCTCCCATCCATCCCTGTGGGTCCTGGGCAGCCATGAGCAGCCACCCAAAATTATTTTGGAGGCACCAGTGAGACCGAGGTGAGCGTGTCCCAGGCTGGGAGCATCCCACCACAACAAGGGGTACAGGAGCCCCCTCCTTGTCCCCTTGCCATGGGACTGGGTTGCCCCTGGGAGCCATTCCCATAGCAGTGGGTTTTGGGAGCTTCCCCATTGACCAATATGAGCTGGAGCTTTGTCCCAGCTGGGACTCCCCAAATTGCCCATTTCCCCCATAACAGCCCCTTTATTTTGTAACCAGCCAGTGGGTTGGACTGTGCTGTGGTGGGGGTGGAGAATTCAGGCTCGGCACCCCACGATTCCCCTGAAAAGGCTGGAACTCCCTGCAGTGCCTGCCCAGCCCTTCTCTCCCTGCCCTAGGATGTTCCTGAGGGTGCCCTCTGCCGAGTACGCACCTTGCGACCCGCTGGTGAAGATGTCTGCACAGTGAGTGCAAGGGGCTGCCACAGGGGCACTGCCATGGGTGCTGGCAGTGCCCTGCAGTGTCAGGGCTGCCTCGTGTGGCCCCTGTCACCCACCTGTGTCCCCTGTCACCCTCGCAGACGCCCTGGGATCGTCCCGTCCACGCCGCCGGCAGCCGCCGGGCTCTCCATGCGCCTGCCCCGCCTGCGCAGGCCGGACCAGAGGTAGGGGGACATGGGGACCCTCCCCCGGCCCTGGGGACCCTGGCCCAGCAGGCAGAGCTCTTCCCTGGGCGGCTGGAAGGGGCTGGAGTGCCCAGGCAAGGAGGAGCTGCAGAGGCCCAGCTGGGGTCGGAGGGGTTTTGCAGCCCCCTGTGCTGCCCTGCCAGGCCCTGAAGCCACACGGGATGAGCTGTGCCTGGTGTCAGCCTCAGCTCAGGCTCGGGGGGACTTGGTGCTTGCTGTCCCCAAAATCAGCCCTGCTCCTGCCTGCTGGTGTCCCCTGTCACACCGTGGGGCTGCGGGGAAAGGGCAGACCCTGCAGGGCTGGGGGGGCACGGCTGAACTGCCTGCGGAGGAACATTTCCAAGTTCAACAAAGGCAAGTGCAAGGTCCTTCTGCTGTGGAGGAACAGCCCCGGGCACCAGCTGGAGCAGCGGGATGAGGGGGAGCACCCCCTGCACCCCTCCCTGGCACGGCAGGCTGAAGCACAGGGTGCCAGGGCACCGAGCAGCCTGTGCCCTGTCCCACAGGGACGAGGCAGCCGACGGCTACACCCGGCGCTCCCCGATGTACTCCGGCGGCAAACACACCAGCGTCAGCCCCGTGCAGCGCATGGAGCCCCTGCTCCCGGACCCCAACCTGGTAGGCACGGGTGAGGAGGGGACACACCGAGGCTGGGACAGCGGTGCTGAGCGCCTGGGGGAGCGTCTGTGCCTCAGTGTCCCCAGGAGGGGCTGGGCGGGGGGTGCTGAGCGCAGCCCAGCGCGGCAGAGCCAGCCCATGCCCTCCTTCCCAGCCCGGCACGTACGAACTGATGGGCAAGGACGGAGTCGTGTACCGGGGCCGGATGGTCCCGGAATGAGCGAGCAAGGCCGGCCTGCGGAAATAAAGGGTAACCAACCAACACAACAGCCTGTGTGCCTCCTGAGCGGAGCAGATCTGCCCTCCGTGCACAAGGGGGGCTTGGCAGCGTGCCCTGTCCTGCAAACAGCCCCGGTGAAACCCAGGCTCTGTGTCAGCAACCTGGGGTCGAGCAAACCCTGGCCTGAGTTGGGCCCCACTTGTGCCCTGCCAGGGGACCCCCAAAAGGGGAACAGGAGGAGGAGGAGGAGGAGGAGGAGGAGGGGCTCATTTGCTGCTGGAAAAGGGGGAAATGGGGACCTCAGCGGGAAGGGCAGCAGCAGAGCACGGTTTGATGCCAAAAGCAAATCCCAGCCCGAGCCGCTGGGATGAGCATGGCTGAGCTGCCTTCCTCCCCTGCGAGTGAAGAAACCCCCTCTGGCACCCCCTCATTCCTCTCACAGCACTGCCACTGACCGAGGGCACAAACCCCTCTGCTGCCACCTCCAACCAACAGCACAGGGACACCTGAGGTCCCCTCCTTGCCCTGGTGCCACCCCAAGGCTTGGGGCTGCTTCTCCCAGCCCCCTGTGCCACCCTGTCCTGCGTGCTCAAATACCGGGCACGGACACCCCTGGAGCCCAGGGGGTGTCACAGCTGGGGACACACGGCTGGTGCACAGGGGGTGGGGATGTCCCCTCCACACACACACAGGCAGTGACACTTCCTGGGGACACGGAGGCGGTGGCACCTCTGGGGTGAGTGGGAGGGTGAGAAACCCTGAGGGGAACCCCACCGGAACACGGGGGGGACCCAGAGCTTGTGGGGGACATCCCCTGGGGCTGCCCTGCCCTCCTGGTGGATGTCCCCAAACCTTCTTCCCACAGGGACAGCCTCCATCCCTGTCAGCTCCCTGTTGTCTGTTTGTTCTCCCTGCTGGGTTTGGTTTTTCGGGGAAAAACCAGGTGCTCCAAAGCTGCTCTGGGGGTACTGGGGTGGACACAGCTGGATGTGGGATCCCCCCAGTGCCACCTCCTGCAGGATAACTGGGAACACTCTGAGCAAACCACAGCAGAGCCAACAAAAACCATCCTGCACTCCTGGCTAGGGTTGAGGGGCCTAAAAACACCTTTGGGACTGACTGCACTTCCAGGACATGGCCCAGCTGGGGTCTCCTCTGTGGTGCTCACCATCCTCCTGCCCTTCTGCTGCCCCAGCATCCAGGTGCACCCTGTAAACACCCCCTGAACACACCCCCAGCCCTGGGTGATCTTTGGAGCAGGGAAATAACCCCAGATGGATTTTTCTGCCTTTTCCCCTTGGAGTTTGTGCCATGCTGGGCACCTCCCCATCCCTGCAGACAGCTTTGGGCTGTGCCTTGAGCCTCCCTGTCATCCCTGACACTTGCAGAGCTGCTGTGCTCCCACTTTTGGGGTTTTGCCCCAGCTGTTTGGTGTGTGAATGCAGTGACCACAGGCCTGGTGAGCTCCCATGTCCTCAGGCTGGTGACCCTTCTGCAGAGGGGGACACTCAGAGGCCACCATCCCCTCCCAAGTGTCCCCACAGTGCTGAGGCCTGGGGGGGCTCACCCCTGGCTGGGTGATGGGGCTGGGGGGGCTTTTTCAAGCTGTGAGATTTTGTGAGAGGACAGACAGGGGTGCCAGCTGCACATGGGGGCTCCTCACTGTGCTGGCCCTGGGGCTCCCCTTGCCCCTGATGCCTCCTCTTTGGGGACAGCAGTGGTGGCTTGTGCACACACTCAGTCCCCACTGAGGGGTCAGAGGAGTCACCCCCATTCTCAGTGCCCTGCCAGGGACACCCTCCCAGCAGAGAAAAGGCAGGGACAGCTGGTGTTAAAAAAGTGATTTTTTTTTTTTTTTTTTTTTTTAGTTTTTATTATTTTTTAAATTAATAAAAAACCTTCAACCTGTTTTTTTTTTTTTTTTTTTTTTTTGCTGGGTCTTTTTTATCTTTTTTTTTTTTTTTTTTTTTTTGGTTCGTTTTTCTCTCTGTTTTTTTTTTTTAAGCAACATTGATTTGAAAACTAAAAAACCCCCAGCTCCCCCCTGCCTGGGGAAGCACCATGTAGGGCGGTCACAGGGACAGGGGGACATCACTCTGATAAACCCCCAGGCCCTGGGGGTGCTGAGGGAGGGAGGACGGGGTTGGGGGCACGTCCAGGGGGGTCTGTGCAAGAAGCTGAGCTGAATTTGGGGAGCCAGAGAGCTGCTGTTGCTCTGGGCACTGCAACAAGTGCCCAGGGAGGCCAGAGCTGGGGAGGGTGTCCAGTGGCTCCATGTCTGTGTGGCTGATCTGGGGGGCCAACAGCCACCTCCATCTATTTATTTTTGTTATTCCTGTCCTGCCCTGATGTAGAGATGCTGGGTGGGGACAGAGCCACAGGGAAAAACCCCCAGACACCCAACAGCTGCCTCCACGCTGCTGCTCCTTCTCTCTGATCTATATACATTAGATATATTTATATATTATAGTTATATTTTTTTTTTTTTTAAAAAAAAAAGGGAGGGGAGTAGAGAGCAGCCAGAGGCTCTCCCAGCTCAGCGCCCTCCCTGGCAGCATGTGCTCCCCCCCCCTAAAAATAATAATAAAACCTAGAAAATGATTCCAGTGCGTTTCTCGGCCAGCCCCTGCCCCCCAGCGCCCCGGCCCGGCCCCCCCCTGCCCCCCCAGCCCTTGGGCAGCCCCAGCCTTATCTCTGCCCATCCATGGTGGCCACGGCTTTCTGTGGGGGGGCGGGGGCCGGGGGGGTGGGCGGCCAGGAGGGCTGCCCGTGGTGCAGGTGGTGGTGCAGGCCGTGGGCCGTGGGCGACGACGGGGGCAGCCACGAGGGCTGGTGGCTGGGGGGAGAGGAGGCCCAGAAGGGGCTGAAGCTGCCCGGGGGGGAGCAGGCCATGGAGGTGATGGGGCTGTTGCTGCTCTGCAGGCTCTCCGAGGTGCGCAGCTTGGAGAACATGGCCAGCGCGTCCGGGAAGTTGGGCGGCGTGGCCGGCGTGTTGCTGGGGGTGCACATCTGCAGGGCACACGAGAACGGGGCTGTCAGCTCACCCACGGGGGAGTTTGGGGGTCCCAACCCGCCCAGGGGGGGGGTTTTGGGGTTCCAACCCACCCATGGCTGAGGATCCCACAGCTGGCACCCCCCACATCCACACCCAGGGGTCTGTGTGGCACCCAAAAGATGGGGGAGAGGCTCCTTTGGGCCACCCCAGATGAGGTGGGTTTGGGGAGCAGCACAAACAGGGCTGGCACAGTATGCTAGGGTCCCACCTGCCCCCCCTTTCACACCCACACCCAGGGGTCTGTGTGGCACCCCCAAAGACGGGGGAGAGGCTCCTTTGGGCCACCCCAGGTGAGGGGGGTTTGGGGAGCAGCACAAACAGGGCTGGCACAGTATGCAGGGTAGGGAGGGTGCTGGAGTCCCACCTGGCCCCACAGGACCCCCTTTCACACCCACAGGTCTGTGTGGCACCCAAAAGACGGGGGAGAGGCTCCTCTGGGCCACCCCAGATGAGGTGGGTTTGGGGAGCAGCACAAACAGGGCTGGCACAGTATGCTAGGGTCCCACCTGGCCCCCCTTCCACACCCACACCCAGGGGTCTGTGTGCCTCTCCCAAAGGTGTGGGGTGCCCGGGGAGAGGCTCCAGCCAGTCTGGGAAGCACATTTGGATCCCAGATGCTCAAAGCCCACAGATGGGGTGGGTTTGGGGAGCAGCACAAACAGGGCTGGCACAAAGGGGTCCAGTACAGAGGGTAGGGAGGGTGCTGGGGTCCTACCCGGATCCCCTTTCCCCCAGGTTCCTCACCCTGCTCCCCTTCACACCCCATGAAGGCAGAGAGAGCAGAAGGCAAGCAGGGCCCCCCCAGTTCCTGGTACAGGCTCTGCTTTCTTGGTACCCAGCTAAATTTAGCACCCCGACAGTGATGGATCCGTCCCTTTTTCCAGCAGAGGAAAAATCCACCAGGGAGGACCCAGCCCTGCTCAGGGGCTGGCACAGGGACCCCAAACCAGCAGAGAGCTGGCTGAACTGAGGATGGGGAGGGGTTAAAGGGGGACAGGGGGGTGTATCCAACTCCCATGGGGCTGCACACACAGGGAAGGGGCTGTGGGCAGGGGGATGCCTGGACATGGGGGGTCCATGCACAGGGAGACTTCATCCCCCTGCTTAAATCCATCCCAAATCCCTGCTGCCCTCCTGCAGCCACAACTCCTGACAGGTGTTTGTGGGGACTTTGAGCAGAGTTAAGGGGCTTGGTCAGTGTCTGCTGCATTAGCAATGGAGGACTGAAATGTTTCTGGTGGGGAATGGCTCCTTCATCTCCCCCTTGCTGGGGTTTATCCCAGGATCTGCCCCTGGCTGGTGCTCACAGTCCCTGCTGCCCCCCAGCACAGACCTAAATCCCTCTTAGAGGTTCCTCCTCATCCCCATCCTGGCCACCCTGAGTGATGCTGGGATCAGAGGAGCAAACCCTTGCTGGGGGCCCAGACCCCTGAAGTTGGGGTGCACCCCAGCCTGAGGGAAGCAGCAGCTGGCTCTCATCAGCCCGTGGAGCTGGGGCACCCCAAAAATGCAATCAGGCCTGGCCGGCACTGAACAGGTTCATCCTTAACCAGGGATATTCCTCCACAGAACTCATTTCAGAGCTCAGCTTCAAGTGGTGCTACCCCAGCCTTTGCTTTTTAAATTAACCTATACATGTGGCAGTATTTGAAAAGATACTTGTTGGAAAAAAAAGCCCCAACAAATCAACAAACCCCCAAAACCTTAAATTTGCTCTGTTTTGGAAAAAACCCACCACCACCACAGCCAGGCCGGGAATGATGCTGGATACAGCTCTGAGCTTCTGGGGTGATGTTTGCCAGATTCATTTGAAATATTAATTAAAAAATAAGAATTTCCATGTAATTATTGCCCTCCTCCTCCAACACATCTTGAGGAGAGCTGTCAGAGGGTCGGTCACTGACACCCCAAACAGCTCTGGCAAGTCCTGGCCCCACAGAATCTGTGGGGGCTTGGGGAGTGTGGGGAGCTCCCCTTGGGGTGGGGGTAATGGGGATCACCCATCAAACCACAGCCACACTCACAGCTTTGTTCCCTGACGCTTGAAAGAGAAATAGAAACTGCCAGCACCAAAGTCCTCATCTCACGTGTGGGGCATTTCAAACTGCACCAGTCAGGGTGCTGGGGAGGGGCAGGGAAACACCAAATCAACTCCCCAAAACAGGAGTGTCTGGAGAGAAGGTAAAAGGCATTTTGACACCACGTGGAGCACACGGTGTTATGAAAACACTGCTGGGGAGGGGGAGAACTGAGTGGCTCGGGTCTGGGGGGAAATGGGTGCCTGTTTTAGGGTGGGGGGAATGGGGCTGGGATGGGGCTCCCAGCCCTGGTTTGCATCCTGCCCCAATGGGGCTTTGGGATGAGAGCAGCAGGGCCTGGAACTGCTCTGATGGGGCTTTGGGGTGAGAGCAGCAGGGCCTGGATCTGCTCCATGGGTTTGGGGTGAGAACAGCAGGGCCTGGATCTGCTCCCCGTGTTTGGGGTGAGAACAGCAGGGCCTGGATCTGCTCTGATGGGGCTTTGGGGTAGGAACAGCAGGGCCTGGATGTGCTCCCCGGGTTTGGGGTGAGAGCAGCAGGGCCTGGAACTGCTCCCCGGGTTTGGGGTGGGAACAGCAGGGCCTGGATCTGCTCCCCCAGCCCCTCTCCCGCGGCTTTTCCACCGGGAGACCCCGCAAGGTGCCCGGGGCAGCACGGAAACGCGCGGGCTGGGGAGGAACTGCAATAAAAGGGCTTTTACTGCGAGCTGGCTGACAAAGCGACTTTCTCCGAGGGAAACCGAGCGCTGGCTGCCGGCAATGCCGGGCCGGCTGGCATGGAATGAGATGGGGGAATGATGGAACGAGAAAAGGGGGAAAATTCACCCTAACCACGACCCGCGGCACCGCTCAGTTCCCCAACACTGGAGGATGGCGGCGGGGGGAGGGGGGGGGAAGAGGGAAAACAAGAAAGAAAACCCCTGAGAAACACAAAACAAAACACCCGGAGGGGAACAACTTCCTCCCTCCGGCCGAGGGGATGTGCCCTCGGCCAAGGTCAAGCGGCGTGGGGGGAATGGGGGCTCCAGCCGCGGCCCCCCGGCCCGGGGAGCCCAAGTCGCAGCGCGATGCTCGCCGAGACAAACTATTTCCTGGCAGACATTTTAGCTCGTGTTTACATTCCCCGGCTGCGTGTTCCTGCGGGCGCCCGGCAATATGGCTGGCAGGAGCTGACAGCTCCGGGGCTGGGGCTGCACCGCTCGGGGGGCTCGGCACGGGGGGCTCCTCTGGGGGGCGTGGGGAGGGTGCTGCTGTAGGGTGGGGGGGTATGGGGGGCTGGTGGTGCTGGCAAGGGTCTAAAGGTGTTTTGGGGGCTGGGGGAGATGGGGAGGGGATGGGGGGTGCAGGGGTGAGGGAGGGGTCCCACTTACCATCTGGGGGGGGTGGTGGCTGCTGGGAATGTTGGTCTCCTGGAAGAAGGCGCTGAGAGCTGTCTGTGGGGACAAGCTGTCAGCTGCAGCCCACCCGAGACAAAGGGGGAGGGACCACAGGCGCCCCCCAGAGCTCGCCCCGCAGCCCCCCGCCCGCTCCCACCCCCCGGGACCGCCCCGGGGTGCCCAGCCCTGCCAGGCCGAGGGGCTGCCCTTCACCCGCCCCACCGGAGACCGTGTGCCCTGCTCGCTCTGGGGCTCCCCAGGCCAGGGGACACCCCCGAGCCCGTGTTTACACCCCCGAGCCCGTATTTACACCCCGGACCCGGTGTTTACACCCCGGACCCTGTGTTTACACCGCCGCCTCCGTCCCCGCGGCGCCCCCATCCCCAGCCCGGAGCGGGAGGGAGGGGCCGGCCCGCTGGGCCGCAGCTCGGGTTTCGGCCCGGGTATAAATAGACCCGGCGGAGCCCGGGCCCGAGGCGCCCCCCGCCCCGCCGTGGGTGCCGGGGGCCGGGCAGGACCCCCCAAACCCGGCCACGCGTGTCGGTGAGCCGGGGCCGCACGGGCCTGCCGCCACCCCCATCGCCTTCCGCCCCGCGGCTCTGCGGCCAGGCGGGCGGCGGATCGGGACCTGGGGCGCCCCGGTTCTCGCGCGGGTTATCCCGATCCGTGCCGCCGGCGGCCCGGCCCGTACCTCGAACTGCCAGTGTGCCGCCTGCAGCAGCTGCTTGGCCTGGTCGGCGGCGCAGCCCGCCGCCAGCACGAACTGGTTGATCATCACCTGGTGCCGCAGCTCCTCCATGTTGACGGACATGGCGGGGCGGCCCCGGCCCGGCCCGCACCGCCCGGAGCGCCCCGCGCCCGCCGCGCCCGCCGCGCTCCACCGGGGGGACCGGGGGGCGCCGCCGGCCCCGCCCCCGCGCGCCGATTGGCCGCCGCCGCGCCCCGCGCCCCGCCCACCGCCGGCTTCGAACCTTCCAGCTGCCCCGGCGCCTCCCCATTGGCCAACGCCTGTGTTTTGGCTGAAGGCGGCCCCGCGATTGGCTGGGGGTGGCGGAGGCGGGGCCAGGCGGGAGGGAGAACGGGCGCTGATTGGCTGTGCGGAGGTTTTATCGTGAGACGTTGGTGACGTCACGTTCATTGAGGAGGTTCATTGAGAGGGGCTCGGCTTGGGGGCGCTCATTGAGGAGAGATGTTGGGGGGTTATTGAGGGGAGGCTCATTGGGAGGAGCTGTTTAGGGGTTATTGAGAGGGGTCAGTTTGGGGGGCATTCATTTGGGGGGCATTCATTGAGGGGAGCTGTTTAGGGGGTTCAGTTTGGGGGGTGTTCATTGAGGGGAGCTGTTTAGGGGTTATTGAGGGGGGTTTGGTTTGAGAGGTTCTTGGAGAGGGGTTTCACTGTCGGGGGGTCACAGAGAGGGGGGCTCCGCCCATCCCTGGATACCCCTGTTGGGAGGGCCACTCCTGTGGGGGCTGCACCTTAACCCCCAGTCAGGCTCACCCCTTGTTCCCTTATCAAGGCTCCTCTCTTCCTTCAGCAAAGCTCCCCCAGCACTCATCTCCTCCTTTTTTGGGACCCTGCTGCCCCCTCCGGGGATCCCCCCTTAACCCCCTGCCTGTCCCTCCCATCTGGGAACAGCTTCCCCTGGGGATGGGACCCTGACCAGATGCCAGGGGCAGGAGCAGGGACCCATCCTCTTCATCCCCACACCCCTGCCATGTAAAGGCTGTGGGGTTCAGGACAGCTCCCAGTTTGGGGGAAGGGGTTAAAATGGTTAAAATCCTGATTCCTCGGAGCTCCAGTCTCAGCCTGCAAGGATGAACTCTCCCGTTGTGTGCTCTCCCCACAGCAGGTTGGTGAATCCAAGTGGGACTTGTGCAATTCGTGCCTAGAAGTGTTTTGATTAAAAAGGGAAAATTAGCATTTAAACGCCAAACAAATAAAGCAGGGACTTTGCCAATGCATGGTGTGAAAATAGGTTGATCTGGGATGAGCCACAGGAGGTTTTGATGTGGTGGTGGTGACCAGGGGGAACGAGGAGACAGAGCAGTGGAAACTCCAAGCTGCATCTGCAGCTGGTTGCCCCCAGCACTGAGGCCTCTGTGGGGCTTCTGCAGAGTCCTGCTGGTCCCACGAAGGTGCAGTCCAGCAATGCCAGGCTGTGTTTGCCAGGCTGGGATCCTCCTGGGATATTCAGGGGGTTCCCTCCACTGGGGTTCAGTGATGGCTGTGCAGGGTCCTGCTTGCCCAGTAAGATTTTGGTGGCTTTGTCTTCTTGGAGCAAAAACCAGCCTGGAGGCAGGGGAGGTGTGAGAGGAGCAATTGCAGCTGCAGGGATCCCAGACCCACCTGGCTCTGCAGGCAGCCCTGGCGAGCTCTCAGAACCTCCTGCTTGCCAAGGCCACCCATGGGCTCAGCACAGCTTCGAGCTGGCAGCAGCTGGCCTGGGAAAGCCAGGGGAGTGCAGCTCATGGGCCCTTGGCACCCAAAGCTGTGACAGAGCAGTGCTGGTGACACTTGGAGAAGCCAGCAGGACTGAGTTCTTCAAAATGATCCCTTTTTGGGGTAGGATTCGCTGTCAGCTCTCCATGCTGATATGTGCTACCCTGGGGGTCACTCCTGCAGGCCAGGGGACCCCCAGCACGTCCCCAGGCAGGAGCTGTGGAGGCCTGGGCAGGCACCAAGGAAGGGTCACCCCCTCCCTCCCAGGGGCTGCTCTGCTGCTTCCCCAGTTTGGGCCAGTTCATGCTGGGTGAACTGGGAACGGAGTGGCTGTACAGACAAACCTTTTCTGCAGTGGGTGGGCTGCACGCCCTCCTGTGCCTTACCGTGACTCAGTTTCCCTCTCAGCACAAGGAGGGCCCCTCTCTGTGTCACACACACATCCCACATCCCCCAGCCCAGCAGCATGTGCATTTTGGGTTCAAACATTGCATTTTCTCTGGATTGCCCCTCCAGGTGGGCCCTGCTGGGGTTTCTCCTGGCTGTGTGAGCGCTGGGAGGTGCAGGCGGGCAGAGCAGGGAGGGACCCTGCCCTCGAAGCCGCCGTCTCCCGCGCTCCACTGCGGCACTGCCCTACAAAACCCTCTGCTGCAGCAATCCGGGGAAAAAAAACCACGAGCCGTGCATGCAGGCAGCAGCTCTGTGTGTAATGACTGCCGGGTTATGGATCTGCACGGGGAGAACTCTGAATTATTGTCTGCACCGAGGCCCTGCAGTCTGCTCGGTGCCGCTAATGAAATGTGCTGGCTCCCTCTCCCAGCTTCCCGCTGTATCTGGCTGGAGCAGGGCAGTGGGGCTGGCAGCTCAGCAATGCTGGGCTGTGCTGGAGCTTTAAATTATCCACGTGTACAACGGGATCCCCAAAAATGTTTGGGATCTGTTCCTGCGGTCTCGGGACTCCCAGCTGGGCACCAGCACCCAGAGCTGGATCAGGCTCCCAGTGTGGATGCTGCCCTCAGCTCCTCTGAGAGCCATTGGGGTTGGAAAAGACCTTTGAGATCATGGAGTCTTAAATCCTGCTCTCCAGCGGTGCTCCTGCTGGCAGCCAGCCCAGGTGTGACATCCAGCAGCACGGACAGGGTGTCACTGCTGGCAGTGTGGGTCCCGGTGGGACAGTGCCAGGCTGCAAACAGGGCACAAAGCCTCTGTGATTTGGCCTTTCTCAGCAGCCTCTGGGGCTGTGTGGGTGGGAGGCAATGGGAGGGGGGTCCGTGTGTCCGTCTGCGGGGAGGGGACAAAGGGGAGAGCCCCAGGGACGGCCTTTGCTCGTCAGCACTGAGCAGCCGAGGCCATCAGGGCAGCTGATCCGCCTCCCTGCACATCTCCCGCTTGATATTTATAGCGCTCGTGTTATCAACTCGAATCAAAATCATGTGATGCTCCACTAACCGGCGCTGCCGGACTAATTAATCACCGGCGGGGTTAAGTGAGAGCTCAGAGGCTCCTTCCTCCCTCTCCGGCTCCAAGAGGGGAACGAGGAGGTGACCAGTGCTTCCCAGTGATTTAACTCTGGGGCAGCTGGGGGAATCTCTCGGGGTGCCCTGGAACAGACAGGCGGCTCCGTGCCTCCAGAAGTGCTCCGGGTGTGGAGGCAGCTGGGAGGGCGGGATAGGGATGATGATGATGATGGAGATGAGCACTGGGGGGGCTCTAACCCGGCCCCCCCAGCGCTGTGCGCCCCTGAAGCGCTGCTGGAGGAGATCAGTCCTGTGCCAACAGCTGCACTAAATCCTTCCTCTACAACCTGTGGGGAAAAGCGGGGGCTTGTCCTCCTCGCAGGGGACACGCCGGCGGCAGGGGGAGTCCTGAACTAGCAGGGCACTGACGGCCCGTCGGAATTAAACCCCTAAATCCTACAGAAGTCCCACTCAAACACTGCCATCCCACTGGCCTCAGGGGTTACCTTCACAGGGACGGGGGGCCACGGCCAGCCTGCCGCGGGGGTCCCTGAGCCGGGGGTGCTGCTCGGTGCCCCCCAGCTGTGGGGCTGGGGGCGAGCTGGGCACAAGTCACTGCGGGGAGCCCGAGGGTGGCGGATGATGGCGAGGAGGCCCCTGAGCGCTGCTGGGTGGCACGGGGGATGGCACGCGGGTGGCACTGTGGACACGCGTGGGGCACGGGTAAGCGGCACCTGACGGGGACGCCGCTGGCGGGGCGGTGGGCACCGGGGCACGGTGAGCCGGCAGCACCGCGTCCCCGCCGCTCCCCGCCGGGCCGGGCCGAGCCGGGGCGGGCCGGGGCGTGGCGGCCGGTGCGGCCCCGCCCCGAGTGTCGCAGCCCCGCGGTGCCGCGGAGGCGGCGCCGGGCGCGGCGCAGAGCGGAGCGCGGCGAGCGGAGGATGCTGCGGGCGGGGGCCGCCGCCAGCCCCGCTCCCGGCGCCCGTCCCGGTCCCGGGCGGGAGGAGTCCCCGCCGCCCCCCGCCCGCTGAGCCCGGCCCGGCCATGGGGGCTCTGACCAGCCGGCAGAACGCAGGCGTGGAGGAAGTGGATATCCCCGCTAATTCCGTCTACAGATACCCCCCGAAATCCGGTGAGCCCCCGGGGTGTCTCGGGTCCCGGTGCCGCCGGTGCGGAGGGACAGAGGGGAGCGAGCAGGGCGGGCACCGGGCACGACCTTGCTGCGGGCGGGGTGACCCTGCGCGCCCCAAAACAAACCCTGACGCACGGGGGGGCACCCTGAAAATCTGGGTCTGCTGCGGGCTCCCTGCGTGAGTTCGGCACGGGAAGGATGGGGGTCCCCCCTCTCCGGGAGCCCCTCTGCCCGCACACCCCGCTTCCCAAACTTGGCTGAGTTGACGCGACTTTAATGACATTATTGCCATCACGATTTCTGTAGCCGTGGTCTGCGGCACCGAGCTCCGGAGTTGCTTTTTATAGCCGGTGACTCCGGTGCTGGCTGCTCGGGAAAATGCTGGGTTTGAATTCCCGGGAGGATGCGGGAGGCTGGGGTGGGAGGGATCGGAGGGGATCCCTCCTTCGCAGGGCTCTGCCCCATCGCAGCACCCCAGCCCCTGCCCTGGGCATCCCTCCCCTTCCCGGCTCCGGGGCTCGCTGCGATTCATCTCCCGCTCCCCAAGCCGGCCCTGGCTCAAACCTTGTGCGTGACCTTGGAAAATCCGTCCCTCCCCTCCGTGCCTCGCTTTTCCCTGCAAGGGCCGGGCCGAGCGGTGGCCGAGGGGGAGGGAGGGGTGCAGGGGTCCAGCCCTCGGCTTCAGAGCCGCAGAAATCCCGGCCCCGCTGGGTGATGCCCCGCAGCACCGTGTGTGCCGTGCGAGGAGACTGCACAGGATCCTTGCAGCGCTAAGTATTATTAATAGGTAACTATTTTGGTAGTTAATAGGATAAGGTAAACGCTCAGATCGTTAGTGCTGTGGCAAGTTATTCACTAATTACAACTAAAGAGCTCCTTAGCAAAAATTACAGCCCGACACAAACCCTGTGCTTGTCCTGAAAAGCTGTGCTTGCCTTTTTTTTTTTTTTTTTTTTTTTTTTTTTTTTAATTTTAATCTAAAATAGGTTGCACAGCTGGCTGGAGATGGCTGATCCTTGACAGCCTGGCCTCCTGCAGGGCTCCCCAGCTCCCTTTTTTACGTGGTTTCAAGGCCTCTGTCACTTTGATGCCAGGTGAGGCTGCACCAGCCCACCCATGGCATTGCTCTTTGTAGGGACAGTGTCTCCGTGCACGACAAGTTTTCCCCTTGGGACCCTGTTTTATTTAGGGGCTCTTGAAATATCTGGGTACAAAGGGGTGGAGGGTGCAAGTGCACCCAGCTGAGCACTTCCAAGCCCATCTCAGCTGCAGAGATCACCAGGCTGGTGCTCAGCTCCAGTTTGCAGGGGGAGCCTGGGGCTCCTGGCTGTGCTCAGCTGGCCTGGCCCCACTGCTGGCTCTGGGCACAGCTGGGGAATGGTCCTGCTGCTGCCCAGGGTGCTCAGGAGAAGGGCAGGAGGTGCCCAGGTGACACAGCCATCTGCACAGGGACAAGGGCAGGCTGGTGGCCCGGGGGGATTATGGCTGGTTTGCCTTTAATCCCATGGGATTTGCCGGCAGCCGAGGGAGGACGTGCTGGGCAGAGGAGCTGATTCTGCTGTGCCAGCAGCACCTCCCTCACCTCAAAAGCCACCTGGAAACAGCCACTGCCTTGGAAATGTGCTTCTGGAGGGGAATCTCATGGGACCTTGGGGCATTTTCCTCTCTCTGGGCTGTGGCTTTGGCTGTGGGCTCTCTCGGGATGGCCAGTGCAGCCTGTGGGAATGGGGCAGCTGTGTCTGGTCCCAGTTTAGCATCTCCCTATCCTGGGGGTCCCATCCCCTACAGACAGTGTCGATGGGATTAGTTAAGCCATAATTTTTAAACAAAGGCTGAGATTTACTTCCATGGCTGGCGCTGGGAGGAAGAGCCAGCGGGGGCTGTAGATGGAGCCCACTGCCTGGCTACTGGGATGGCTTTTGGGGCAAATCTCCAGCTTTCAGCCCCTGTCCCCAGCTGAGACTGGCACCAAGCTCCCCTGGGGCACATGGGGCTGTGAGCAGGGGCAGGAGCACAGGGATCAATGCAGCAGTGCCCCCCAGGTGTGGGGCACAAGCCCAGGTGGTGGCAGGGCCGAGGGCTGACACAGCAGTGCTGGGGCAGGGTTTGGCCTCAGCTCTGGCTGCCTGCTTTGAGCACAGGATTAAATAATGGGCTGCCCAGGGGCAGAAGCACCCAGAGCCTTTACCCAGCCCATCCCAGCACCCTGTGCTGGCACCCGTGGCCGCAGGGTGTCCCTGTGCCAGCACAGTGCCGTGCCACTGTCTGGGCTGACTGCAGGCTGTGCAAACCTGGGCTTCCCTCACCAGGGATGAGCTGGGAATGAGCTTTTCTGGTTTAGCAGCTTTGGAGAGCCAGAGGCTGCAGTGCCAGAGCCCAGCAGGGCGGTGGTGGCTGGGGCACAGTGCAGGACATGTCACACACGAGGGTCCTCACCCTTCTCTGTCAGCTGGACAAGGTGGCATCGCTGCCACTCATCACTGCCAGATGTGAGCCAGCAGATGTGCAGGACACACAGACTTTTTTTTTTTTTTTTGCCAGGAACCTGAGGCAATTGGGGTTTATTCCTCCTTTCCAGCAGCCGCTCTGTGCAGCCCTTCCTGAGATGTGGCTGTCCTTGACAGGCTCTCCTTCCCTGGGAGGAGGCCTTGGATTTACAGCAGCCCACGAAGAGGTGCCTGTGACTGGGAAGGTGCTTCCCTGCCCCCAGCCGTGCCCAGGGGGTCACTGACATGCTCCTGCTGATTCCCCGGGCTTTCCTCTGCTGGTGCTTCCCTGGAAATCCTGGCACGGCTCCACCTCTTGTTTAACAGCAAGGAGGGAGCACGGAGCTGCTTCTGCCGCTGTCAAGAGGGAGTTGTAACCTCAGGGGGATGTGCCAGGAGCCTGCAGCACCCAGGGGTGCTCCCAACCCCTGGCAGGAGGCTGGGTGATGGCAGCGTGGTCCTCACCTGCTCTGCCCATCCTGTGGGAGCCCCCAGCACGCACTGAAGCCTGGCTGGGCAAATCAGAGAGCCTGTGCTCCATTTTCCAGCTTTCCCTCGCTGCTGGGGTGGCATTCTCCATGTTTCAATGTAATTTTTTTGCCATCTCCTGCTCTTGCTCCAATCAGTGTCAGGAAGGGCTCTGGATGGCCCCGTTCTCCCCTGGCTGTGCTGTTGCAGGCAGCTCTGAAGGCACTTTGCTCTGGAGGGTTTTTTTTTTTCCACCTGGCCGAGCCCTTCCAGGCGAGCTGCCTATAAATTATGTAGATGGAAAATGGGACCTGAAAGCAGCAGGCATCAATAATTGATGGTCGACGTTTGCTCAGGGGCTGGCTGCATGCAGGCATGGCTGTGCCAGGGGCTGGGCAGAGCTGTGTGACCCCACTGTGTGCCAGGGGGCAGAGCTGTGTGACCCCACTGTGTGCCATGGGGCTGGGCAGAGCTGTGGGACCCCACTGTGTGCCATGGGGCAGAGCTCTGTGACCCCACTGTGTGCCATGGGGCAGAGCTCTGTGACCCCACTCTGTGCCATGGGGCAGAGCTGTGTGACCCCACTCTGTGCCATGGGGCAGAGCTGTGTGACCCCACTGTGTGCCATGGGGCAGAGCTGTGTGAGCCCACTGTGTGCCATGGGGCAGAGCTGTGTGACCCCACTGTGTGCCATGGGGCAGAGCTGTGTGAGCCCACTGTGTGCCATGGGGCAGAGCTGGGGGAACCCACTCTGTGCCATGGGGCAGAGCTGGGGGAACCCACTCTGTGCCATGGGGCAGAGCTGTGTGAGCCCACTGTGTGCCATGGGGCAGAGCTGTGGCACCCCACTCCTCCCTCCTGGCCCAGAGTTACATCCCCCCTACTCCTCCCCTTGTGCTTTGGGCTCCCTTTGGGGTCTCGGTGCAGGATTAAAGCCTGATCCAGCCCTGGACAGGCCCTGCCTCTGTTGGAAGCTGATTGCAGAGCTGCAGCCCAGGGTTAAGCTCCTTTATCTGTGGTGCCCAAATGTTTGGTTTTGGGGTATCCCCCAGAGGGGTGCAGATGGATCTGTGCTGATGGGTTTGGGGTTTTTATAAGCTAAACCCTGGCCCTGTGGCTGTCAGGATGCAGGACACTGTGTCCATATCTGACATAGCCTGGTGCTTCTGCTCACGCCTTGCTGCTCCCCCATCCCTGTCCACCTTTCCCTTTTTCCCCACCTCAAGTCCCAGCCCTCCTGCCTGGCCAGGTCCTGTGCCACAACATGCTTCCCCCACACAGCCCAGCTCTCACAGACCAGGAGCAAGCACCAGGACCTGGTGTTCTGGCTCTGTGAGGGAAGAAAGAACCCTGGTCATTGCCCAGCATTCATCAGGGCACTGTGGAGCACTCTGCAGGGCAGGTGCTGACCTTCTGGAGGGTCTACAGGACCCCAGAATCCTGCCTGGCACAGGTGAGCCCTTCCTAGGGAAGGCTGCAGGCTGAGAACTGACAGAACTCGGGGCAGTTGTGCTTTGCTCACCTTCCTGGTGGCAGCTGCAGCCAGCCTGGGCAGTGTCTGGCTGGGTGGCACCCAGGGCTGTGCCATCAGGGCAGGAGCAGCCCTGGGCAGTGTCTGGCTGGGGACACGCTGCACTGGGTGGCACTTGAGGGCTGTGCCATCAGGGCAGGAGCAGCCCTGGGCAGTGTCTGGCTGGGGACACGCTGCACTGGGTGGCACTTGAGGGCTGTGCCATCAGGGCAGGAGCAGCCCTGGGCAGTGTTTGGCTGGGGACACGCTGCCCTGGGTGGTGCCCAGGTCTGTGCCATCAGGGCAGGAGCAGCCCTGGGCTGGATCTGGCTCTGTGCTGCCCTTCCCAGCAGCATCCCCGGGCTGTGGGAGCCAGCCTGGCTCCTCCAGGGCTCTCTGCCTCTCCTGCCTCCTCTGGGGGCTGTTTATGGCCGGGATTAGCGCTGCTCTGCTGCCCCAGGGGCCCGGATCCCTCCGCTCCTGCCAGGGCGGGGGTGGCTGAAGGTCAGGGTGACCTTGGGTGGCTCAGGCCGTGCTGGAGCTCACAGGGCTGGCCCAGACAGGGAAAGGGGAGCAGGGATGGAGCAGCCCCGAGGGCCAGCGCTGCCGTGAGGCTGGAGCCCTGCATCTCTCCCCATCCCGGCTCGGAGCTGATGCAGGAGGAGGGGAGGGCAGGCAGGGAGCTGGTCCTCGGCGGCCGCAGTGTGTGAGCTCAAGCAGAAAGGCTCCCAGCAAGGTGACCCTGGGGACAGAGTCACCTCCGAGCCATCGATCCGGTGCCTGCGCTCAGGCGCTCGCTGTGCTCTCGTTTCAGGGAGTTACTTCGCCAACCACTTCATCATGGGCGGGGAGAAGTTCGACTCCACGCACCCCGAGGGGTACCTGTTCGGCGAGAACAGCGACCTCAACTTCCTGGGCAACCGGCCCGTGGTGGTGGGTACCGGGGGAAGCGGGCACCGGGGGGAAACGGGCACCGGCACGGCCCGAACCGGGGAGGCTGAGTGTGAGAGAGGGTGCAGGACAGGGGCTGTGTGTGACAGTGTGTGTGTGTGTGACAGGCTGAGTGTGACAGAGGGTGTGTGACAGGGGGTGTGTGACAGTGTGTGTGTGTGACAGGCTGAGTGTGACAGGGGGTGTGTGACAGGGGGTGTGTGATAGGCTGTGTGTGACAGGAACTGTGTGTGACAGGCTGAGTGTGACAGGGACTGTGTGTGGGACAGGCTGTGTGTGACAGGGGGATGTGTGACAGGGACTGTGTGGGACAGGCTGAGTGTGACAGGGGGTGTGTGACATGAGGGATGTGTGTGACAGGCTGTGTGTGACAGAGGATGTGGGACAGGCTGTGTGTGACAGAGGATGTGGGACAGGCTGTGTGTGACAGGCTGTGTGTGACAGGGACTAAGAGTGACAGGCTGAGTGTGACAGGGGGATGTGTGGGACAGGCTGAGTGTGACAGGCTGTGTGTGACAGGGAGTGTGTGACAGGGGGATGTGGGACAGGCTGTGTGTGACGGAGTGTGCAGGACAGGCTGAGTGTGACAGGGGGATGTGTGTGACAGGCTGTGTGACAGGGACTGAGTCTGACAGGCTGTGTGTGACAGGCTGTGTGTGACAGGGGGTGTGCAGGACAGGCTGAGTGTGACAGGGGGATGTGTGGGACAGGCTGTGTGTGACAGGGACTGTGTGTGACAGGCTGAGTGTGACAGGAGGATGTGTGGGATAGGCTGAGTGTGACGGGGTGTGTGACAGGGGATGTGTGTGACGGGGTGTGCAGGACAGGCTGTGTGTGACAGGGGGATGTGTGGGACAGGCTGAGTGTGACAGGGGGATGTGTGGGACAGGCTGTGTGGGACAGGCTGAGTGTGACAGGGGGGTGTGTGGGACAGGCTGTGTGTGACAGGGGGATGTGTGTGACGGGCTGAGTGTGACAGGCTGTGTCTGACAGGGGGATGTGTGTGACAGGCTGAGTGTGACAGGCTGTGTGTGACAGGGGGTGTGCAGGACAGGCTGTGTGTGACAGGCTGAGTGTGACAGGGGGATGTGTGGGACAGGCTGTGTGTGACAGGGGGATGTGTGGGACAGGGGGATGTGTGTGACAGGCTGAGTGTGACAGGGGGGTGTGTGGGACACGCTGCTGCCTGTCCCCTCCACAGCCTGCTGGCTGTCCCCTCCACGGGCTTCCAAGTGTCCCTTCCCCGGGCAGAGCCTGCCAAGCCCACCTGGAGAGGATTTTCTGATGGCTCATACGAGGGCTGATTTCCTGCCTGTGAAAAACGCCAATCACTTGTTTTAAAAATTCTAAAAGTTTAATAGTAATAAAATGGCTATAAAAAAATAGTGATAAAATTAGAGTAATAATAATTTGGACAATTTGAATTTAGAACAATATGAGATAATAAATACAAACAGTTATGGATGTCTGGGTACCTTTTTCTGGGCAGCACGAGCCTGAAAAAGGACCCACGTTAACAGAGGATTAACCCTTAAAAGCAGCAGCCTGTTGTATATTCATACATCTCATACATGATGCATAAATTCCATTCAAATACAGGATTCTGTCTGGGCAGTGTCAACTTCTTCCTCTGAATCCTGACAGCGCCTTTGAGGCAGGAAAAAGTTAATTTCTTCTGATAAGAGGGCAATAAATTCTTTTTCTCTGAAAGATTCAGGTGTCCTGTGGCTGCTATCTCAGTGTGAGTCCTTTCTTTAAAAAACGTATCCTACATAGCATAGTTTCTATTTTAACATTTTTTATAACCTACAACTATATTTAACACACTACTTAAGAGCATTTATACAGCATTACTTCCTAACACAATGCATATAATATTCATTTTAATATTTGCAAAAAGCCAATCATAAAATACATGCATTTTTCACAGTGCTGCAGCCTGTCTCCTATCCAGGACTGGTGGTGAAGGTGAATTGGGCTGATTTAATCCATCTTCTTTCTCATTTCCTCTCCAAGAGCTGAGTTTTCTCTTGCCTTCCCCATCTCATCCAGGAGCTGTATCCCAGACAGGAGGGCACACAACACAGAGGCCCTGGTGTGGCGTTCAGGGGAGTAGAGCAGCTTGGACAGGAGCAGATGAAATTACTCTCCAAACTCTAGCAAGGGAGGGGAAGAAATAAAATAAAATAAAATAAAATAAAATAAAATAAAATAAAATAAAAAAATAAAATAAAATAAAATAAAATAAAATAAAATAAAATAAAATAAAATAAAATAAAATAAAATAAATAAAATAAAATGGCCAGGGGTAGGTTGGGGCTGGGTGAGGCATGGATGGATTTTGCAGTGCTGGGTGCTGCCAGCTCCAGCTCTCTCAGGGCACAAGGGAACCCAGCTGGAAGGGGTTCCCTACACTCCAGGCTCCTGCAGATGGTTTTTGTGCTTGCTGCCTTTGGAAAGGGAGGAAATGAGAGCAGGGGTTCAGCCTGGGAATGATGTCCCTCCTCATCTAGGTGCCTCTCAGCAATGGGACAACTCACCACCACTGGCTGGAGGAGTTTGGGGGGGTTAAATATTCAAAAGATTCAGGATGAGACTTAAAAGTCACCAAAGCTTTTCTGTTAAGTTGAGATAAACGTGCCTGGTGCTTTGGCCCAGCCCTCGAGCATTGCCTGCTGCCAGCAAGGTTCCTGTTTCCTCCTTGGGACTGGCTTTGGTAGTGCTTTGGCAGCATGATGTGGTCCTTCAGCAGGGAAGTGTCCAGCCCTGGGCTGTGCCAGAGCAGGGATCCAGGCAGAGCCGAGGTCAGGAGCACCCACAAAGCCCAGGAACACTGAGGGCCAAAGGCAGAGCCTTCCCTCCCTCCCTGCTCTGAGCTTCCCTGGAAATGAGACGTCAGCACTCAGGGTCTCTTCCAGCAGGGAGTGTTGAGAAATCCTCTTGATTACAGTAAAAGCCTCTAAACTGCCCAGTGAGCAGTTCCCATGTCAGCAGAGCAGCAGGGAAGGCAAAGGAACAGCTTGGAAGCAGCAGAGAGCATTAATCCAGCATCACCAGCTGAATTGTGCTGCTCCGTTTGATGAGCGATGGCTCTGGGCTGCAGAGCTGTGACCAAGATCCAAGATCCCATCTCCTGGGCAGCAGGGGCAGTGCTGGGGCTGGACTTTGGGTCAGGCCAGTTTTGGGGGCTCAGGGAGGACTTGGGGGGATCTGTGTTGGTTCTGGTCCCAGCCTGTGTCCAGACAGCACTCGGGTCTCTCTGATGCTGCCCCCAGGCCCTGTCCTGATGCTGCTTTGTGACATTTTTGCTTTCTGACCTTCTGGGAGAGCCCTGGTGGGGCTGGAAACATTAAAGATGGCCGCTGCTTTTTGGTAGGGGATTAATTTTGGGTTCCTTGGGGATCAAGGTGATCTTGGAGGAATTGTGTCCTAAGTCCTCTGTGAGCAGAGCACTTTGAGCGATGAACAGCTCAGGGATGTGCAGGGCAGCCAGAGGCTGTGCAGGCTCTCCCCTCCATGGATACATGATAATCTGGATTTTCCAGCTGGGAACAGGTTCCCAAGGGGCTGGGAAGGGCGTTGCAGGTGAAGTAGCTGCCACCATGCAGGGGCTGAGGAGCAGAGCAGCTGCTGGAGGCACTCAGGGAGCACAGGGGAAGCCAGGAGCTGTTGAAATGTGCCACTGGGTTTCCCTGCCCACGCAAAGCTGCTGGGGTTTGCTTGTAGAAAAACCCCAAGACAGACTTTTGAGGGTGGTTTTTATTTCACTTCAGCAAAAGCTGGTCTGCACCAAATGTTGCTGTAGGCACGTGGATGACATTCTTAACTTCACCACAACCATCACCCATTTTTTTTTCTGTTGTGTTTCAGCTTGATTGAAAGTGAAGAGATGCAAAACCTCCTCTGAAGAGCCCCTTTCTGACATGCAAAACCTGGCTTGTAAAATTCAATTTAAAAAGAAATCCAACCACCCCCAAAAAGTGCTTTTCACACGTGGGAGTGAAAGAGCCCAAAGTGGTTTCTGCAGAGCACAATTTGCCTGTGGCACTTCCCCATCCCTGTCACCCACCCCTGGCTGCTGCAGCAGGAGGGAGGGTGCACCCATGGGTGCTTTCCCTGCCAGGGCTGGTTTGGGTATGGTTGGGCTGGTGGAAACAAGCAATTTGGGGTGACTGCATTAGTTTGAATAGCAGGGGATGTATCACGACATGGCACGGCCTGTCATGACAGGCTCAGTTCAGCCTGGAGCTTGTTCTCACTCTCTCCCCTGCAGCTGCACTGGGTGGCTCTGCAGGTGCTCAGTTCTGCAGGTGCACGTTCAGTGGCTCACACAGAAGTTCGTTAGCAGCAGTTTAATGACTCTGCTGCCCTTTTCCCCTCCTGAGGAGGGTGAGAGCAGTGGGAGGCAGTTCCACAGTGCTGGCAATGCATGCCCAAAGCCTCTGATGCCATCAGCCACGCTGTGCCCAGCCTGGGCTGTAATCTGCCTTCAGTGGCAGCAGTGGGATGGTGGAGCAGGGATGGGGCAGAGCTGTGCCTGCACTGGGGGCTTCTGCAGCTGCCTGTCCCAGCCTGGCCCCCAGTGCCACCCCTGCTCTGCCTTGGGGACAGGAAAGGTGGGGATGGCTTTGAGGACAGCTGAGGTGATGATTCTCAGCACTCCTTCTCTCAATAACAAGTGATGGGAAAGAGGAAATGGCCTTAAGCTGCACCAGGAAAGGTTTAAATTGATGTTGGAAAAAATACTTCACTCAAAGGTTTGTGCAACCCTTGCACAGGTAACCAGGACAGTGGTGCAGTCACCATCCCTGTTTTTTACCATCTAGAAAACCTGGATTTAAAAGACATGTTAGAAAGGGTTTAGTTTAAAAGGTTTTAACGCAAATAAAATGTGTCTTAAAAGGGTTTCAGTTTAAAAGGTTTTAAAAGGTTTAAAAGACATGTTAAAAGGGTTAGATTGGTCTTGGCAGTGGTTGGATTCAATGATCTTATAAAGGTCTTTTCCAACCTAAATAATTCTGTGATGATGGTTGTCCCATCTGAGAGCACCAGGACCACGGGAAATGGGACATGGGCAGGGCATGGATGCCTTGCATGCTCCCTGCAGGGCATCCCCAAGTGCCACCTGCAATTCATTCTTGTCCCCTTGGTGCTGGGGTGCAGTGGGTGCCTTGCTGAGGGACAGTGGGACACTGTTCCCTCTCCAGAGGCAGCGGTTGAGGCTCTTGGACCATCTGCCATCCCTGATGGCACCTGACACCCTCCTGGCTCTGGCTGTCCCTTGGCACATGGTGGCAGCTTGCCAACGAGCTGGGCCTTAGTCAGGGCTGATCCCTCCTGCAGCTAAACCTACCTGGGAGATGGAGATTGAGAGGGGGGAGGTGGGTCCTGTGCCCCTTCCCCAGTGCCCTCAGTGTCCTCTGGGTGGCTGCAGTGCCAAGGAGAGGGTGTCCCCAGGGTGCCACCCCTGTGTCCCCTCTCCCCAGGAGCCCTGTAGCCCATCAAGTGCACAGAAAGGACTGGGAGGGACAATGTCACCTTGGGGGAGGGATGCTGCTGCCTGCCTGCTCCTGCCCAGACACTTTGCTGGCTCTCTGCTCTGGGCACAGGGCTGGCAGGATTCCACCACCCAAATCCCATCCACCACAGGGACACTTGTGCCTGCTTTTTCTTGCCTGGTGAGCAGGGAGGGAGCCTCAGCTCTGCCCAGCCTCATCCAGCAGCATAAAAATCCGTCAGCAGCTGCTGCCCTGTGCCCCCCATGCCCCTCAGCCTCCAGCCAGAGGGACAAGGAACAGCCCTTCTGTGTCCCCTGCCCAGTGACACTGTCCCTGCTGTCCTGGGCTCTTTGTGGAGGGATGTCACCGTGCTGCCTGGTGCCCAAGTGCCAGCAGGACCTGCAGGTGCTCAGCACCCATCAGGATGCCCAGGCCACCCCAATTCCCTCTGTAGGGCGTTGGGGTCATTGGGGGGCCCAGAGCCATAGCAGTGCCCCCGTGTGCTCTGCCTTCAGCGGTGTCTCTCTCGTCCTAGTTCCCTTATGCTGCTCCACCTCCTCAGGAACCCGTGAAGACCCTCAGGAGTTTAATCAACATCCGCAAGGACACCCTGCGCCTCGTCAAGTGAGTCCCGACCCCGCGGGCAGGGAGGGTCCTGCTGGGTGCCCAGGCAGGCTGGGCACGGGGCTGCTCTCATTCCAGCGGGATGGAGGATGAGCCCCTGCCCTTCCCCTCCTGGCTCCCGGGGCTGCTCTCATTCAGGATGGAGGATGAGCCTCTGCCCTTCCCCTCCTGGCTCCCGGGGCCATTCTCATTCCCACATGATGGAGGATAAGCCCCTGTCCTTCCCCTGCTCTCATTCAGGATGGAGGATGAGCCCGTGTCCTTCTCCTGCTCTCATTCAGGATGGAGGATGAGCCCCCTGTCCTTCCCCTGCTCTTATTCCTGCAGGATGGAGGATGAGCCCCTGCCCTTCCCCTCCTGGTTCCTGGGGCTGCTCTCATTCAGGATGGAGGATGAGCCTCTGCCCTTCCCCTCCTGGCTCCCGGGGCCATTCTCATTCCCACATGATGGAGGATAAACCCCTGCCCTTCCCCTGCTCTCATTCCTGTGGATGGAGGATGAGCCCGTGTCCTTCCCCTGCTTTTATTCCTGCAGGATGGAGGATGAGCCCCTGTCCTTCCCCTGCTTTTATTCCTGCAGGATGGAGAATGAGCCCCTGCCCTTCCTTTCCTGGTTCCTGGGGCTGCTCTCATTCCCACATGATGGAGGATAAGCCCCTGCCTTTCCCCTGCTCTCATTCAGGATGGAGGATGAGCCCCTGCCCTTCCCCTGCTCTCATTCAGGATGGAGGATGTGCTCCTGTCCTTCTCCTGCTCTCATTCAGGATGGAGGATGAGCCCCCTGTCCTTCTCCTGCTCTCATTGCTGTGGGATGGAGGATGAGCTCTTCCCCTCGTGGTTCCTGGGGCTGCTCTCATTCAGGATGGAGGATGTCTTTGCTTTCCCCTGCTCTCATTCAGGATGGAGGACGAGCCCCTGCCCTTCCCCTCTCATTCCCGCATGCCAGCACAGGCAGTGCCGCAGGATTAAAGGATTTTAGCGCTGCCTTTGAAGTGCTTTGCTGCTTCTTCCTCCCCCACCTTCCGAAGGCTTTGCTGGAGGGAGGCTGGGGATTGCGGCGGGGCCGGGGGATGCGGGATTAGGGCTCAAATCTGCCTGCGGCACTGCCCAGCCCGCAGGCGCGACCTTGGGCTCTTGCTGTGCCTCAGTGTCCCCCGATGGAGGGCAGCAGCCCCTTTTGGTCCTGGAGCACCCCAAAGCCCATCTCCTGCACCCTCTGTGCTCCCCAGGTGCTCGGAGGAGGTGAAGACCCCGGGGGAAGAAGTGAGCAAAGCCAAGGTGCACTACAACGTGGAGTTCACCTTCGACACGGACGCCCGTGTGGCCATAACCATCTACTACCAGGCAACTGAGGAGTTCCACAACGGGGTGGCGAGGTGAGGGGCCCCAAACAGGCCTGTGTCACCCCCCAAACAGGCCTGTGTCACCCCCAAAACAGGCCTGTGTCACCCCCCCATTCCCCCCAAACAGGCCTGTGTCACCCCCCAGCCAGGCTTGTGTCACCCCCCAGCCAGGCCTGTGTCACCCCCCCAAACAGGCCTGTGTCACCCCCAGACAGGCCTGTGTCACCCCCCAGCCAGACCTGTGTCACCCCCCAAACAAGCCTGCGTCACCCCCCAGCCTGGCCTGTGTCACCCCCCAAACAGGTCTGTGTCACCCCCCAAACAGGCCTGTGTCACCCCCCAGCCTGGCCTGTGTCACCCCCCAGCCAGGCCTGTGTCACCCCCCAGCCTGGCCTGTGTCACCCCCAGCCTGGCCTGTGTCACCCCCCCCAAACAGGCCTGTGTCACCCCCCAGCCTGGCCTATGTCACCCCCCAGCCAGGCCTGTGTCACCCCCCAGCCTGGCCTGTGTCACTCCCCAGCATGGCCTGTGTCACCCCCCAGCCTGGCCTGTGTCACTCCCCAGCATGGCCTGTGTCACCCCCCAGCCAGACCTGTGTCACCCCCAGCATGGCCTGTGTCACCCCTCCCAAACAGGCCTGTGTCACCCCTCAGCTTTGCCTGTGTCACCCCCCAGCCTGGCCTATGTCACCCCCCAGCCTGGCCTGTGTCACCCCCCAAAAAGGCCTGTGTCACCTCCCAGCCTGGCCTGTGTCACCCCCAAAACAGGCCTGTGTCACCCCCCAGCATGGCCTGTGTCACCCCCCAGCCAGGCCTTTGTCACCCCCCAGCCTGGCCTGTGTCACCCCCAGCCTGGCCTGTGTCACCTCCCATCTTGGCCTGTGTCACCCCCCAGCCTGGCCTGTGTCACCCCCCAGCATGGCCTGTGTCACCTCCAAGGCTGGATTGTGTCACCCCCCAGCCTAGCCTGTGTCACCCCCCAGCCAGACCTGTGTCACCCCCCAAAACAGGCCTGTGTCACCTCCCAGCTTGGCCTGTGTCACCCCCCAGCCTGGCCTGTGTCACCCGCCAGCCAGATCTGTGTCACCCCCCAAACAGGCCTGTGTCACCCCCCAGTCTGGCCTGTGTCACCTCCCAGCCAGACCTCTGTCACCCCCCCAAACAGGTCTGTGTCACCTCCCAGCTTGGCCTGTGTCATCCCCCAAAAAGGTCTGTGTCACCCACCAGCCAGGCCTGTGTCACCCCCCAAACAGGCCTGTGTCACCCCCAAAACAGGCCTGTGTCACCCCCCAAACAGGCCTGTGTCACCCCCCAGCCAGGCCTGTGTCACCCCCCAGCCTGGCCTGTGTCACCCCCCAGCCAGACCAGTGTCACCCCCCAAACAGGTCTGTGTCACCCCCCAGCCAGACCTGTGTCCACCCCCAAACAGGCCTGTGTCACCCCCCAGCCAGACCTGTGTCACCCCCCAGCATGGCCTGTGTCACCTCCGAGGCTGGCTTGTGTCAACCCCCAAACAGGCCTGTGTCACCCCCCAGCCAGGCCTGTGTCATCCCCCAAACAGGCCTGTGTCACCCCCCAGCCTGGCCTGTGTCACCCCCCAAACAGGCCTGTGTCACCCCCCAGCATGGCCTGTGTCACCTCCGAGGCTGGCTTGTGTCACCCCCCCAAACAGGCCTGTGTCACCTCCCAGCTTGGCCTGTGTCACCCCCCAGCATGGCCTGTGTCACCCCCCAGCATGGCTTGTGTCACCCCAAGCCTGGTGTGTGTCCCTGCCTGATGGACATGGAGCCTCCCCCCTGAGCATCTTTCCTCTTCCGGACAGGAAAGAGCTGAGGGTGATGCTGAGATTGGAGGGGGCTCCTTGTTTCCCCCAGGTGCCACCACCAGGTCCTTGCCATGCTCTGCCACTTCCCTCCCTGTCACATCCTGTTCCCTTTTTTTACCTTCAGGTCAGAACAGAGACCAAGGGAAATAATTCTCCCCCCCAGACCCCTCCAGGTTGGCTGTGGAGTTGTCCCTGTCCCCTCCTGTGCTGTGTTTATTTTACCCTGTGGATTATTTTAGCCCTTTTTCGACCTTCTTACCTCAGCCCCAAGAGGCATCTGGGAGGGGACGAGTGGCACACACACCCCATCCCATTTTCCTGGCATCTCTGTGCTCTGGGGAGAGCAGGAGG